>NW_017729006.1:14147032-14149238 GCF_001723915.1 Gavialis gangeticus | reverse complement strand
GTCCCTTCCGACCCTAGAAACTATGAAACTATGAAATAGATTAATTTAGGTGCCCTGAATGCCTTGAGAAGCTATATAAAATAGCAGCCCTTGACAGACACAAGGCTGGGAAGAAGCGGAGATCTTACAAATAGAGGAATGGTCTTACAATGTTTCAAGACTTGAAATAATGTATAACATTTATCCTAAAGTGAAGAAAAAATATTTAAGTCTGAACTTGGATACTGCTACTTAAGGGATAAGAGAATCCGGGACAAAGGATTTCAAAGTGATGATACCCATACAACTAAAGTGTCATAAATCAAACTGAGATTATCTTCCACCTGAACTGCAGTTCAGCAATTTCTTCTTACCCATACAGAGTTACCTAAAATCTACTTTATAGGTCACATTAAGGGCACAAGATCTATTGAGAATGTCACTAACAAGTCACACTTTGTACTGGACTGTGTTCATTTTCTTATTAAGTGTTACTGTTCGTTTACATCAAGGGAGAGTCTGGTCCCCCATTGGCACACAGGGGAGGGGAATTGTGTTTATTTATACATCAAAAGTGGGATTGATAAAATGTTACTTTATATCATGGGAAAGCTCTTTCTTTACAGCACAGATCATATAGTAAGCCTGGCCCCAGAAAGAAAAACTCTGGATGCTTGGATTGCACTCTTATGGAACATCATTTAAGTGACACAGAATAAGAACACCTCATACAGTGGCAACATTCCCACAGGCTTCAATGGGTCCTGATTTCACCCAGAATCCCTACAGTTTGCTAACTGTAATACATAATATCCACTACTTTTAACAGGATTTGCACATATTTATATGTCAGAGCCACTACAGATCTTTTAAGAACATCTGGTACTATTTAGTAGTAAACCTTTTTTAATGTTTGAGTCATACGTGAGTGGTTTATTTAAATCCATCATCTGTATTCTCCATTACCTTCATCATACTTGTAGAATGTATGAGAATTTTCATAGCAAGTTACTCTGCCTCTTTTAGGCAGAAATTTAGTGAATTCTGTACTTAGTTCAACTACTGTAGTATATTACTGTAATATTACTGAGTAGAGCAAGGCATTAAAGAGGAACAAGACATGCCAATCAATTTGAAATAATTCAAATATTATGAATCTATACAAAGAACAAATTATAATGCTAATGTTTAGAGCTAGTCCACACATTCTCTAGTTTAAACTCTCTATTCATTCTGTGCATTGCACAAATCTCAGAATAAAATGTGACAGCTTGTAAAAGCAAACAGCAATGAGTGCAATTAGAATACGAATCCCAGGTTAAGTGTATGAGCCCAATACACCTGAACTCCACAAACAGACCATCTGTCAGAATCTACCAAGATTACACAGAGGATTTCGAATGAAAAGGTTTTAAATGCAACTAGGACATTGATTTGTCTCAGGAAAAGAAAATTTGGCTGTTGAGATCACTCTTGGAAAGAATTTCCTATGTTTCTGAAAGGAAGCCTGATCTGTTTTTCAACAAAATTGTATTTCTTATCATTTCCACTCCTCCCACTACTTCTGCTATTTTTAAAATCAGCAGCGTTGATTGCTAACTTGATTTGGCATTAGGATATTTCCATTACAAGTTACTTCAGCTAGTTTTAAGAATTTCCACTTAAGATGATATTAACAAGCAAGTATGGACAGATCACCAGTAAATAGGACATGTATAGTAGATGGCTATTAGAAATTTAATAGAATTTAAGAGTCAAATCCACCTCTACTAAATTTCATGCAAGTATTCTACTAGGTAGGGTTTGTCAGTAGCAGAACTAACAAAGTTTTACTGTACAGGCCGGAGAAGGGAGCAAGATTTATGGCTATAAATATTAATCTTACTTCTGCTACAGATCCTTGCAAGCCACTGCACAGAAGTTGTGTGGGTATGGGAGTAGGAGGTTTCACAGCTAAACAGATCTTTCCATTCTTTCCCCTTCTTCTATAGATGGGCATATTAGGACTGCAGAATAGACAGTAATGGCTATGCACTTCATCAGATTTGATGTCAGGTAGTTGCAGACAGTGAGCAAGCAACCAAAAAAAATTATGTCTGTTTAAAATGCCTTCCTCACTGTCACGGGGTGGGGCCTAAGAGCGGCCGTGATACTGCTAGCGCCCCCCTGCCGTGCCAATTAGGAGATCCAGCACCCTCTTATTCTCGCCCGCCACATCTTTGATCTT
>NW_017729006.1:14141099-14142032 GCF_001723915.1 Gavialis gangeticus | reverse complement strand
TAGGACTGCAGAATAGACAGTAATGGCTATGCACTTCATCAGATTTGATGTCAGGTAGTTGCAGACAGTGAGCAAGCAACCAAAAAAAATTATGTCTGTTTAAAATGCCTTCCTCACTGTCACGGGGTGGGGCCTAAGAGCGGCCGTGATACTGCTAGCGCCCCCCTGCCGTGCCAATTAGGAGATCCAGCACCCTCTTATTCTCGCCCGCCACATCTTTGATCTTATATAGTTTTATATGGGAGGCTGCCTTTTATCTCCTGATCTCTATGGATGACTTGGTGCACCCCCAGTCTTATGGGCTACGCGTGCCTCCTACCTCCCCTTTAGCACGCCCCAAGCCTCGCAGTTATTCTGGATGTTTTTGTGTCTCTGATCTACGCCCTCTCCGGGCCTTTACCTGCGCACCCTGCCCTCTCCGGGCTCCTGTTCACGCGCTCTTCTCCTCCTGGCCCCGATCCGCACGTCTGCCCCTCTCCAGGCTTCCCTCGCGCACCTGCCCCTCTCCAGGACTCTTAACCACGTGCTCGCCCTTCCCCGGGGCATCTATACAAAACCGGTGCTGTTTCACTCTTGTGAGCTGGCCCTCCCTGGGGCCTATGCCACGCACTTCTCGCGCTCTTGCCCTCGCTGGAGCCTGTATCCGCGCCTCTCGCGCTCTTGCCCTCGCTGGGGCCTGTCCCGTGCCAAACCGCACCCGGGGCTTAGGTGGCACACAGCCGTGCCTGGCCCCCTGGCCCTTCGCAGGGTCCTTATGCCACGCGCTTCCCGCGCCCTTGGCTCTCTCCGAGCCCATTCCGCGCTACTCGCGCCCTTGGCTCTCTCCGAGCCTACACGCCAGCCCTATCTCGGGCTCTCACCGGCACTGGGGCTCAGGTGGCACACAGCCGTGCCTGGCCCCTGACCCTTCTCGGGGTCCTATGCCCTCACTGG
>NW_017729006.1:14133239-14140739 GCF_001723915.1 Gavialis gangeticus | reverse complement strand
CTTACCCCTCAGGCTGCCAGAAGGGAACTGCTAGCCAGGCTCTGGCCTGGCTGTTTATAAGGGCCCAGCCCTGCCCCCTTCTGGTCACATGACCAATCTGGTTGCTCCAGCAACCTGCACCTGAGCTGCCCTGGCAATTAGCAGAAGCCCTAATCGCTACTAAGGCACGGGGCACCCAAGTGCCCCCGTGACACTCACCCATATCTGGAAAATGGAGATCTTCTGAAGAAGAGTACAAGATATGCCAAGTAGTATATATTTTGAAGATGTGGAGTAAAATTCACATCCAATTGAATCAAATGTCTAAATTCCAATTGACTCGAGGGCCAGGATTTAATGCCAGGACTTAAATACAAAAGAAAGTCAGCTCTTTCAGGATACCAACACATTAGAAATTAAATTCAGAATTTAATTTTAATTTTTATGACCTTTCCAACGTTCATATTTTCCAAGCATTCAAAATGTTATTGTCAGTTGACTAACTTTTTTCTTCATTAGTGATACAATTCTCTTTTGCCATTCTAAAATCTGTCTTCAGAGCTAGAAGAATGCCAAAGTCAACAGGTTAATATTTTCAAGGGGTTACATTTTTATTTTAATCTTTTTAGAAAAATTGTTCTCTGAGCATTCATTTTCTGAGTTGAGGGTACAAAATGAAATATAATGTGTAACTCACAGAAAGATAGACTGGTCTTGCTTTATTTCTGGTCAAAGCCACATGAAGCTGTTTGTGTTGCCAGCATAAATCAGAGTACTCATACTTAAAAACATAGCCTGACTTTTAAAAGTCAGTAAAATCTTGCCTGAGCTTTAGGTCTTTCGCACACCCCAAATAAGCAGCTTCACAACATTCACATGTTTGGCTATCTTCTGTTTTAGATGCTTGGAACTTCTTAAAACACCAATTTGTGAATAAGTATGTCTTTTTAAAAAATAGTCTAAACCAGCAGCAAGCAATCTTTTTTGGCTGAAGGGCAGAATGGACATAGACCAGGTCAGAGATGGGTGTGGCGGGGTAAGTGCTAGGACCTACCTAAAACTAACACTTCTCCTGCAGCAGTATGGAGAGAGTGCCCACAGCTGAAGTTCCCCACTACCAAATGCCACCGAAGCCCCACGTATGCAGGCTGGATCCAATAGCTCCATGGACCACAGGTTGCCAACCCCTGCATTAAGCAATTTTTTTTCATGAGAGCATTTCATTTCCAAAAAGTACTAAGAAGAGGAAACAAAACAGGTTGTGTTATTTGAAAATTCACACTTTTACTGCTTCATCTCTAAATTTCATATAAAAAGGGTTTGTTCCATAGATTATTTGTCAGACTGCTATTACAGTAACTATAGTACTCAATACTTCAAGGTTGCTCACAATGTTTAAAAATAACTGCATTCAAAACATCCAAGAAACCCACACTAATTGCTCTATATAACTGAAAAGCTATATCAGGGGTTTTCAACCTTTTTTAAGGACAGTACCCCTTCTGGTGGGTACTCTTCCTGGTGGGTATGGAGGCGGTGTGCAGTAGCGGCAGCAAGCAAGCATGCTTCCCAAGTACCCCTGCTTCTCTGTGCTGCTGCTGCATGCCCCTTGGGACCTTCCCAAGTACTCCAAGGGTAGGCGTACCTGCAGTTATCAACCCCTGAACTATATTTTCTATTTTTGATCAAGACACTAGTATGGGTGTTAGTTTCTCATTTGGGTCATAATTAATTGAAAAATAACCATTAAATAGAGAAGTCTCTGAGCTCTAACCTAATGAAATCTAGATCTGAGGCTCTTGGGATTGTTAATGATTTTTTAATGTAATATGATGCCGGCAGCTTGAGTGTTTTAATTTGGCTTGACCAAAGTGTTGCTTTTGTTAAACATGATTATAAGTCTTACTTGCTTATAGCATACCATGTAGGATTGCTGGTACTGTTTTAAAGTAGCATCAAGAAACTCATTTGCAAAGCGGATGTCAACTTTTGCTATAGAAAGTACTTGATCTCACTTACTTTTGGAAGATACTATTTCTCAGCCAGCAGTGGATTATTATTCCTATGTTGACCTTGCTCTATACGTTTATCAAGTGATGTGGCAGAACACCCTTTTTTGACCTTTTTTAATTTAAAAAAAGTCTATAAAAATTCATGTAATGAAAAGCCTTAAATCTAAAGAAAAAGATAGTAAGAATGAGAGAATTTGGGCATCCATACTTCAGAAGCAGGTTTTGCAGCACTAAGAGACAAACAAGGATTTCTCTTTAGAAGGTGAATCTATACAACAGTACTTTGCAAGTGCATGTATCCTGCCTTGCATGAGTCCTAAACTAGGACAGGTAGGCCTACCAAAAGTCATAGACTGCAGGTGGCAAAGGCAGCCAATGACCAAATTCTTCACAGGATAACAGTGCCTAATGGTCTGTTACCAAAAGAAACAAAAATTAAGGTGGGTTTTATCATTTTTAGTCTGCACCAATATAAATATATTTTAATATCAAGTTTGTAGGAAAGACCCATGATAGACTAGGCAGTCACTGGTAGAATGTTATAAGGATGATGTTCATTAAGTTAGAAACTAGCCAGCATTTTCGGAAAGAATGTAGGAGGAGTGAACGAAACCATGAAGTTCTTTTAAAATCAAGTATATGGCAGGTCAGTCACAAAGTCAGATACTAATTCACTCTGGGTTGAAGTCACTACCCCCAGAGAAATGAGTTTCCATATAAAAGACTTAAACTTTCATGAACTAAGCAACTGAACACAAGCTTTCATTAGTTTTGTCAAACTGTGTCAATATCCCTTTACCAAAGGGGATTTTCAGTTGAAGGATGCAATCAGAAATGTGCCAAATCTCTTAATGACAAGGGGCTGCATAGAAAAACAGAATTACCTTTAATTACTAGTTCATGATAGATTAAAATAGCTGCCAAATGAACTTAGAGAGAATCTGCCTTCTATCCAAACTCAGACATATAAAGGGGACACTGATTTTTAAAAACAAGGGTTTAATTGGTTCCCTCCCAGGCACAAATATCTCAACCATCGAACTCTACTGTAATGTCTGGGCAATTAAATCAGTCATGTTCTGGGACGATATGGTTTTCTGTGATTGCCTGGAGCAGGATGAGAGGAATGAAGTATCTTCATCAGCTCATCAGCGTGGCAAGCAAGGGCACAGTTAGCATATTCAGAGATGCAGCATAGTGCTTTCCTGTCAGTGTCAGTCCTATCCACATTTCTTATAACTCATTTCCTTTTTCTTTCTTTGTGGACATTTAAGGGCATCTGGGATCAAAAGGAGGAAGGCTCTTAAACTGATAGTCAGAAACTACAACACGATCTAGAACAATCAATTTGCAACAGAAACAAAAATCTGATGCAGTCTCAGATTTTAGGGTCTTGACACAAAGTCTCAATGAAAAGCTCAAAGAAAGGCAAATCAAGTATCCATGTTGAAGCCTAGCTGTTTAAAGCACATAAAGCACTGAAAATTGGAAAATCAAAATTTAATGTGCAGGAACCAAATGAATGAAGCAAAGAAGGGGTAAACAAACAAAATGAAAAAAGGAGAATCCAGCAAAACAAGTTCAGTGTCCATGATCCTACAGAGCCTCAAGTGTGTAAAGAAGAGCAGATGTTCAGGAATAAACAGGAACATTATTATTAGACAAACAGAAAGACAAGTTGAGAGGAGAAATTCAGACCAACTGACGGAGAAATAGAGCAACAGTGGTTGAAAGGACCTTTATCAGAGCTTCTTGCAAGGAGTTTCTTGTCTCACGAGGCTGAAAGTTTCTGTCAGCTGAGATGCTAGGGATTACTGGTGCACTTGGTCCTCAGTACCTCTATCTCAGAAGACCAAAAAGCTTGGAAATAAGGCAGTTTGTCTCCCCCAGAATCCTGTAGAGCTGGCAGTTTTTAAAGTACTGGACTATAAAAATATATAAAATAATGGGGTATAAAATGTAACATAAAGGTAGTCTTCACACTAGATTCATTTTATGGAGCTTTATTTTTTAAATTGAGAAAATATAACTAAGACGTAACATACAATAGTAGTAGGCCAATTTCAGCTCTCATTTACTCTTGTGCAAACCCCCTGATAACTTAATAGAATTGCCTGGATATAACTGAGAACAGAATTTGTCCAGATTCTTTACATATAATGCTAACACTGAAAGAAAATAAATTATTCTTTATAGGAACAGCTGTGGTTATGGATTGAAAAGGGTTTCTCTGGCTGCTGAATGACGTATTCCTATCTCTTTTGACATCCTTAACAGCATTTTTATTGATTGCAATGACATCTAGTATTGAGCACAAATGGGCAGTACAGAATCTGACATAAAATCTTGTCAGTTCAGCTATAGGGACCATGAGATGGGATTCTCAGCTCACCTGTTGACTTGAGCTGAATACTACAATACTTTGCCCCTGAAAAATGGCAAATGTTACTGGTTAAAAGCATGGATGACTCTTCTCCATATATAAAATTGTTCCCAGTAGTCTCCAGTATATTTTGAGATGGAGGAACAGAGTAAAAGATGGAATAAATATTTAGGTTCCAAGGAACATAATAATGAAACTGCACAGCAATGTTCAAAGCTTATGGAATAATAAAAAAGGATAAATGTACTTGTAAAAAACAAACAAATGAGTTTTTTTAAAAAAAAAGAATACTATAAGGGAAACAGAAAGGATTTTTTTTCTTATTTTTAAGAATTATCTCCTATCAGAACATTTTTTGGCAAGGCATTGGGTCATTTTAGAATTATTTCTAAATTATTTGTATGCATTTTTAGGACAGGAAGCATTTTAAGGAAAATTACAACCTATTTCTTGTGAAGGTTTGCTTACTTCTGTAATGGCTAGTGCATAGCTAATGCTTCAGTTTTTCCTCCATGCCTCAGTTTTCTTCCCATGGAGAAAGTCTTCTTTTGGATGGTAGTGTGATTTGGCCACATCAATGCTCCTACCATATGTGCCAAACAAAACAAAAAGCCTTAAACCCAAACCTGTCTTCCCCTTTCCTTTCAGGGGATTCCTCAAAAACCTTAACATAATGCAGTGATGTTTTAAAAATCTTGGTCACAGGAACTTTTTCCATTATCTCTCAGTAACACCAAAGCTAGAAGAGCCCAGAATCTCTCCTATCCCCTAGGAGCCAACTCTGGAATCCTATATTATAAAGTGTTTCTCTGCTATAAACTCCGTATTTCCTTGTTTAAGGTTTGTAGGGCCACTTCCTACTATCTCCTTCTCCAGCTCTTTCTAGACTTCTTCAGTTGAGCTCTTACCAGGCTTTTGCTGGTTCCCTGACATACTAAAACCAATACTGATTCCCTCTAAAACCACACACTGTCACACAAAAGCTTCCCAAGAAGGCTGTGCTACTTTCTTCTGATCTAATGTGAGAAGCAAGGTATTTTTGGCAATATCTTTTATTGGACCTACTGTATTATCAAGAGAGATGTTAGCTTTTGGGCACAGAGTGCCCTTTCTCAGGTCTGGAAAAGAAGCAGATACAGAAATAAACACCAGATAACACAATGACTTGTGTACCCCATTATGTAAATAAAGTGATTACTTAAAGAAGAGGGAGATGACTGTGAACCTGTGAGCAAAGAGCAGACTTATTTTTCACTCTATTTCCTTTTCCCTAGTAGACCTTCTTCAGTCCCACCCTCACATGATCCTTCTATGTTAAGTCCCTTGATCTGGAAGAACAAACAGGAACCAACAGGGCCTGTGCCTCATTTCTCCTCTAAAAATCTGCTTGGCTCATCCTATGACAAATAGCTTGCACACACAAAGAAAAATACCCTCAGATTACAACATAGCTATGAACTGAAATAAATACCCCTGAACTGTTCTCTAATAATGTAGTGAAAGCATTCTGCCCAGGTGGCTCTGGCTAGTTAGTATTCAAATAAATATTTGGAAAAAAATAGAGCACATGATACAAGCACATGATGACCTAGAAAACCAATGTTATTTTATCAATTTGTTCATTTTGAATGAATGGCTAATTCAGTCGAAAAAACATGCTGCCCACTCACCAGATGTCAGATTTTGTGTTATATCCTTGGTGTTTCAGGGCCTCTGGGCTCATGTAGTAAGGTGTTCCGGTAAATGTAGTTGCCAGATCACATGAACCCATCAAGAGACGAGAAACTCCAAAGTCACCTTAAAATAGAAGTGAAAAAAAAATTAATTGAAATATTACTTATTTAGATAAGAATATCTAAAATTAAAAGTCAAATCAGAAATTTCCAGCTTAATTTGATTGTCTTTAATATCACATTTTATATTTTAATATCTCAAAACATTTGAGCCCAGATCCTCAGCTTAAATAAACTGTCAACAAATTACTGAAATCAACATAAAAATAATAACTGGGTGGCTATGGATAACAGTAATGGGACCAAAAACTTGTGCATCTCTATTCTCTACATTGCCAGTTTAAATTAATCCCAAATTCATCATTACCAGAAATTCCTCATTTCCCCATCTGTTATCTGTCAAGGCAGATAAACGTTTTCAACAAAGCCAGTACTTGTGTACATCCATCTCATACAAAATTATGCTGCTAACTATCCTCTTGCTTATACTCTCAGAAGATATGCCATGAGTTGAAAAAGCTTCCTTTTTGGAAGCTTCTAAATATCAAAGTCAAGGCATAATGTTAGGGCAATATGGGACAAGATTGCACTCCTGACGCCATTTAACCCTACACCTTATAAAAATTGAGGATTTTTAATACTTAGACACCCTGATTCTCTGTGCATTATAAAAACCAGAGATAACTTTAGATCAAATGGCTGCAGTGACAGTGATGAATCTTTCATAATAAGGAAATTCACGTAAAACAGTTTAGAGGTAGGAATAAAACCACGGACATATTTAACTAACAACATGGTATTGACTGGCACAAACCTACTAAGCAGAATATAGTCAGTACACCTGGAGTTTTTTCATGGGGGAAGAAACCAGATGCAGTGAATGAACAAATGTGCCTTTAAAAAAAGTATGGACCATTTAAGGAAAGGTAATTAGCCTATTTGCCATTTTTCACCAAAATTGTATTTCAAAAATAGATTTTATTTTATTGCTGCTAATATTATGCAGCTTGAGAACTGCTGGACACAGCTTGTCCGGACCTACATGTGAAATTTAAACCATAAATTACAATATCAGTGCCTTTTTGCACAAGAATATGAACTCATGACTGGGACCACCTAAAGCATAACAATACAGTTAATCTCAACTCCAACTCTAGTATTAAGTACAACCCATGACCAACTACTCTAATCTGGTTATGAACAAGCTCCCTTTTCAGAGTGATTACATCTCCCTTGCTATCACACTCCTTGCCAATCTAGGTGTCTCTGCCAGTTGGAAAATGTTTGGGGTTCCACCCTATCACAATAACCTATTTTGTGTCTTACACTTTAGGGTCTAAGATGCTCAATTCAGGAAACCAAGTCCTACTGAAATTAAATCAAGTAATATGCC
>NW_017729006.1:14127369-14128239 GCF_001723915.1 Gavialis gangeticus | reverse complement strand
ACCCTATCACAATAACCTATTTTGTGTCTTACACTTTAGGGTCTAAGATGCTCAATTCAGGAAACCAAGTCCTACTGAAATTAAATCAAGTAATATGCCTCTGGTTTAGGGTGTTGGGCTAAAGCAATCAAGAGTTTTATGAATGACAGTTTCACCCACAACAACCAGAGATGGATCCAGAAGGCTAACATTCACATCACAACCGAAGAACAATAACCCTCCACGCTACCAGCTTTGCCTTGACCCTGATCATGAACCCATTAAGAGAAATATTCTTTGAAAAAGGTGTATAAGAGAAGAAGGAAGCTACCTGCAAAGAGTGCTCATCTCAGAAGGGAAACAACAAGCTGGCCCACCATAACAGAGCCCAGCTGACCACCCTTGGCAACAGATCCAAGCCTGGTGAGAAACTGCAAAGACCAGGACCACTTCCTTGCCCGTGTTGGTGAGAAAACCACTGTTATGGCTCGTAAGTACTGGACTTGATTATAGCTTGTTTTGTTTGTAGATTGCAATAAGCCTACCTGTCATTTTCCTGTAAGAACTGGTTATTTAATTAGTAAAGCCTTTCTGTTAACTATCGACGGAATTGTCGTGTCAGTCTTTCTAAGCACTAGGCATCCCATTTTCTGTGCAACGAAGTGTGCAACAACAGGACTAAAATTCGTAGCGTAAAAATAAGAGTCCAAATCCTCTGAGTTTTAATGCAATGACGTGAATATTGCAGTTGGCAAAAAATGTATATAAAGAATAATAAATTTAAAGCATAACAGGATTAGAGAGTGGGGTTAGAAGTGTGACTAACTGTTAGAAAAGCCTGGGGATTAATTAAATTATTATATCCAGATATCAATTATGTATAAGGAATTG
>NW_017729006.1:14122106-14127358 GCF_001723915.1 Gavialis gangeticus | reverse complement strand
AATTATGTATAAGGAATTGTCATTAGTAGGCATAATAAAAAGACTGTACAACAAAATTCTTGTAAAAATTTTTGAAACATGGAGACAGATCTATTCATATTATATGAATCAGTTTTGTAAAAACACATATTATGTTCTTCTAGTCTGCAACAGGTTCAAAATAAAATGATGTCTTGGAATTTGTGTTCTTTTTAAGTAGTTAAGCATTAAGAATTAGCACTGCCAGGTTAAAAAAAAAGGCAGTTGTATTAGCATAGTTTTAAATGAAATGAGAAAAAGCAATCAACTGAATTAGAAACCATTAGTGAACAACTAATTAAAAATTGACTTATTTATCAAATATATGCTAGAATTCTATATTATAAATCATACAAAAAGAAAGCAGGGATATCTTACCAATTTTAAGAAGATTATTTTTCAAAAAAATATTTTTGGCTTTTAAATCTCTGTGAAGTATTCGCCTGAAACGTAAGAGGAAATACAACTTTATCTGACCCAAGGAAATAACAGTCATATTCAATTAATGTGTACTTTTCTTTCATTAACAATTTGCTACTGCTGGCCAGTGAACTTTAATTTTGCAAATAACAGACTGCAGGCATGTTGTGAGATCTCAGCAAAAGTCCAGTGATTTCAGTGGGGCTCCACATAAATCTAGAGGTATACCCAGGCACAGGATCAGGGTGAAGGTATGCCAATTAGAGAACAGTCATGAAACAGGCATACCAATGCCTGCAGGTAACCCAATTTGAGAATAATCATAAAAATTAGGTAAGTTGCAGCAGCAATCTATTCAGTCCCTTGTGTAAGAGAACAAAATGTGTTGCTTTTTCCCCATCTGGCTGTTCACACGGAGCTATGTTGTGTGCTCTGGCAGAAAGATAATCATCCTGAGATACCACAGAATAGAAAAAGTGAAAATAAAGAAGCTCTGAGAACTCAATCTCAAGGAACGTTTACTTCTTCAAAGGCAATACATCTAATCATTCTCTGCGTATACAACATGATAACAATGTAAGATTATATATATTATATACATGTTACACAGCGGCACAACACACAGAGAAAGAGGGACAGAAAGACAGTAAGCCATCAACCAGTTTTATGTTATTCTTCTTCAAGTATTTAAGAAACATCATAGATCATGGAAGATGCATTTTCTCAGTATCTTGAAACTTCAATTCATGATAGCCACACCCCTGTCCTATAAAGCCTATCCTTATTATATACTATTTAAATGAGACATGTATATTTTTCATTTCAATCCCCTTTACTTTCTAACTAAGACAGATAGCTGGAAAGCAATGCTTTGGTAAACTGAAAAGCAGCACTTTCCCTGCAAAAAGGGAATTCTTATCCCTAAAAAGACCAGCATGGATACTGGCCCAAATCGCTGGACATTGCAAGAGGAAATATTCTGGGAATTTAAGCATAAATATAGACATTTTCTATACAGGAGTCTATAACAAGCCAACAGCCAACTGTTGCCAACAGCTACAAACAGGGAGAAAGGGAAGAGAAGGCCCCTGACAGACGTTATACTTAAGACATTTTAACTGGTTAATCACATCTTTAGTAGCGTCCTGGCCACACAGTCAATCAATTAATGGAGTGATAAAATAAGTAATAAGCCATAAAGCTAGTACACAAAATATGTGTAATAACTTTATGGCTGGTTTTTATCATCTCATTAACTGAACACGTGTCCAATGCCCAGCCTGTCAAGACTCCCATGTATTTCATAGGCTGGGAGGCTCTTCAGCTGATTAGGGCCACCACAACTGAGGCCCCAGTCAGCTGACTGGGAGCTCAGCCCTGGTCAGCTGATCACAGCTTCCAGCTGGGGGAGCACACCATGCATTCCCCGAACTGGGAGTACTGGTCTGATGATCAGGCTTCCAGCCAGGAGAGTGCACCGTGCAGCGGGGAGCCTCATTAGTTGATCAGGCTTCCAGCCTAGGGAGCACACCCAGCTGGAAACCCCCATGGGCTAACAGAACGCCCCGCTACATGAGTGCATGGTGTGCTCCTGTGGCTGGGAGCCAAGCCTGCTACTTGTCAGAGCAGGGGGAGCTCAGGATCAGGCTTCCCTACACTGGCAATATGGCACAATGTAATCTGATGTGGGAGCCCACAATCATGCTTCTTGCCACGCTCCTTTACTTTAACACTTGCAAGGCCTGAAAGGTACTGAAAGCTCAGCTAACTGCTCGTTGCTCTAGAATTTCTGGGGGAAAACACTTGAAAAAGAGCCTTTCGTTTCCCTTCCCCCCACTGCTCTTCTAGGTTTCAGATCCAAAAAGTGCTGAGCACTCTTGATTATGATTAAGTAAAATGTGTTAGCTCATTCCTAACTTTAAGTAAATTGAGTTGCCCTAAGTCAAACTTGACCCCCTCTCAAGAGTAATGTGGAAAGTGGACAGGACAAATTATTGTAAGCGGGATTTAATGCTCCAGCTGTGGGGGGACCATTTGTTAAATGTTAATTAACCAAAATGATAGTTTATACAGGAACTGAACTAGCAGACATTGCATGGATGGAAGATGACAAGGTGGCTAGACATGCTTAAAGCAAGTCCAATTTAAACAGTACTTCAGTTGTCTTCATACTGGTGGGAACAATGTGCAGATGTGTGGCATGTTACAAATGTGTTAGGGAGAGCAAAGAGATATAGCTTGCCATTTTTCTCCAACCTAGGTAAGACTATTAAGCTTGTAGAAGAACTCTTATTTCTTTTTCCACATATAATAAAAAGAACTAATGGACCTTGTAAAAAGCTTTAAAATAAGCACTGTGAAGGGCATCATAGAATGACTATTTCCCTTCTTCTGATGGAATGGATCCTACATCTTCAGTTATGAAAATAAACCTATCGCTTAGAGATTCTAAACATAATTTCCTGACTTACCTGCAAATTTGAGGTGATGTCTCTGATATCGTGATGAAAGTAACAGGGTATTTTAAAAACAAATCCAGAACAAATATTACCAGGCCACATTTATCCCTGATGTAATTTAATTGATTTCAATGGAATTATGCCATGATAAAATTTGGCTCTTTATATTTAATATCTGAAACAGTTCTATTACATTTTCTTTCTCTAATATGACTGAATGTCTGCTTTAATGTCAGGAATTAACTGTTTGTATTGTACTGTGCATTTTCAATGCTGTCACCTGGATTTTAGAAAATAAAGGTCTGCCTTTGGTGCTTAATTCTAAAAGATGTCCATTATAATTCTACTGTAAGATACAGTAAATGCGCAGTGGTATTAAAGGGTAGGACCAAAAAGACAATGTTTATGCACTAGATACTCAGTCACTACTTTAGACATTCTGTAGTAACTCAAGATAGCTGTACAAGGTTTTATGTCACAGAAACAAAATAAACAGCAGGATTTAATTTCCATTTTAACATCTTTAATTAGAAAATAGAAGTCTTCTCAGTTATATCAAGCTTAAGTGTTTTCAGATTAAAGTAAATGATTGTACCTTTCATGCATATAGTTGACTCCAAGTACCAACTGTATAAACCATTCTACTATTTGGCATTCGGTGAATATTTTCCCAATTTCTTTGTACTCTTGAATTTTACAGTCCAGATCTCGACCCTGAAACATCAGAGCACATTCACATGTTCAATATAAGGATTTTACATATTTCATCTTATGTCAAAATATAGGACTTCATTTTTATCTTAGATCTACAGACACAAGCTATGTAGTCTGTAATATTAATTAAAGTGCATGTATTTTGAGGCACAAGAACTGAGGATTAGAATTTAGGCAGGCTGCCTGAATGGGTTGGACAAGTCAGTCATTTTTCATTCAACAGAACCTAAAATAATAATAAGGAAAATCAGTGATCTGAACAATAGTGATCTGGATCTTGGGCAAAACATTTCATCACTCTATACCTTTGTTTCCCCACATATAATTTGTCTGTCTTAAGTCCCCTCTGCACATGCAGGTAAAGGCGTGAAGGAATCTTAACGTGCAATTCACGCAACCATCCCTCCTACCATGCCACCTGTGCGTGGCAGGAAGTGCCATTGTGGGATAACATATTAGATCCCAGTACACCTTATTGCTGATGCAGGATTGGGCTCCCCCTGCACCGGCAATAAGGTATGAAGAGATCCAACGAGTGATCCCACAATGGCACTTCCTGCCATGCCCAAGATTGGGCTCCCCCTGCACCAGCAAGAAGCCATGCCGAGGAGTGGGCTCCCCCTGCACCACCCAGAAGCAAACTCCTGCAACTAGGAGCCCCACAAATCCCAGTTGAGGGGCTCCCAGTCACAGGTCCCATGCACTCCTAGGGTGGGGGATTACCTCTATGGTGATCCTTTAGCCCCCAGGGTTTCATGCACCCCTGAGCCTTGGGGATCGTGGCTGCATTGATCCCCAGAGCCTGAGGGTTTTACACTGTGCACAATAAATCCCTGGGGTTGGGAGCCATGTTAGGTGATGGGGCTCCCAGCCACAGGGGAGTCCCTGCTACACATGCAAATTAAAACTCAGTAGCAACCAGTTACATAGTACACATTTTTAAGTGTAACTTTATAGCTGATTGGAGGTTTTTTATTGTGTGACAGCTACTTTGCATGTGTAGCTGCTCTCCAGGTAATTGTACAATTAACTTGTTAACTGCACAATACCTATAAGGTGTAGAGGGGGCCTTGTGTATTTAGATTGTAAACTAAAATTAAAACATATTGCTATCAACCTGGGAGCCTATAGGACTACATGAAGAAATATAATTCAAAGTTTAAACAAACTCTTATTTATTATTCTGTAAGATAAATTCTACCTCTTTGTTTTAATGAGGTAGAATAATTATCATATAGCCTCCTTCTTTAAGATTCTGTCTTTCATATAAGCAGAGAGCAGAGTTATAATTTTTGGACCCTGTAAGCACAAGTGTAAAATATGTTATTATATGTATTAAATGTGGAGCATTATTGGGCCTAATACAGAGACAGGAGTGAACTAGTTTGACATAGTCATCTTTACCACATAAACCAAAAAGTAAGGAGGAGAGGAGAAACAAAAAGTAAAGACATCCAAATATTTGAACTTAGTTAAAATACAGTGTGCCTATGTAGATTTTTGAAGGAATTTATAAAGTTCCTTTTAAAGATTTTCTCAAGAAAAATATTCTTGAATATAACACAACATAAAACCCTGAAGTATATTTTTTTGTTTTGTGTTTTGGAACGTCAGTATTCAGGAAGGTACTGAAGTGAAGCA
>NW_017729006.1:14118067-14122095 GCF_001723915.1 Gavialis gangeticus | reverse complement strand
TTGGAACGTCAGTATTCAGGAAGGTACTGAAGTGAAGCATATGGTAGGGGGCACGTTATGATTTGCATTTAAAAAGAGCATCAAATATGGTAATACGTTTGAAATAGGATTTGAATT
Organism: Gavialis gangeticus; assembly: GCF_001723915.1. Lineage (NCBI taxonomy): Eukaryota > Metazoa > Chordata > Crocodylia > Gavialidae > Gavialis > Gavialis gangeticus. Next base: position 14,121,978 of record NW_017729006.1, on the reverse strand, counting down.
TTTAGCTATTTTAATGAATGTGAACAGGCTTCATGACTTAGTTGCTAATTTTCCTCAGTTTCCCTTTAACATATGCATACCTCCTATCCAACTGAAACTGGAACCTGCACTAAAAAGACAGAAATGAGAAAAGGGGTTGAGAATTTAGATAACTATGCTAATGGGTTTTTTTAAACTGTTAGTAAAACTAATATCTCTTTGTTTTTAACATCTATATTTCACTGAAGTCAAATTTCAGGCTATAAGATTCTTCAAAGCAATTTTGCTTGACAACATTTTCACAGGACAATGTTTTTACTGCCTTAAAATATTTAGAATGAGACAACTGCTAAGAAAGCCTAACAATCAAATCAAAATAGAACACACAGACTCTGTTCAATACTTCTGAGTGAATTTGACAATGCCAAAAGAGCCAGGCTGAACAATGGAAATGAATGTCCTCTACTATTCACAAACAGGTACAGCAATGGGCAGGTGCATTGGAGGTTTGCCCTAACCTGTTCCAACTATGTGGTTCAAACCTACAATAGTGTGTAGAGAACAGAATGAGGGTTGAGAGGCAGTCTAGTTTCCATGCCAACTTAATGCAGGTTCTTTCTTTCGAGCATTCCTAGAAGAGTACCATTTACTGCCAATTGTGTTAGTAGTTCTATACATTAAAAACAGGACACACACTATAATAGGTTTCCAAACATCCATATAGCAACACATTTTCCTTTTTGTCAACTCAAAATTTAAGCCAGACAGCTTTTAGGTAAAAGGATCTGAATCCTATTACATATAAAAATAGAGTACCCACCTAAGCAAATGCAGAAGAACATTTTCTGGCAGTGGTCACTCTTAATTAAAAGTGAATCTTTTACAGCTCTGCACAGAAATGCCTTTGTGAGTTCTTTGGGAAAATATTCAAGCAAAGAGTTTCACTTGAAAATTGTTGACACAAATAAAGTATAAAGATTGCTTGCTGGTTTTTTCTGCATTAGCAGTTGTACTATATTTTTTCTACTTTGAAAACAGGCTAGAAACATATTCCACTGGTCTCTCTGTCATGCTGACCTGATTTATTTGGCTTGGGATTGACAGAATCCAGTTATATATTCAGGGAGTCTATTTTCTCTTGCTTTATTTGCCTTGTGCTAATATATCTCTATATTAAATCAGCATTATACTGCCTTTGTGCTCCCAGGATCTTGTATTGGGTTATTCCCCTGACTGTCACTTAAAAATGCCTCCATTGGGCCATTACAGCAGCTCGTGATTGCCAGGATGCAGGGAAATTCCTGGCATGCCTTTTTTCCTTAGCAACTCTCTTCATACCACCTGAAGGGGCAAGGATAGAAGCCATTATTCAGCCTCTACTTTAATGGAGAAAGATGAATCGCTTATTTTGGTGTAATGGGTTTGTGACCAGGGTAATGTACAAGACTTACATTTAGACTGACCTAAGTAGGGTTAGGTCAATCTAAATCTAAACTTGTGCAGATGTTCACAGGGTTTAAAGTGGCCAAAAAATCGCACACCCAAACTAAGTTAGTTCACTTCCTGAGGTGAACTAGCGTAGATCTAGAAAGGTTTAACCTGATCTATGAAGGGGTTAACCTAATTTAATGAATACTTGCATGCATTTGGAGCACTGCCCCAGGTCTTGAAAAGCTCAGCCACTTGCCCAGCTCCAACACTGTGCTGTTCCTACCCCCTGACCCTGACAAGCTAATATTAGTCCTCCAACCTCTCCTGACCGGGTAAACTCACTGTGGACCCACCAATATTCCCCACAGACCTGCCAGCCTCATGTCCACCACTTTAAGTAAGCCATCTAAACCTAGATCAGGTATGGCAAATGCTTGTTTGCACCCCAGTTCATCTAGCTTTCAGAACATTTTGTACTGGGCAAAGAAAACATTGCTCTAGTTCAAGGAAAAATCTGGGCCTTCAGCTCAACTCTTGCAACATTTGAAAGACAAACATATCCTGAATTGTCTATGTAGAATACATTTATGAAATAATGTATTATTGGCTAGGTTTATTTCTTTAACTTTTAGCACCAAATCTGTGCTTGTAGCAATGTGATTAACCAGGCTGGTAAAGACAACTCAGCTACAGATATATATAGCCAAACTAGTGGCATGCTTTGAGTTTAGTGGAGACCAAAGACTTTTAGCCAACAAACAAAGCCAAATATAATGTGCAGTGTATATGCACAACTTAGCATACATTTTTAATGTAATAAAACAGTTATTCCATTTTTAAAGCAATAAAATTGCACGCCTATATTTAACATAATTAAAAGTTTAGATACTTTTAAAAGAGGATTCAAAAGCCTTACTTTTTTTTTTTTTTTTTACTAATTTCATTTTTAGTCTTCGCAATATATTACATCAGTCTTTTAACTTGCCATAGACCAAATGTGAGATTTAAGAAACACAGTAACATACCTTGACTACTCCAGCCTTCTCTCTACTCCAACCTCCCAAACACAAACATTTCCCAACTTCAGTCTATGCAAAATTCTGCATGAGATTGTTAAACTCATTGCCCTTGCCCATCATCTTCTTGTATTCCCACATTGGTTTCCTATCCAAGATCAGTTTCAAGCTTCCTATAACCAACTTCAAAGGTCATGCCACCTATTCCCTTATTCCTTACTTATCCTCTCTTGTCAAGCTTTGTATTGTTCCCATATTATAGGTGATGCATAGGGGGGCACATGCCTCCCCCTAAATTTGGCCCTCACCGGCTGAGGAATGGGGAGCGCCAGCTGGTGCTCCCCCTGAGAAGTGCCAGCAGCATTTCCAATTTTCTGCCGGCGCTTCTGCCAATGATCGGTTGCTGAGGGACCCCTCTCGCCCGTCAGCAATTGGCAGCTGTTGCCCCCCCAGAGCCAGGAGGCACCAGTCACCCATATTCTCTGTATTTCAGCCTCATCTAGCTTCTGTCAGGCCTTCATGCCTTTTTCCATTATGCTATGTATAATACAACCTTCCAGAACTCATCTAAACCCGTGTGCCACTTGTGTCTATTCAAATCTATTTTAAAGACTCAGTTCTACCGTATTGCCCAGCTCTAACCAAACTGACTTGTTTTTACATTATATATTGTTATTCAATTTCACCTGACATTCCTTAGTCTATGACTTCCTCGGAGAAGAGACCATCTGTGTTAAGTGCTTGAAATCTACCTAGTAAATAGTAGATAATATTGCAAATTTAAAAATTAGGATTTTTTATCAAGAATTAACTTGGTAAATTACAACTTTAAAAGGTTTCTGTTAAAAAATTATTTTTCAGACACAACCTATAATATTTTCAAAATATTCTAAAAGAGGTCTCACCTCACAATATTCAGTGATGATGCAGAAACTTTCTCGCTCCACAAAGCTTGCGTAAAACTTGACAATGCCTGGATGATCTAGCTTGGAGAGTAGCTGTGCTTCTAGATTTGCTTCAACTGTCTCATTTGGCTTGAGATCTCCAACAGAGATTTCCTTCAAAACTTTTCTAGAAAAAAAAAATCCTCCAAAATAAATAAAAAATAAAAAAATATAGCAAGAAATAAAGCTTTCAGTCCAGTTACAGTTTCCTATCATTACGTTTTACTACCAGCCATTTAACTACAAAGTGAAGAGATGAGGACATTTAAAATAAATAAAAACTTAGTAAAATAAAACACTGGCAAAGAGCTGCTAGTCACCACAATGGTACAGTAAAGCAATATTTAGGAAAATAATAAAGCCTTTTGATCAGTAACTTACACTGTGCAATTTTTTGAGACTGCTTTCACTACTATGGCCCACATATATCAAACGTAAAGGAAAAATCAAATATAAAAGAGCTTAGCTTTGAACACTTTCTAGAAGCATGAAGTAAAAAAACGTGAGGAAGATGTGGCTTGTTTTGCTGGTTCTGCCACTG
>NW_017729006.1:14083617-14117522 GCF_001723915.1 Gavialis gangeticus | reverse complement strand
TATGAATTTCCAGGCCAAAATGATGTCTTCATAGTGTTTTTTTTAAGTAATTTGCTGTTTGCTGTTTCATGGTTGTAAAGTCACAGTAGTTAAACATGACAGTAATAACATTTTACATGAACTAGAGAAATTCATTTGATCTGAGGGAACAAATGTAGTAAATCCTCATAAGTGATTTTTTCCCTAACATCACCCATCAGTTACTGAGTAACAGTGCGTGAATTTCTCCATGAACTTGCCTAAGCCCCATCTGGCAGCATGATGATAAAGCATGCAATTTTATTTTTCTACAACTCCACAGACTAGTTCAGTGCTATTAAGACAGGTAATATCTACTGCAATTTTCTCATCTTCAGCTGACACCAGGACATTATTCCTTCATTCACACAGATCATGTCATGGAACTGACAAACAGAACGAATCTTTGTTAAATATCGTTTAATACGAGATCTTTATGCACTGAGGACCGCAATAAAAACGCAACATGTCAGTATAGCTTGTCACCTAAGTCACTTAGTGATTCTGATGCTGCTATCAATTGTCAGAAGATCTGACAGATGTTTGTTTATTTCATTAAATTTTATCTTATTCAGTGGGAAATCAAGAAACAGTGCTTTTGTAAATGAGGTATTAGTTTAGTAATACACAGTGCTAATTCATAACCAAAATTGGTAAAATTTTTATATTTGGAAAACAAGTCTTGCAATGCAACCAAGATTATATTTATTTGTATATACATGAATATGAAAATGTTAAATGCAGTATACAATGCATCTCAAAAATACTTGGAGTGGACACTTTTTGCATAGCACCCTTTTGAATTGTTTATAAAGGGTCCAAAAATGTTAGACCAAAACCTTCCAGATCCTCATAGAAAAAAAAGATACTAGTCTCCATGATGATTGTTGAATTTCTTTTTAGTAAGAAGAGAACTGCTTTTAATTTTTAAAAATGGTAAATCAATCACCTCTCTAAAGTGTCATGGCTTATATTAAGTATGACAACTGAGATCACTATATAAGTTATGTCTTACAGACTGCTCTCCTCAGCCATACTAGCATATCTGTCTATAAATACTTGTTCACAGACAAAGTGCATTGAGTACTATTTTCCATGGGGGAAATACTAGGTTAAAATGAAGTTTTACATTTTAGTACAACTGTGACAAATGTGGTTTGTCTATAATATTACTGTACACATGGGAGATGTAGAATATGGAAACTGTGCAAGTTAAAGAATACTTCAGCTGGACATCTCTGCTTTTTAGGGGATTGCATGGAGGCATGTACAGAAGTGCTCCATGCATACTTTACAGTGCTGTAATTTAAACCACTTTTTATAGCGCTATAAAGTTACAGCGCTTTTAAACATGACAAACTTGCAGTGTTTGGTGGGCAGGTGGTGGGACAGGGAGGACTCTGAGCCTCCCTGCACTTTCTAAGCTAGGAGGCGAGGGGTGCTTCACAGCCTCTTGTGGCTTCTCTACTGGTCAGAAATTTGACCAGCGTACAGAAGTTATTTAAAGTGCTGTAGGTTGCTAAAGTGCTATAAAATACAGCACTTCAAATTTAATACCTCATTGAAAAAAGGTTAATTTAAGGCACTGTACCCATTTTTAAAGTCCTGTAAAGCCATTCACTTCTGTTTAAGTCACGGCAATAAAGTACTTTAAATGGTGAAAAAAGCAACGTCTGTATGTTGCTAAGGGGTCCTAACTTTTAAAAATAAAGTTCTTTATTGCTGAATTTCCTTGATTTTTAAAAGGCATTTGGAAAGGTTAAGTGCAAAAGACAACATGCATGTTTATATTCCCCTCAATACTACTTCGTGGGTGCATCTACACAAGACACTTCGAGCACAGTAGACTAATTCTACTGTGTGTTAGTATGGCAGGCAAAACCCATGCTAATGTCCAGTAGATTTAGTCTATTGTGCATTAATGTCACAAAAAGACCGTTCATTTGTACTAATGCGCAGTTGCACTGATTACAGCGCATTAAGTTAGTACTTATCATTACAGGTACTAGACTTAATGCTCTGTAATTAAGTCGTATTAATGAACGTGTAGACATGCCCTGTGTGTATATGTATGCTGTACATTCCCCTCATTAATACTGTGCATGCATGTGTGCATAATTGCAGGAAAGCAATACTGAAGGAGGCAGGGAGAAATACATAAACAGTTATATCAATGTTTTATTTTATTATTGCATACCAACAACTTTTGAATAATGTCCACCAAAAGGAAGAAAGCTAATCCTAGTAGAAAAGATCAGCCTCTCAAGTATGGAGCATATGCAAAGGACCTAAAAAATGCAATGCAGAACAAAATAGCAGAGGAATTTTATTTCATAATGCATTCTTATGCTAACAGTCCAAATACTTATTATTGTGTATATTAGGATTCATTTTCCTTCTCTTAATATTAGTTTGAAAAACAAATACAATTTAATAATTTCAAATTAGTCCAAATAACAAAAATAAAGTGTATAACATGAAAGGGACACTGTTGAACACTTTGATTTAACTGACTTGTTCAGCACCATACTTTTTATATATGGCAGAACTAAAAGTAGAATTCATTTCCTGGATTCCAGTCCAATGCTTTAAGACCATTCTGTAGACAAACAATATGAGTGAGTGATTAGAGGCAATATTATTCACCTGTGCACCTGACAGTTTGTATATACATGTATGCAGTATAGTCCCATTTTACAGAGACCGAAGCCTAAATTGCCTGAGATACAGCGTGGTTAAATAGACAAAACTCGGTCTACCTCGGTTGCAAATTAATTCTATCCTGAGTTCTGCCACAGGTGGAGACAGGAGACCTTTTTCAATGTCTCATGACCTCAGTTGTTTTATCTGCAAAATGGAGGAAAATAATACCGGCCTTTTTGAGCTAGAAACACGAAGCCTTACTTAATAAGAACTATGAAGAACACGTAGTTTCATTAAAAACAGTTCATGGAAGAGGTAAGAATTGAACTCATGGAAATCTGGCTCCCAGCCCATTGCACCCTTAGCCAAAGGTTGTATCCCTCTTCAGTTTGGCAACTACATTTTGGTGTTCTTTTCAATTAAGCAGAAATTTATAGTTTTTTAAGAGAAATACCAAATGTTTGAGAAGGGGTTTTTGTAACACAAGGAGGGATTATTGACATCTGGGAGAATTTCAAAGATGGTAGGCGATATAGTTTTTGCTTTAAAATTTAAAATTATGCACCATGCGAAATTTCTGAAAATTATTTAACTTTTATTTCTTTTCTTTTTTTCCAGTAATACATACCAGTGACCAAAATGCTCTAAAAAAATCATATACTTAAGAATCCTATCATGTTTTTCTCTTTAAAGCTCCCGACTTCTTTGACTCTTGAGAGAGGTTACAAGTTGCTGTTAAAGGCAAAAAGCTCAATGCAGCCTTAATTATAGAGCTATTATCAAAGCTCCCATGCAAAATAAGAGCAGGAAGTAAAACCAGTTTTACAATTAATTGCATCATAAAACTGAAGCAGGTGCTGCTCACAGTGGAGTTATACCATTTGCAGCACTGTGTTTTAACATTGGTTTTAGACATACAAAAGTCAAAAAAGGAAACTATGGACTTTTTTTTACAGAAGTTACAGAAAATGGGCATATCTATAAACTTCCAACTTTATTTATGAAAGCCTGTAGGTGGACTGTCTGCATTTATCAATAGTGAAAGCATATGTTCACATGCTTGGATTCACTCTACCCCACCTCACATACCACACAAGTCATGTCTACCCAAACAGGCAGGAAGATGTCTTCAAAGCTTGTCATCCAAGGTCTTGTCAGAATGCTCAACTCTAGCAACCCTTGAAGATTTATCATCTGTTCATATGCTTCTCTCAAATCAAAAAAGAAACCTTACTTAACTATAAGTGAAAAAAGCAACTTGTCGCAGCCAACCAAAACAACATACATTTTCTGTCTAGCAAAGAAGTCCAAACTTGTACTTCCAAGGAGACGATGAAGGGTTTCTTTTTATAAGATGCTGACTGGCACCTACAGTTGGTCTAAATTAAGGAGAAATTATTTAGTGCACACAATACACCCACAGCACTTGCAAACCATCTGATAAAATCCACAAGTATTTGACTGTTTAAATACATGCACTTATGCAAAGAGGAATATTTAAAAAACACTTTAAAACTTCTGACATGAGCATATCTTATGGAATTTCATGAAAGATAAAAACATCTCTCCAGAATTTTTGAGATCACATTTAGAAGTTGTAGTCAACCCATTATGGAATTAGAGGCCCCCTCTACATGTTATAGGTATAGCGCAATTAACTGGGTAATTGAACAGTTACCTTGAGACCAGCTACATATGCAAAGTAGTTATCAAGCCATAAAATGCTCCAACCAACTATAAAGTTAGACCTCGAAAATGGGTACTAACTTGATAACTGGTTGCTATCAAGCTTTAATATGTACATATAGCAGGGTCTCCCCTACAGCTGGGAGCCCTGTCAGCTCCTAGCCACAGAGGTGAAACTTGCCCAGCTGGGACTGCAAGTCCTGCAACTGCTGGAGACACTCAGCCTCAGCAGCTGTGAACTCTGGGTCCCAGCAGTACCCCACAGCTGCCAGGACCTGGAGTCCAACAGCTGTGGATGATGGGTCCCTGCCTCTCAGTACTGGGATCCAGCTGGGTCCCAGCAGGTGCAGGGTGTACCCCTGAGGGGGGAGAGGGGTTGTGGCTCTGGCTATCTGCCAGCCTCAGTGGTGCATAGGGTGCCCCTGCAGCTGGGAGCCCTGTAACTGAGGAAGCTCCCAGCTGCAAGAGCTTGCATCTTGCTGGTGCTGGGGAAGCTTGGGATTGGGCTGCACCTGCAATAAGGTGTGATGGGATCCAATGTGCAATCCCACAATTGTGCCTCCTACCATGCATGTGTGGCACGGCAGAAGGCATGATTGTGTGAATTGCTCATTATATCCCACTGTGTCTTTACCTGCACATGTAGAGGGGGGCAGACACAAGTTAAGAGAGAATTCAGGACCAAGCAATGAAATGTAACAGACAAGTTATGGGGTAGGCTGGTAACACCGCCTATTTTTAAAGTGATTAACACTTTTCAATATAACACCCTGTTTTCAGTTGCTTAATTTTGCCAAACTAAGTTTCTGCTGAAATTTTCCATGCCAGGCATCTGTGGCAGGCTATTATGTTATATACACACACACATATATACTTATATGCATATGTATGATATACATCAGCCAAATGCATGCATATATCAGCCAAAATTATTTGGCCATTTTTAAGGAAAAAAGATACTGTAGTACTGTCCATGTTAAAAAGTCTGGTAGCTTTTTCTTTTAGGTGCTCTAGTACCCCTATACTTTGGAGCAGGTGGGTACTCTTGTGTCAGACCTGTGCCTTTTGCAGATTTCAGGAAAAATAAGCCCACAAAAAACCTCTTTTTTCACAAGCTTGGTGTGTTTTGTTTTTGTTTTAAATGGTTTAGCAGCTAAAACCCCCACAAATTCCCACTTTTTTAAACATGCTCCATCTCCTCACAGCTCCTAAGTTAGATAAGACTCAACTTATGCTATTTCCAAGAAGCAACCAAACATACTTCTTCCTTTCACAACTCCTACTTATGGAAAGGAGTGTGCATAAACCCTGCCCCCCCATGGAACAAATGGCTGCTTATACATGTGCTTGGGACTGGGAGGGGTTGTTTTAATTAGAGTGGTTCCGGAACAGCTGCTCTAATTAAAATGGCTCACCATCACATGTATTAAACCCCTGCACATTTTAAAATGGCCATGGGACACTTTGTCTAAAGCTCTTTTGACGAGATTTAGACAAAGTACCTGTGCAACCATTTTAAAATGTGCAGGGGCTTAATACATGTTGTGGCAAAGTGGGAACTCCCTGACCAGCCACAGTGCTAGTCTCCCACCTGCCTCTGGGAGCACTGCCCACCTCTCTTGCCTGCCATGCCTAGTTGTTAACCTATTTAGGGTCTTAATTAGGTGGGACGCTGCCCTTTGAATGTCCTGTTCTCTTGGGCCTATGAATGCAGCTCCAACCACCCCTGTACTGAATCCCAAGCCTCGCAGCTGTTTCTAACAGCTGTGCTCTGCTCCAGCCTGAGGCTGGGCCCAATTCAGGACAGTGTTATGCCTCTCGCGTTCTGCCCTATTACGGGCCACATTCGTACCACCTCCCTCTCACTGAGGCCTGTCTCACTCCACCACCTCTCACGTGGTCTCTCTCATACTGCACCTTGCGGGGCCACACTCATACCGCCCCTCTTTTTCCCCAGGGCCACATTTACCCTGCCCTCACCCGGAGCGTCCTCGGGCTTGTTTCCCTGCACTCCCCGGCCAGCAAGCACACAGCCTCTTGGGCATCTCCCACTGCCCTCACCCAAGTGAGTGCTGGCCGGTTTGCAAAACACTGGTCTGACTCTGCCTATGGTCTCTTGCCAGGTCACTCACCCAGCTGGTCCCAATCAGGGGCTCCTGACAAACCCCATTGTTTACCTGTGGCTCTTCCTCAGCTGCTCCCCAGCCTCCAACCTACCTGTGGCCTCAGGTGCCCAAAGGCTTACCTGGACCTAACTCAGCCCCCATGACAGCAGGACCTACCCTAAAGCCCCCTGCTCACCGGGGACCCATTTCACACCCCTTCTTCACAGGGCCTCATCTCAGGGCCCTGTGTTCACACGGCCTCACAACTCCCACTCTCTACTCACCCCTCTCTCCAGGGCCTCCCAACTGTCACTCTGGTGCAGGCTGTTAGGTGCCCCCCTCTACCCTGCTTTGCACCTCCACTGAGGCACATACTCCGCCCCAATGCTGGTGCTTAGGGTCGAACGCCCCCCATGCAGGCTCAGGTGCTACTCGTTAGCATACCTGGCCCAGCACTCTCACTCTCTGGGGTCTTGTACCCTACCCAGGCCAAGGTGGCCACAGCCATACCTAGCCCCACTATCCACTCTCCAGGGTCTTGCACCCCACCCAGGTTCAGGTGCCACACCAGGTGCCTGGCCCTCCACTGCCTCTGGTGATAAATAACCCACTTGAAGGCAGGGGCTAGGGTTAAGGCACCCCTCCTCACCTTTCAGCAGGGAGGTAACTGGCTTGGCATTTCCTGGAGGCTTCCATGCCACTAGGAGCCCTACCATGCCACCCTTCCCCAGCAGGGTGCAGTTTCAAGTCATGCCCAGGACCAGGAGCCTCCAAACCATCCCCATAAGCTCCTGCCCTTACCTCCTAGTTGTTGCAGGAGCAGCAACTCCACTGGGAGATGTTGCTTTCATGGCATCAGGCAGCAAACTGCTGCCTCGAGTTCTGCTGGCCTGGATCTAAAATGGCTGCTGCTTATCAGAGCTGAGGCAGCACCTGCTGCCAACTCTTAAAGTGGCAGACACCAGATGTGCTCTGCCACCCACCTTCCCCCTTTAAAATGGTTCCTGATAGAGACTTTTCCCTGCTGCTCCATAAGCAAGCTCCCAAGGAGCTTGTAGCAGTCCCAGAGTGGTGAGCACCCCACTGGTGCTTCATCACACACGTGATGGTGAGATGACATGGGAGCATTTTAATTAGAACACCAAAACACTGTATTAATTGAGTCTGCTCAAATGCATTCTAATTAGAATGTGAACAAGCATGTGTATAGGCAGCTAATGAGAATGCTCAAAGCCCAGGGCTACAGGGAAAGTCAGACTTTCTCTGTGAAGTCTATTCATAATTTCTGAGGGCCAAGGAGAAGTTAGGCACCAGGAGTAACACAGAGCTTGTCTCAAGGAGGGAAATGAAAGAGAACTAGAAGCCAGCTGGTATGGGGGAGGGGGATATTACCATTGGTTGATGAGCTAGGAATCAGTGGCAGGAGGATAAAAGTGAGGGAGAGACAGATCTAATGAGGAGCCAGGGTACAAGCGAAGAACTTGAACTACTAAGCAAAAAGACTGGGTGGAGAAAACAACTGGAACGCAGATGGGAAATTACACTGGAATCTAGGACTGGATGCAAAGAGACTGTGACTAGGCTGAGTAGTGATGGAAAGAAAAGAGATAGGACCGGGACAGGGACAGATTGAAGAAAATGGGGCAGAGAGAGGGAAAAGGCAAAAGTGTCTCTGACCACTAGAGTGAACTCCCCCTCGACAGCATGGTATGGAACCCAAGATTCCTGAGTCAGCCTCAGTGGTCTCCTGCTGTCATACACCCGTGAAACCCATGGTTTAAATCAGGGGTGGGCAAAATATGGCATGTGGGCTGGATCTGGCCCACTAGGTCATTCTGTCTGGCCTGCGGGGCCACTAAAAATTTTAGAATATAAATATTTATCTGCTCCTGGCTGCCTGTCAAAGATGATGGGAGCCAGGGGCAGCAGGACCCAGGAGCAAGGCCAGCCCGGTGCCACACCACCCTCAGCCCCCTCCTACCTCCACCCCCCCTGAACTGGAAGCCTCTGCCTGTGGCTGCTTTCACTGCTTCTCTGCCTGCTGCTGGCTGCTCCAGCACCACATAGCCCACAGCTGCATCACCTGACCATGGAAGCATAGGGCCTGCACCAGTACCCCAGGGCCAAGAGTAGAAGGATATGTGTGTGTGTGCATGAGCGTGCGCCCATGCAATGAGGGAGGGAGAGACAGTGTGCGTGTGTGTCTGTATCCGTGCAATAAGGGAGGGGGAGAGAGAGAGACAGAGAGAGCAATGAGGGAGGGAGAGTGTGTATGTGTATGCGTGTGCAATGAGGGAAGCACAGAGAAAGAGAGAGAGACAGAATACGGACCTCCACCCAAAATAATTGCCCGCCTCTGGTGTAAATGCATGTGTCATTGGTTGTCATTTGCTGCGTAACCAGATGACTACTATCACAGTTACTCTGTTAGCTCAAGTGACAAAGTTCTGTTTGGCGGATCTAGATGTTCCAGCCCTGCTGATCACCCATGTTGGCGTCAAAATAACGGCACATGATTGATTTTTTTTTTTAAATTTTAAACAAGCAAACAAATCTTGGAAACCACACCAAAAAAGTGATTGACATTGCAACCTTAATATTATTTTAGCAGTTTATGGTATGTAATACACATGTAGATTTAGTAACGTCCAAATGGTAACAGTCCACAAATATTTGAAAGTATAAACACTAATGGGAGAGCAGTTATTTAGCATAGTATAAGAGGATATACATAGGAATAACTGGCTGATATCGAGACAATTAATATTATGCTATACATGTGGGAAAGTTCTCCTGACAAAAAATCTTAAAGACTGAAGTTATCTTTCTCCAAAAATAGTGAGAGCCTATTCCTGGAGACATTTAAATTTGATGAGAAAGCTTTAGAAAATATATTGTAGGCAAATCTGAAAGAGAGTAGTGATTTTTCAAAGGCCAAGAGAATCATCCTCTTGATCAAAGTGTTGCCGTTACTAGGAAATCAATTTGGCAACAGTGGGGCAGGATCAGACCAGCACATGCCAGGGGAAGGAATCAGCTGTGAAGCTATTGGATTTTGAATTAAATCCCTAAATCTCAGATGGGTTAAGTCTGGCAGGTTGCTCAAACAAATCCTAGGAGGATGAGCAAATTTGTCACTCTCATCTAGGAAGCGGCAGAAAAGAACTTTCTGATTCAGAATTTATTGACCCTCATTACCTAATCAGGAACTCATGAGAAAGGCTGCTACTCTTTTAGGAATAAATGAAAGATCTTTGTCAAAAGGACTCTTCCCAGAGCAAAAAGTTTCTCAGGCATATCAGGAAAAAATGTTAATAAAATAATAATATAACAACTTACCTATCATTGAGTTTCCCCTGCATAGGATGAGTGATTTACTATATACAGGGTGCATCTAAATGTTCGTTAATGCACAGTCATTACTGCACTTTTAATTTAGTACTTATATAATCAAGTACTAAATAAATGTGCAGCAAATGGAGTTACTGTACAGTTACACTGGCAAATGCCTTTTTAGTGATGCTACTGCACAGTAGCCCAATAATAGTGTGCACGGTGGCAATGCGTAGGGGGTGCATGTGCACCCCCTGAGAGTGCCGGTGTACCCCATGACTGGCCACGCTCACCGCTTAGGCAACGGGCAGGGGGGACAGGCGGGAGCACCAGTGCTCCATCTGCAAGCACCAGCCGGGGAATGGAGCACCTTTATGCTCCCAGAAGCAGCTGCAGCCGCTTCGGAAAGCGGCCACAGCAATCAGCTGTCTCACAATCAGCTGTGGGGGACAGCCACATGCCCCGCCCTGACTAAGGTGGCACCAGTTGCCCATGAGTACGCAATAGCATATTAGCACTATTTCTGCTTTGACAACTACTGTGCAGTATTATTAGGCAACTGAGCAGCTGCACCCACATTTAAATGTTCTGCCAGTGAGAAACAGGGTTTAAAAAGGAAACTGATTTTGGATACTGGCTTAGGATTTCCAGCTTTGGAAAGAGTGTATAGAAAAAGAGGTCAGATAATTACAATGTGACTGACTGCAAACTTCAATATTCAGAAATATTCTTTTTTAACTATGTCATCCTAAGTTGTTAGCTACTTCATATATCACTTAATTTGAAAAGCACACATTTACACATACAAAATATGTCACTGAACACACATCAAGAACAATTTTTTTGTAATGGGGGATTCACAGTGATCCAAGAGGCCTATGCATAACACTGAATAAGCATACAGCTTCAAGTTTTCAATTTTTTATTCTGTGCACAAACAAATATGACTGCCCTGGCAGCTTAATGTACGGGCATCACAAAATCACCCCAAAACAAAGTTGCCTTTGGGATTTACCATATGGCATGCATGAATATTCTCCTAAATTAGATTTATGGCTGTGGTGTTTAGTTTATCTACTTGTAGCTACCATGAAGCTGGGTTCAGTTTTTATCATGTTCATATCTGTATTATACATATAATTTTGATATATCTTCATATTATAGCCAAAGTTGTTTTTAAGCAGCCTTCAAATGTTCACACTTGGAAGAGGTAATTGCTGAGAGTTAGCATTTAACAGGGGTTTGTTTACTCATCACTATGGGTGAATGGTTAACATTGTAAAAGAAAAAAACTCTAACATAAAAACTCCACCACACCTTGAAAGAGGGAACATTCCCCAATAAGGGGAAATTGCAAGTATATTTAATTATTGAATTTTCATGTCTAAAAAGATGCACATATTCTCCTGGTCTTAAAAAGATCTGGAAAAGCTTGTAGTCTGGTAAATATGTACTTTTGCAGAAGGAAGTTACTGGCATAGTGTGAACCCCCCCTAGAATCAAAGAGGTGACACATTAATACCCAGATAGGCCACTCTACTTAAGCCTGCCTTGAAAGCATGGCATTGTCTTCAGTCTTTCAGGTACAGGAGAGCTGTAGTCTCTCAGCCAAGGTAAGCTGAAAAAAGCAAGCTGACAGGAGAACATGCAGGAGGCCCTAGCATAAAGGGTAGATGCATGGTCTGCTCTTTAAACTGTTGAAGTGGGCTAGAGACTGCATCCTTAAATTTAAGGTGCAGGGTAAGAAGCAGTTACTGTTCTGATATTTTCGTTTGCTGGTTTACTTTTGTATCTCTCTCTATATTTCAGCATATGGTTACTTATGATTTCTTATGCTGGCGCTTGGGTTTTTTTTTTTTATAATAAATCCTTTCTCTTATCTTTTTATGAACCACTTGTTCGTGATACTTGAGATTTTAGAGTATTTGACCATATAAAGTCATGGAAAGAGGGATCCATCTTTTCGGAGTACATGACTGGACAAGGATGTGATCATTCTAGCTGGCAAAATCCCTTCTGCTAAAGGCTGGATAATCCTGCATGAAACAGAGGGCTGAAGCACCACAAGCCAAGAAACTGGCCTCTGGCATACCTCAGCTGGGTCAAGCAGAAGACAGCAGAAAGGGGTTTGGGGCAGAAGGGCACCCAAATTGTGTGAAAGCACCCTAGGAACATGGCTCAAAGGCATACCCAGGCTGCATCTGGGACCAGGATGCATCCCAACAGTCTTTTTCCACAACTTAAACTACAGTTGGCTGGAATTGAAATAATCCAGTAGTAAATTGTATTCTGGACTCAGGTAGAAAAACGACTTTTTGGCACTCAAAACTAACACAGTTCCATTTGAGAGGAAGTTGTGAGTGCCTGGTGTAGTTAAAAACAAAGATTTACTTGATGCAGAAGGGAAAGAAGATGCCAGAGGAGTTGGACTCTCAGAGAAACCTACCCTTCAAAAATGATCATTGAAAATGACCAGCTGGCCTTTATTAGTAGCATGGTGCACCTGAGCCTGCCTGGGGCTCACAGTATTGTAATATTAGTAAGTTCTTCAGGGAAAGGGAATACCTCATATTGCTCAACAGCAAGCCTTTTCTGGCTTGCATTGGCAGGCTCTGAAATGAGGTCAGTGCAGTACACCTTGGCTGAAAAGTGGAATTGTGGAGCATATGGAGCAGGGGCAGGAAGGGACTTAAAAAAAGGGCGGAGGTTTGTGGCACAGATGTGGCAGCCTAAAGGTTTCCCTCAAGGATATGGACATGCTTTTTAAAAGCTTTAATTAACAGTGAGTGACTATATACTACACTGTGGTATTTATCCCAGCCTATTTATTCTGATATAAAATTAAATACTTTAGCATCCATCTGGCATTTGTTTTCATTGATGGCCTCTCAATTTTTCTTACTGTATAGTTTATTGGATCAAATGTGATTAAAATTTAGAAAAAATAGACAGTGTAGACTGAATTGGCTATGTACACTTGTTTGCTTTAAGAGATAATTAAAAAAACCCCTCTTAATATCAAGAATAAGTGTGTTTAATAAACTATTAAAGTTGGTGCTAAAGGAAGATATGACAAAAAAATCACAGGGTTTCATTAAATAA
The DNA here is from genome assembly GCF_001723915.1 of Gavialis gangeticus. Lineage (NCBI taxonomy): Eukaryota > Metazoa > Chordata > Crocodylia > Gavialidae > Gavialis > Gavialis gangeticus. The sequence goes on along the minus strand of NW_017729006.1, from coordinate 14,104,635 downwards.
AAGCTCAATCTCACAAGCAGCAGGTGTCCACTTAATTACACCCTACTATTAACACACCCAGACTAAGAGATAATCACACTATGTAGTCCAATGAACTAATTGCAACCTATATTTTTCAATAGTTTGGGATAATTGTGATTGAAATATGGGGAGCTTTAATATAACTCAAATGTATCTGCTTTACTTTTAATTACAGCCTAGTACAATAACATTTTAGGTTTTATCTAATAAGAATAATTTAATACATGAAGATCAAATATTTGAAAACAGAAACCATACCCAAATATTTTTAAACCTGGATTTCAAAATCTTTACCCTAACTCCACATATAAGTGCTTGAAATACAGGTGTTGTATTTCTAATATTCAGGTGTTGGATAACTGCAATTGCTAGTAAATTCAATATGGATGCCAAAAACAAGCACAAAGTTTGAAAATACTGGCCTTTTTATTTTATCACTTTGCAGGGAATTACTGTTTTATTTAAATAACATTTCCTAAAAACTTCTAATCTGCAGGCACTGTCAGAACACCCTTAGTGCCTTTCCCTTGGAATCTTTGCAGGGAAACAAATAACCCACCTGCAATAACAGGAGTAATGCTTGGAGTCTATAGATCAACTAAAACATAAAAATGGATAATAAAAATACAGAGGAGCATGTTCCCTTTTCATGCCAATGGATCTGCACACAATCCCCCACTCTTCCCCGTATTAGAACCCTCCTACCCTCAACATCAAACTGGGGTCTCTCCATGTTCGCACGTTCCCTCACAATTCTCATTTCTTTTCTTTGTATCAGGGAGATAATCATTCAGGGTGCCAACACTTTAAACTTTACTGAGATGATGGGCAGAGCAGAGATGGGAGACTTTATGTTGCAAGCTGTTGCAACTGGTTCTTTAATCTCTAGAACATTGTCCAGATTATCGATGCCCCTAGATCTGCTAACCAAATGCTACTGACCACATACCCCTTCAAGTTTTTATCAAAAGCAGCAGGGTTCTACTCATTGACACCCCAAACGTTTCCTGCAATTTGGGATCAATCAGATGTGGCATTCAAAAGTTATTGTGTTACAGCCAAACCAACAGAAACACAAAAATTCTGTCAAGTTGAACGAAAGACCTGACAGGTTCAGCTAAAAATCCTTGGGGTCTCTGTTGACTCTATCAAGGAGAGTTTTAGTTTATATGAACTGTGTTGGTGATTCATGGAAATTAGTGAAACATAACTTGTTTCACACAGCAACAACAGTAGCAGCAGCTCTTGGTCATTACTTTTTCAGGTTGACTTGGAAAGAGACATACAAGTAGTGAGTTTTTTAAATTGTTGACAATAGCAATCTCTTGAATATTTTATCTATTTGTTATCTCTCTCTTGTTCTGTGGGTGATTATCTTGTATTGAAACCACTTTAGAAGAGGTATCATTTTTCCTCTGTTTGTATAGTACCTGGCATACTGTGGCATACTATCAAAATAAAAAATATAGATGAAAAGATCTACAACTAATTCATTCTTTGGGTCACCCCCTTCCTTAACGACTACTACTAATATAGAAAACAGAAGATCTGAGGATAGAGAAGATTACATCTCTATAATGTATGCAGGAGCTTGTGTCCTGACTATGACTTCAGTTCACCTTGCTAAGATGGGTGAAACTGCACAAATGGCAAATTTTAGTTATAAAGTCTTATAAGGAAGACAGCCTATCAGCAAATAGCTAAAAGGCACCCATTATTGTCTTCCTGAATGTTGCACAATCAATGTAATTTTGCATTACAGCTGCCATTTATATTTTGGTTTTGATTTTAGATTTCTCTTTATTTAGTTTTCCACACACTGAAAATATTAACTCATCAGAATCCATGCCCTTTTAGGACATAGTGTTACTCCCATCTATAATGTTACGTCCCTCTACAATTTAAACTGTTCTCCCTCCATTTTTATACTTGGTTATTGCAGAATCCTATTGATTTGTCAATCTACCATTTCTGAGGTACCTACTTTGTAAAGTTCCTCTTCCATTGCCAAACATTCTAGTTCACCTATATATTTACTTCCAAGTTTCTCATATTGTAACATAAGCATTTACACTTTTTACTGTTGACCATTTACATACATAATGCTTTTGGCCAATACCGTATTTGTTTTCTGTAATGTACTTGTCAGAGGTATGAACTGAATGTATGTGGTCAGGGCTAAACATCGCATGGTCACAGCCTAGAGAATCAGGAATAAAGAAGGTCAGTAAACAAGTGTCCCAATTAGGCAGAGGATTAGGGGCAGGTAGGTCAGGGGGTCGAAGGCTGTAAGGGAACAGGACATGAGCAGTCACCTTGGTAGAACCACAAAGTGGAGAAAGAGGTAAGGGGGAAGAGAGAGGGGTCAGGAACAGAAAGCAGGTTATCTTCTCTATGACCTCCAGGACCTCTCCAAGCCAATGACAATGCTGACTCTTACACATAAATCCACCAATTAGAGCTGCAAAGAAATCCTCAATTTTCTCATGCTCTGAAAACAGGCAAGGCTCCAGCAAGCTAGAACATATTTTAACATGAATCCATTAAACTCTAGAGGGAGGCAAGATGTCATGCTTTTGCAATGTCTTGCAGTGAATGTCCAAGGCAGGAGGTCCAAGTATCTCCTGCAGTTGTACATGGTGACAAGAGACACCAATTAATGCTCTAGGGAATGGTTGACTGCCCCCAATCCCTGAATGGGTAGGCACCCTCTCCTATTCCTGAATACCTTAGGAGGCACCAGCCTGATGAAAAACATTTAGCCTTTCAAAGAAGAATTGTCAGTGACTTTTCATCATTTGAACAAAGGTCACATACTCCAAAGTTAGGAGTGAAACTGCAACAGTAACCTTCACTTATTATACCATGCTGTCTTCTGACAGTCCTCTCTGGGTGCTGGTATCATTCACCAAGTAGCATACAATTCCTGGGCACAGGGTAGGCAGTCTCCTGGCCCCCTGATGATAGCTAGCCACCCTGGGTACCCCCCAATCTATGAAGGGAAAAAACTTTCTATTGTCAGGGTCTCCCAAAATTGGGGAAAATCTCTCTCACCTTCCAAGGTCGGTATTGTTTGGTTTTGCTCTTGTTCCAAAAAAAATACTTTTCATGACTCAAAAGCTTTATGGCTTACTTCATCCAGCCTATACAAATGAAAATTAACTGATGAATAGGATTACCATGCAGAGACAAGCAGACCAACACATTCATACTTTAAATGATTCACCAGCAAAGCAGACACAAATGTACAGGTTTCCCTCGCTTTATGTGGGTTCTGTACATGCGAATTCGCTCTTATGCAATGACCCTTTTATATAAAAAAAATCATTGTATGCTAAGTAAATTCACTCCTATGCAGTAGGTATGGTCAAAGTCTGCAGTCAGCTGTTTTGTGCGGTGCATTGTGGGAGTGATGCGCAGCAAAATATGGTCTCCTGTGTGGATCTGTGCTCATCGCTTTGTCTGTGACATGTTTCTGTAGTTGCCTACCCCATTATGGCAAAATTCACCACCACCCTGTGCTTGTGTGTACTGTCTGCTGTTGGTGAGTACCAAAATTGTCTTGTAAAAGTGGTAGAAATGGGTCTGGAGGTCAGTACAGTCGAGGTCTTGGAACATATCCCTATTTGTTACATTGTAAAGTGGGTTCCCTTCATGCAAATTCAAGTTATGCACTGTTTTCCAGGAACGCATGTACAGCATAAAGTGAGGGAAACCTGTAATGAGCAGCCTAAAGACTAATAAATACAATTCAAGTAAAGATCGTACAGACATTCAGATTGTTATAGTGCCTATGGGTCTCTCCACTTACACTGGCTAGTAGGCCTAGTGCAGAATGAACTCAACATGAACTTAAAAAGCATACTGGTCCCCACTGGTCCCCAGAACAGAAAGAATGCCAGATCTTTTGCATATAAATTCACAAGAGCACTGAGGATTTCCCTCCACAAATCCTTAGCTGCATGCAGGTACACTTTCTGCAAAGCAGGCAAAGTCTTCAAAGATTGGGGTCACCATATCAGTTGTCATTGCTAATCATTGCCATTGTCACGGCTTCCGCAGCCTCAACTGCCCAACACTTGCCCAAGCATTTCCCCTTACTTTCTCAGATGTTCAGGATAAAGGCAAACAAAATCCCGGGTCTTTTAAGGTGGGCAAAAAAATTAGAAGGCATGTCTCATCTACTACTCTGATACAGTTGGAGAACTCAATGTATATGAAGCCTTATGAAATATGGGGCTATAATCTTTTTAATCACTGCACACTCAGCAGTATCAACAGATCTGCTCATGCCAATGGACCAGTAACATTCAGAAGTAGCCAACTTCCAGATGGCTCTGGCTGTTAAATTGTCAAGGGGGCCCAAATGGTTGGTCCGTCTCTGCAGCTCTGGGGCTAGCTCTAAATTGGTTTCCAGAAAAATGGCCTACCTTCTTCTAAAATTCCCCTGTCATGGTTGGTCATCCCACATACACAGCACAATTTTATCCCATCAGCCCATACTTGTTTCCCTGCACCCAGAATCAGTGGTCAAGTGACTGGCCTATCTTTGTTTGCTACTGGACATCCCTGTCTCCAGCTGGGTTCCTGTTGTCATGCAAAGGCAAACCATGCATTAAGTGGTGCATGAAGTGCTATGTAACAAAACGTAGTTTTGTTGCTATGTTGCTGCTCCTGCCATGGAACAGTTCACAGATATTCATTGATGGGGCTAAGAACTTCCATGTAATTGCACACGTGGCAGTGGGAAGCAAAATACCTCATTGTAACCTAGTGAGGGATGACATGAGACACATTAAGGAGGCCAAGCAACCATGCTGCTGCCTTTAGTTTGAAAGTAGTGCTTTCTCTCTCCCCAAAAGAAGATACCAGGTGAATCTTGTTGCAATGCAACTTTGTTGCTATGTTTAGCCAGTAATTGGCATGAACAGTTCAAGTAGCAATGTAAATGAATACTACCCATTTTTTGTACCTTGTTTTGTCGAAATTAACAATCTTCACTAATATCACAAAGGAATACATTTTCTGGGCCAAATGACTGAGTGTAACTCCACTGAGATAAGCAAAAGTTACAGATGACATGAATTTATGCTCCTGCCTTTTTCTGTACTGAGCAAAATCTTCTGTACATTGATGGAGATACTTCAGCCTTTTTTAATGGCTCATATGGGCTTATGGTAGGGAGGAAGGGGTAAGATAGTGGAAACCTAAGCAGAACTACACAATATACAATTGTTATACCAAAAGGTGTCAAAGCATATTCATTTTTTGCTATATTGCAGAAGCCCTTTTCTTTAGATTGATTTATTTTTTATCATCTTCTGAAAAACTATGTGTTTTACAACATGTCTATAATCAGGCATATAACCCTTCCTCTAAAACTATTATTTTTCATTCCATTAGTTCTTTTCCTTGGAGGAACTTTAAAAAACTACTTTAATTACCTTTTTTAAATACTTTTTAATACATTTAAATTCAAAATCAAGTAATGATAACCATAATTAAAATGAACAAATTGCTGTGGACTCAGGATAGGTATTAAAATATTGCTGGATACAGATGAAATATATCTCACATTTTTTAGAAAACCTCTGTATGTTGCATTACTACCATCTACTGTTCGTGACGATTTTATCTGAGAGCAATTATCAGCTTTCGTACTTTCTACCCCTGCCTAGTTCTGTTTAAAATTTTAATTAAATGTCACTGATGTCAATTGCTGCTAATGTCAATGGAAAAACCGAATACTCTTTGGGATTTGTGTGTCAGGCACGAAGAATTTTATATAACTATATATAAATATATAGGGTGTTCTCATTGATCCTTCCAGTCAAGGGTAAAAGATCTGGCTAGGAACGAGCTCATCCTGCAGAACAACATATGACTCTGCAGATGGTGTCATCAGCTGGGCTTCAATGGGTTTTTTTCAACCATGGTGTGGTTTTCCAAGAAGGATTACCGTGAACAGATGGGGAAGAGTCCACGTGACAAAGACAAGCAAGAGTGTATTTGCATACAGGCTTGCAAACCTAGTGAGCAGGCCTTTAAATCAGGTTCACCACAGGATGGAGACAAATGCCTAGAGGTAGAATAAAGAGCCTGGGGACCTGAATAAAAACTTGGTAAGGGAAGGAAAAAGCAGAAGCCTTAGTAAAGTTCTTGGGGAGAAGACTGGACAGTCAGTTAGATACCTAAAATGTTTATATACTAATGCAAAAAGTATGAGGGAAAAACAGGAAAAATTGCAGGTCCTACTATAAGCACAGAATTATTATGTAACTTGTATTATGGAAATGTGGTGGGATAGTTCTCATGACTAGGTACTGTCATGGATGAGTATAACTTGTTCAAGAAGGATAGGCAGAGGGAAAAGGGAGAAATGCTGTAAAGGAGATATACCTGTGTTCAGAGGTACAGTATGTAGTGAAAGGTAAGCTTGTTGAAAGCTCCTGGGTAAAAGTCAGAAGGGAAAGCAGCAAGGGAGATGTGATGGTGGGCATCTGCACCAAACCTGGAGGAAGAGGTGAATGAGACCTTCTTTAAACAAGCTTTAGATGCAAGCTTCCAAATCACAGGACCTGGTTCTCATAGGGGACTGCTGAGAGGGAAATAAAATAGTGCATAAGCAGTCCAGAAAATTCTTGAAGTATTTGGGGATAACTTTTTGATACAGATGGCAGAGAGGCTAACTAATGGGGAAGCTCTTCTCAACTTGCTACTCACAAACAGAAAGGATTAGGTTGAGAATGTGAAGGTGGAAAGTAACTTGGATGTCAGTGACCATGAAATGACGGAGTTCAAAATCCTAAGGGGAGGAAGGAAGGAGAGCAGCAGAATAAAGACACTGGACTTCAAACAGCAGACTTTAACAAACTCAGGGAACTGGTGGGCAAGATGCCCTGGGAGGCCAATCTGAGGGGAAAAAGGAGTCTAGGACTGCTGGCTGTACTTTAAGGAGGCCCTTTTAAAATTGAGGGAGAAACTGCAACAGAAGAATAGGAACTGTAACAGGCAATCAACCTAGCTAAACAACAGGCTCTTCAATGATTTAAAACTCAAAAAATAATCCTATAAAAAATGGAAACTTGGTCATAGTACTAGGGAAAACTATAAGAGTAGTGCACAGGCATGCAGGGAGAAAATTAGGAAGGCCAAGGCCCTAAGATGCAACAGGCAAGACACAAAAAAAGCAATAAAAAGAGATTCTACAAGTATTTCGAGAGGAAGAGGAAGACCAGAGAAACCACAGGTCCCTTGCTGAATGCAGAAGACAATCTAGTTACAGATGATTTAGAGAAGGCTGAAATATTTAATGACTTTTTTTTTTACTTCTGTCTTCACAAATAAGGGCAGCTACCAGATTACAAGTGTAGTTTACAGCAAAAATAGACATGGAGTCAAACAGCCTAGTGTAGTGTTCCAGGTTAGGGAAGCTAGATACTTAGAGAAGCAACGTATTTTCAAATCAGCAGGGCCAGATGGGATACTCCCCCAGGGTACTGAAGGAATTGACTGAAGTAATTTCAGAGCCATTAGCTATGCTCTTTGAGAACTCATGGAGGTTGGGCAAGGTCCTGGATGACTGGAAAAGGACAAATATATTTCCCATCTTTATGGAAGGAAAGGAAGAAGATCCAGGGAATTATAGACAAGGCAGCCTGATCTCAATACTTGAAAAGATCATGGAGTGGGTCCTCAAGAAATCTATTGTTAAGCACCTAGAGGAGAATACGGTGATCACAAATAGCCAGCCTGGCTTCACCAAGAGCAAATCAGGTCTGACCAACCTGATTTCCTTCTATGACAAGGTGACAGGCTCTGTGGATGGGGGCAAGAGCAGTGGATATTCTATCTTGACTTTAGCAAGGCTTTTGATACTCCCAAGGCATTCTCATTAGCAGGGTAAGGAAATACAGAGCAGACAAAAGTACCACTGGGCAGATACAAAACTGGATGAGTAATCTCCCAGTACTGTTCAGGATCTTCATTAATTATTTGGATGATGGGATTGAGTGCATGCTTAGCAAATTTGCATACAGCAAGTTGGGAAGAGGTGCAGACACTGGAGGGCAGAGCTAGGAGCCAGAATGATCTGGGTCAACTGAAGAAATGGTCTACAATCAAACAGATGAGATCCAACAATAAGTTGGGGATAGTTCTGCTTTGGAGTAGGGGGGTGGATAACCTCATGAGGCCCCTACCAACCTTGACTAGATAAATCTTGTGAGGTCCCTTCCAACTCTATGATTCAAACAAGGACAAGTGAAAAAGTGCTGCAGTTTGAAGGGAATAATTGCAAATAACTGCATGCATAAATACAGATGGGGGACTTGCTAGGCTGCAGTACTGCAGAAAAGGATCTGGGAGTTACAGCAGACCATAAGTTGAATGTGTGCCAAAAGTGTGCTCTTGTTCAAAAAAAGAAAAGAAAAAAACCTCAAACAAAAACAACAAGCATATACTGAGCTGCCTTAATAGGAGTGTTGCTTGCAAATCAAGTGAAACAATTGTTCCGTTCTACTCAGCACTGGTGAGGCCTCACCTGCAGTAATCTGTCATTTTGTGGCCCATGCGTCAAGATGGATATGGACAATTGGAAAGAGTCCAGGGCAGAGTAAAAAATAAATAAATAAATAGAGGTCTGGGAAGCACTAATTATGAGGAAAAGCAGAAAGAATCAGGATTACGCAGTGTGGAGAACAGAGGACTGAGGAAGGATTTGATAACTATCTTCAAATACCTGAAGAGTAATTATAGAAAGAATGGGGATTGATTTTTCTCTGTGGCCACAGGGCACAGGACTAGGAGCAAGCTGCAGCACAAGAAATTTAGACTGGAAATTAAGAGGAACTTTCTATTAACTACAAGGGTGATCAAGCATTGGAATATGTTACCTAGAGAAATTGTGGAAGCTCCATCCCCGAGTAAGTTAGACAGATACTCGGCTGGATGGTTTAGTCAGGAATACTCCCTGCTGTGAGCAGGGGTCTGGATTAGATGGCCTTATGAGATCCCTTCCAGCCCTACTTTCCTATGATTCTATAGAATTAATTCCATCAAACACAGTTTAAATGCTTGAACTGAAAAAGACATTCTTCCCATTGTGATTTCTATTCTACACAATTGCTGTAACATGCTTTAATATCAATGATGTCTGCTATATCACTGGGAAACAGATTAATAGTTAGAAAAATAAAGTTAGACTTTTAATTATTTTTAAGTGCTATTGTTTGATGAACATTGTAGGACTACCTTATTGCATTTATTTAATCTGTGAATAGCAGGGACTCAGAGGAGTCTCAGAGATACTGTCAATAATAGTTAAAAACATGTGCAAACAAAAGAAGAATCAAATAATCCTCTGTGTATAATTCTCTCTCAAACATTTTTATATTCCTTTAAATGCAACAATAAATTTATGTCGACAGTACTACCTCTCTTGCAAAATCAGTCCCATAAACATTTTAAATAAATATTTGTTTCTGCCTTAGTAAGTATTTGTCCTACGTACTACTTTTAAACATGCATCCTTTTTTTACTAAGTGTTTCTAAAGTGTGTACAAATGTCTGTAGCTTTGTACATAATGGTATGAAATCTAAAACTTGTTACTTATTTGAGGGATATTTAGAAATTGAAATGGAAATCAACCAATGATGACTGAAGAAAAGTAATTATATATAATCTATATTGTCACTTTAAGGGCCGAGAGCACGCAGCCAGCAGGTGCAGGCCAGCCCAGATGAAGTGGCCATTTTAGATCCTGGCTCTCTGGGCTGAAGCAGCAGTGTGCTGCAAGCAGCCGGAGGGGCAACAACACCCGACTGAGCTGCTGCTTACGGAACACCTTGGTGGTAAGGGAGGAACTATGGGGATGTCAGGAAGTTCCTACAGATCCAGTGGGGTCCAGATCCCCAGGAAGAAGGCTTCGGCCTGGTGAGAACAAGGCCCAGCCTAGGCATGGGGCTAACAGCTGGAAGGTCTACAAGGGAGCCAAGCAAGCCCCAGAGAAGAGGGCTGTCTGGTGGGACCAGGAGGGACCCCTCTGGAGAATGGGCATCAGCAGCTGCTAGGTTGACTCTCTCATCCCTCGCACTGGTCAATGCAAGAAGGGCAGGGCCAAAGGGCAACTAAGCCCAAAGTGAGGGACAGGCCAGGGTAACTGTGACCTATCTGCCACCCTGATTGGCCTGGAGGTTGGGCCAGAGCCTGTAAGGGCTGAAAGTCCCTTCAAGCGGGGGACATCACAGCCAAAGAGGGTAGGGATCTGCCAGTATGCAGGCTGTTATAAGATAAGAATGGGGCCAGGGTGAGCTGGGTCCAATGAGAGAGAGAGCCCAAGGACAGTATACAGAAGTCCCAATGAGGGAGCTAGACTAGAGCAGCAGGGCTGTGAGAAGGTTCAGTTTGCGATTCGATTCAGAGAAGATTCGGCCCAATTCAGAGGACAAATCTCCAAATCTAAAATGAATTGCTAGAAGCTTAAAACTTTCTGAATCGATTCAGAGCCTCCAAATTGATTCGGAAAAGATTCGGAAGAGATTCGGCGATTCGAAAGGCAGTCTTTGAGGTGAAACAGAAACTTAGAAGAGGGAGGGGGAGCAGGCAGGGAAGGACTGACATCTCTAGCTGGCCGGTGAGTGTGATTTCTCCCTGACTGCCCTTCCAATCACAGTGTCTGGGGGAGGGACATAGAGGCTTTTATGCTGTTTCTATCTGCATAGCTCCTTCACAGCTGGCAGGCTTCATGGCCGCAGCAGGGCCTAGCAAGCCTGCAGTTTTCATCCCCTTGTGCCCCAAGACAGACACAGTTGCACAAGCACCCATATCACAAATTTTGCCTGTTAGCAGCTGGAGGTGCAAAACCCCAGAACCCAGACAACCCCTACACCTATCTCCTTGACAGCTGGCAGGCTTCATGGCCACAGCAGGGCCTACCAGGCCTGCAGTTTTCACCCCACTGTGCCTTAACCCATACAGTGTCACCCATGTCACGAGTTTTACTTGTCAGCAGCTTGAAGTGTGAGCAGTTTTCCAGAAATCCTTGCAGCTATCTCCTTGAAACTTGGCAGGATGCATGCCCTCAGCAGGGGCTACTATCCCTGCATGTTTCATCTGAATCAGCCAAAAAATGACAAAGTTATAGATATTTCATTGATTCCCCATTATATTCTATGGCCAAATCTCCGAATCTCTCTGAATTGATGCAGTATCTTTCGAAGCCAATTCAGAAGAGAGGCACCTGAGCCTGTGCGGGTGTAAGACCACAGTGGTAGTGAGGCTGGGCATGCCTATGGAAAAGCACTTGAGCCCATGGGGGTGTAACACCCCATAGAGGCAGAGTGTGGGTCCCAGTGAGTGGGGCAGAGTAGTTATCCTGGCGAAGGGGTGCAGTGTTGAAACCCCAGGGAAGGGGGCAGTTAGACCCAGGTAAGTCTTCGGACACCTGAGGCCACAAGTGGGCCTGATGCCGAGAGGGCAGATAATTGGCCCTAATCAGGGAATAAAATTAGAGTGGCCCGATGAGGGGCTAGGGCAGGGTCAGCCCCGTATTCAGCAAATTGGCTGGTCACTGTTCAGATGAGGGTCATGGGAGAGTCCCAAAAGGTTGCCCCAGGACCAGTCAAGGAGTGTGAGTAAGCAAACCTGATGGCCTACATGGTCGCAGAAGAGTGCAGGGCAGGTTGGGTGTGGCTCAACAAGGAGCAGCATGTAAGAGGCCTGGTGAAAGATGGCGGAGTGCAAGAGGCCCCAGTAACGGTGAGTGGTGTGAATGAGGCCCATTGAGGTGAAATGATATGATAAATGAACTCAATAACATCTGTGAAGATCAACAGTAAAGGAATCACCAACCAACACTGAAATTATTGTACATTGAGTGAAGGTTGTATCATACAAAACATTTACCGAATAGGATTTATATTTACTGAAGCCCAGTCTAATACTTCAGGAAAGTATTCCATTCACTTCAGCAATTTTCTCATTACAAATTCACTGTATGCAAAAAGCCTAAAGGCTAGTTTTGCAGGAAAGAAAGTGTGATATACTTGATGAAGAGTTAAAAGCTAATGAGCCTTGTAAAAACAGACAAATTGCAACAATCTTCTTGTGTCTTACATTATCTGAGAAACTTGGTCCCCTTTTGACATTGCAAAACTTAGTTTAAAAATAAAAGGAATTAAACTCCAGTTACAGCAAAATAAAGCAATTAAAATAATTTGCTTAATTTCAAATTTATTTCTAATGCACTTCTAGAGGAAGAAACAAACAAAAAATGCAAACAAGTGCAAAGCATGATCTCCACCTAATGCAGCTTGAAAATTCAGCAGAAAAAATATCAGCTTAGATAACACCACCAACCATCTCCGCCATTAATCGCAACATATTCACCAGTTGGACTGAGTTTGCTAGAATTGTGGGTGGTTCTTTCCAGTCAATTAATGGATCAGATTTGTTTCATGTAACCCCACTAACTGATCCTCTTTGTTTAGTGAATCTTCCAATTGCCCACCTTTAGGGGAGGAGCAAAAAAACTATTCAAGCTATCCTCCTGCTTCTGAAAATTAAGTACATAAGCATTTACAGTCACTTTCAAAAGTGCTTGTTGGTTAGTTGGGGTTTTTGTTTAAAGGAGTTGGCTCACTTTTTAGATTACTATCCTATATATTTTATAAATCATCTCAAATGCAATTTTTTATACTTTTTTAGGTAGGTGCACTGCTAACTGCTATCATGCTGTAATGATTATGAAATTTCCAAATGGATTTTTAGTTTTTTTCTTTAAAGACAGGTAAACTTTTGAATGCAACGGAAAGGGAAACAACTTAGAGATAGAATACAATTAAGTTATACTAGATGTTTTTATCGAGTGGGATTTTTAAAAACACAAGTGACTTAAGAGCTTAACTCCAATACAGCAATTTAATTTTCAATAGGAGCTGTGCTCCCAAATCACTTAACCACATTTACACAGCACGATTCAGTGCCATGTAGAGATAACTGTGGTAGTAATGAAGGAATCAGTTAAGATACCAGATAAAACAGTTACATTAGTGTGGTACCCTGTCTGGGCTAAATAACCCTGCTAAAAAAACAGGGGTATTGGGTGACTTGACTATTTCTTCACAGCACTGCATCATGCCATTTAGACATACTTTTAGGTGTTCTCAAAAATCCTATTCAACAATACCAGGCACGTCTAAGCATGCATTTAATCCAGCCCAGATTTACTTTGATGTTAGGTAAGTCGGAGTAAGGGTTTTTGGGTAGGAGTCTACACCTGCGGGTATTAGGGAATAGATGCAGATTCAGTTCCCTGCAGCCCTACAATGGGTGCTTGCCGCCACCCAGGGGTGGCAGGGAGTACTGGGCTGGTAGACAACTGTGGGAGCTGCCTGCTGCTGGGGCAGGGACAATGATCCCCTGTCCTGGCAGCAGGGAGCTCCTGGCCCTGGCTCCCCAATCAAGGCACAAGGCTTGGAAAGAGCTGCAGGGGAGGGGCAGGTCCCAGCCCCCTCCCCTGACCCACCAGTGGGGCATCTAGCAGCCTCACTGACAGATTGGGGCAGGGAGCTGGGACCTACCCCACCCTTGCAGCTCTTTCCCAGCCCTATGCCTCAATCACCTGATCAGGGCATGGAGCTGGGACCTGGCCCTGACTGGGACAGTACCTGGTCAGCCTCAAGCTGCACTCAGGGAAGTCTGTATGTGCAGCCTGGAGCTGGCTGGGAACTGCCCAAAACAGGACAGTCTCCAGCCACCTCCAGGTTGCTCATACTTCCCTGCACAGCCTGGGGCTGGCTGGAAACTGTCCCAGTCAGCAGCAGGTCCCAGTCAGCTCCAGGCTGGACAGCGAAACTCCCAATCCCTGCTCTGTGATTGCAACTGCGCTCCACGTTCACTGAGCTGAGTGGGGAACATGCTCCTCTGCCCCCATCAGCAGGGAGCTGCTTGTGCTGGCTCCGTGTTCATGGGGCTCAGGCTTGGAGACCCTTATCTCCCAGCAGAGGTTCCACAACCACAGAGGCTGCTGCTGGCAGATAAAGGTCTCCCAGCCTGAGTCCTGCAACTACAGGGCTCCTTCCTGATCGCAATCTCAGAGCAGGGGGCTTGTAGTTCCCTGCTGCTGGGGCAAAGGGTAATAGCACCCTGCCCCTGGGAGCTACCTGCTGCTAGGGCAGGCTCTGCCACAGGAGCCCGGGCAGGGACTATCTCCCACCCCCTGATGTATGGCTGACCAAGAGCAGATTTTGCTCCTGGTCAGGCATCTACACATGCGCTATGGCACCATTACTAATCTTGAGTAATTTGCTACTTGTATTTGCAGGTAGCAAATTTACTCGGGATTAGGGAGGTTTACTGCAAAGTAAGCATATGCATGTGTAGACACATATGCCTATTTTACAGTAAACCATGCTAATGTGAAGTTAAGCATGTCGTGTAGACGCACCCACTGCTAATGAGATTTTCAAACATGTCTGGCCCATGTCTCCATCAAAACATCCTAAAGGGGTCTGGCTTTTCAAAGTGCTGAGGACCCTACCTCATTACATCTCTGGCTGGGAATTTAAAAAATGAAGGAATCCAAACTCAATAGCCTCTTTTAAATAGGTGTATGCAATTATATTCTATATTAGCTGCAATACACACACTAATGTGTATGTGAACAACAAGATCAACAGCTAATTTTAGCCAAACTAATAGGAACACACTTGTTGAAACAGTGAAACACAATCATATGGTAAGCTTATTAAAATAAGTATGTGTGGAAACATTTCTATCGGCACCGTTCTCTTATTCACTTTACAGTAAAGGAGAGAATATTTGTTCATAAACTTGTGGCAACCTGAACTGTTTGAATTCCTAATTTTTATTTTCAGGCCTAAATGAGGGTGGAGAAAAGGCAAACAGCATGAATAGATGAACAATTGCAGTGCAACCAGCAGGGAATCATTCGTTGTTGTTTTAATCGATTCAGTTTCAGATGAATGTGCTCTTTGGAATACCTTCAGAGAAACAAAATAGGCAGCAAATGCAGGGATTTAACTACACAGCAATCTGATGATTGGTCTGCTGGATATTCATAAGCTACAGAGCTTTTCCACCTTTAGATTTTATTTCAGTTGTAATAAGAAGTCATGAATAATTGAAAAACATGTAATAAATTATTCAGCTAAGTGCACAGTTTCCAAGGAATCATAGCATGAGTCTAGGTTAATGGTATAATGCAAGTCAGAGGCAGAAGTTGAGCTGACACCCCACAATTACCCCATGCAGGAACAGTGCTGGGTGTTTGGCGCTTCTCAGCATGTGCTTTCCACTAAGGGGACATAAGTACCCTTTGAATATTTATGACAGAGATCCCTACTGCCTACTGTGTACTTCTGCTGCTTGGTCCATGAAATTGTGAGGCTTAGCCCCAAGCTTTTTTATTCAACTGCTTGGGACATGACATCTATTATCCACAGATGACAGTACTGTCTTCTCACTGTCCCCCATTGAATATAAAGCTGCTGATACCACAGGAGTACTGATATATTAAATAGTTTAACTACAAGAAACAAATAAATAACTCAAAAACTAATCACAGAACTGTGGGATGTTTTTTGTTTGTTTGTTTACAGATAAAATCCCAAGAGTAGTTATCATCATCATGATGCTAGAAGGCCATGGCATTTATAACACATTTTTTCTGAAATGCTACAGCTAACCTGTTATCTAAAGGACAATATGTCAGTTTGCATGTGGATCATCAAGAAGCAATATTCTTGGACTGCCATGAAGGAAATTAAACTTTGCAAAAATGTAGGTGACACCTTGCAAAACCTGGAGAATTCTGGGTTAGTAATCCCCAACATAAACGTGGGGTTTTTTGCCTGCACTTTTATAGGTGGCTTTATATATTTGATTAAAGTTGATGATCTTCAAAAGGCAGCAATAAAGATGAAGGGGACATCCTATTTCTAAAAATGTATGTCTGTTGCATTCTTTCCTGAGCTGCTTTACCCTCCCTTTAGTTACAATACTGACGGTTCTTCCTTTTTACGTCATGGAAAAAAAATGACTTGAACAGATGAGTATGATGGCTTTATGAAACACCAATGGCTTAATTGTCTCTAAACTGTACATATATCTCAATTCTAACTTTCCCAACAAGAAATGGCATTATGGATCACCATCATGAGTGGAAGCTATTATAATCTAACCTTCTCAATTAGATCAGTTCAATTTTCACACTGTATCCTGTTCTAAACCAAAGGATCAAGTTAAAGATTAAAAAAACCTCAAAACAGCATGCAACTCAATAGTTGCCCTGCCAACGTCTTTCCAGTAATTGTCCTCCAATTTATTTTTAAGCTTCAGTAGCACTCAGAGATCCCAGAGACACAGCTGTATTGTAGGAAGTACTAGAAGAGCACTGAAAGCATTAAAAACAAGTTGGGGACATGATAATAGCAAGATAGGAAATAATTTTATGAGGTTCACAGATGAAGGTAATGGGTTATATACCACTAGGCTCATCTACACATGCAGTTAATGTGCATGCATAAGCTCCAAAGCTCATTGCTCCAAACTTTATTGTTCCGGGACATGCTATTTGAGCATGTGCTCAGGACCATAGCACACTGATCTGGGTCGGAGCAGCTCCAGCGGGCAGGGGACCTAGGAGGTCAGCTTGCCAGCCCAGGGCTGTTCCCCCCAGCTCAATGTGCTGCACAGGCACTGGCTGGAGCACAAGGGTGATTCAGGGTGGGGCAAACCAGCAGGTAGCTCCCACACTGAAGCACCCTTGTGCCCCAGCCAGCCAAGAAAGCGTCTACATGTGCAATCCTGCAGAGTAAAAAAACTTGTATTTGCAAGTATTAATCTGCTGCGGAGTAAATTAGTTTACAGCAGCCTAATAGGGGCACACCTGTAGACACATGACATATACTGCCCAGCTAATTAGTCTACTGTACAGTAGATGTCTTGTGTAGACATGCCTACTGACTTGCTATCCAAATTGGGGCAATTTACTTAACCCTCTTGGTTTTGCAGTATACCCAGTTCCAAGCTGGAAATAAAAATACTTTCATTGTTCTGATCCCAAAATGGGAGATACTACATGAATGCAAATAATCTTTTTTATATGTAAGGTAATATACTACTGTACAACTATTGGGAGCTAGAAAAGTAAGAGCAGGACAGGATGCCTTTAGGCTAAAGCTTATGCAAAAAGATTGTTTTGTACATTTTAAAGGGAGGGAAGAAAAAGAGAGACAGATACACAAGGGCAAATTCAGTCCTGGTATAACTCCTACTAAAGAGAAACACACACACTTGAAATTCTGTTTACATACAATGTGGTAAATTTTGTTTGCTTCATTCTAAATAACGGTAAGCTAGACTCAGACTTAATATAAGTGGCTGAAACTCTACTAGTAGAAAACTATGTCTTGCATTCTGTAGCATGGCCATGGGGCAGCCATGACACTCCCTTAGTGGCTGTGTGGCCCCTGCCTGGTTCCGGCTTGGCTACAGCCCTTCCCTTTGATCTCTCACCCACCATGCCTTGCTCTTATTAAGGTTACATAAGAGAGGCTGCTTACGGGCTCTGAGTGAGCCTGTACTGATCATCATCCTGCACCCTCAGGCTAGTAGGCCCTCTCAGCCTGTCCGTACTTCTGCTGGGCACCTGTCACCTTAAGGGCTCCTTGTGTGGCTCTGTATCTCCCTTACACTACACCCCAAGCCTCAAGGGTGTTCTTCCTGTGGGATGTTGCCTAGTTATGCACTCAGCCTCCTTGGGCCTTTGGACCCCCCTGGTCCCTTACACCACCCCTTCTCTGGGCTTCTGGACCCCTGGTCCTGCACACTGCCTCTTCTCTGGGCTCAAGGACTCACTGTGGGTTCAAAATAAAACTCTCAACTTTCTCTGCCTGGGGACTTGCCTCTGCTTCCAGGCCTGCAGGTTGTTTATATCAACTTCAGTCTCTTCCGGAGCCCTACTGCCCTGAGCTCCTCACCTTATGGCTGCCAGGGAGAGATTGCCTGACCAACTAAGAAAAGCTTATATAGCTCCAGCCTGAGGCCTCTTCCAGTCACGGTGAGGCGAGTCTCTCATTAGCCCCATACACCACCTGCAAGCAGCCTCGCAGGCTGCTAGCTCCCTTAAAAGACCAGTGCCATACTATATGTTTATACACTCCAGGACTAAATTTAGTTCAAATCCTGAGAAAGATTAAGAATAAAGCAAGCACTTAGGAGTGTGAAATCCATATTTGAAATTGTTTACTGTATTAACTGAAATGCTGCATATTTAAATATAAACAGTTAAAGCTCATTGTAGAGATCACTGACACTGGAATATCACGTCAATAACGAGTAAAGTATGTAGTTTAAAAACAGGATTTGCAAATATCAAATACATGGAAAAACTAAACAACAGACTTGAAGGGAGTTGCACAATCCACCAGAAGGTAAAAAAATAATTTTTACTAATTATAAGACAAGAGTTCTGGATCTGTGAGGAAGTTCCTATGCAACCTTGGAAGCCACTTATGGTATAAAATAGAGCATTAATTTAAAAGAGGATAGCTACCCTAAAGGAATTCCAAGTCCAAACTCTTTTATTAGAGTAAGAATGACTTTTCAGGTTCAGTTTAAATCACAAAGACACAGGATTAAAGATACAGTATAGTATAAGCCATATGTAGCAGGCTTGTTTGGCAATTAGAAACTTGGCTAATTTGTGGAGTAGGGGACTTAATCATAGCATTATAGAAAATTAGGGTTGGAATGATCTAGTATATCCCCCTGGCTCAAAGCAGGACCCATCCCCAACTAAATCATTCCAGCCAAGGCTTTGTCTAGCTGGGTCATAAAAAAAACTCCAAGGACAGAAATTCCACCATCTCTCTAGGTAACCTGTTCCAGTGTTTTACTATCCTCCTAGTGAGAAAGATTTTCCTAATATCTAACCTAAACTTTGCTTGCTAAAACTTGAGACCATTGCTCCTTGTTCTATCATCTGCCACCACTTAGAACAATCCAGCTCCAGCTTCTTTGGAACCCCCCTTCAGGTAGCTGAAGCCTGCTATTAAAATCCCCCCCTCAGGTCTTCTCTTCTCCAGACTAAATAAGGCCAGTTCCTCAGCATCTGACTCTCTCTGGCTTGTCCACCTCCTTTCTGTGGTGGGAGGCCCAGAACTGGACACAGTACTCTGGATTTGGAGAGTGTTGGGAACAACTTCCTGGTGCAAGTGCTGGAGTGGCCAGCTAGGGGCTATGTTCTTCTTGACCTGCTGCCCACAAACAGGGAAGAATTGGTGAGGAATATAGCAGTGGATGGCATCTTGGGCAGCAGTGACCACAAGATGATAGAGTTCAGGATCCTGAGGGAAGGAAGGATAGGGAGCAACAGAGTAAGGGCCCCCAAACAGTAGACTTTGACTCACTCAGGAAACTCATGGGCAGGATCCTTTGGGAAGCCAGTCTGAGGGGCAGAGGAGTCCAGGAGAGCTGGCCGTACTTTAAAGAAGCCTTACTGAGAGTGTAGGAACAAGCCATCCCAATGTGCAGGAAGACTAGCAAGGGTGGCAGAAAACCAGCTTAGCTTAGCAGGGAATTCTTCAGTAAAGTAAGTCACAAAAAGAACGCTTATAAGAAATGGAAACTTGGACAAACAACTAGGGAAGAATATCAGACCATTGCTCTGGCATGCACGGATGAAGTCAGGAAGGCCAAAGTGCAACTGGAGTTGTAGCTAGCAAGGGATGCAAAGGGTAACAAGGGATACAAAGGGTTTTCTTTAAGTACTTCGGTAGCAAGAGGGAAAAAAAAAGTCAGAGAAAGTGCAAGTCCCTTACTGAATGGGGGAGGCAACTTTGTGACAGAGGATGCAGAAAAGGCTGAAGTGCTCAATGCCCTTTTCACTTCAGTCTTCACAGGCAAGGTCAGCTCCCAGACTACTGCACCTAGCAGAACAGTTTGGGGAAATGAGCAGCCCCCCAGTGGTGAAAGAACAGGTTAAGGACTATTTAGAAAAGCTGAATGTTTACAAGTCCATGAGGCCAGATGGGATGCACTCAAGGGTGCTGAGGGAGTTGGCTGATATGACTTCAGAGGTACTGGCCATTATCTTTGAAAATTCATGGCGATCAGGAGAGGTCCCAGATGATTGGAAATGGGCAATCATAAATGCCCATATTTAATAAAGGGGGAAAAAAGAGGATACAGGGAACTACAAACCAATCAGCCTCACCTCAGTCCCTGGAAAAAATCATGGAGAAGATCCTCAAGGAATCCATTTCTAAGCACTTGAAGGAGAAAAAGGTGATAGGGAACAATCAGCATGGGTTCACAGGCAAGTCATGCCTGACCAACCTGATTGCCTTCTATGATGAGGTGACTGGCTCTGTGGATGCAGGGAGACTGGTGCATATGGTGTATTTTGACTTCAGCAAGGCTTTTGATATGGTCTCCCACAGCATTCTCCCAAGCAAGCTAAGGAAGTATGGGCTAGATGAATAGACTGTAAAGTCGATAGGAAACTGGCTGGAGCATTGGGCTCAAGAAGCAGTAATCAATGGCTCAGTGTCTACTTGGCAGCCAGTATAAAGTAGAGTGCGCCAGGGGTTAGTGCTGGAGTGACCCTGGGGTTGGGCTGATTTTGTTCAATGTCTTCATCAACAACCTGAAAGATGGAATAGAGTGCACCCTCAGCAAGTTTGCAGATGACATCAAGCTGAGGGGAGGGGAGGCGCGGGACTAGTAGATATGCTGGAGGGTAGGGCTAGGATTCAGAGTGACTTAGAATTAAATTGAAAGATTGGGCCAAAAGAAATATCTCATGAGGTTCAATAAGGACAAGTGCAAAGTCCTGAACTTAGGGAGGAACAATCTCACGCACCAGTACAGGCTGGAGGCTGACTGATTCATAGACATTCAGGCTGAAAGGGACCCCAAAGGATCAGAGTCCAGCCCCCTGCCCCAGGGGCAGGAAGTCAGCAGGGATCATA
>NW_017729006.1:14067740-14068361 GCF_001723915.1 Gavialis gangeticus | reverse complement strand
AGGGAGGAACAATCTCACGCACCAGTACAGGCTGGAGGCTGACTGATTCATAGACATTCAGGCTGAAAGGGACCCCAAAGGATCAGAGTCCAGCCCCCTGCCCCAGGGGCAGGAAGTCAGCAGGGATCATAGGATCCCAGCAAGATAAACATCCAAAATGTCTCTTGAAGGCGTTCAAAGCGGGTGCTTGAACCACCTTCGGCTGCAGTCTATTCCAAACCTTGGAGGCTCAGACAGTAATGAAGTTCTTCCTTACGTCTAGTCTGAATCAGTCTCGGTGGAGTTTGTGACTGTCTGATTTTGTCATCCCTTGGGACGCTCTGGTGAACAGATGTTCCCCCAGATCCTGGTTAACACCCCTGATAAACTTAAAGGTGGCCACCAGATCGCTCCTGAGCCTGCACTTTTCTAGGCCAAAGAGTCCCATGGCTCTCAGCCTCTCATCATAAGGTCTTCCTTACCTCTGATCATGCAGAGGAGAGCCTCGTGCATTCTCTCAAGCTTCACCACATCCTTTTTGAATTGTGGAGCCCAAAACTGGATGAAGTACTCCAGCTGTACTAAGGCCAAGTACAATGGGAGAATGATGCCCTGGGATTTGCTTGAGAGGCATCTATGGAT
>NW_017729006.1:14060151-14062740 GCF_001723915.1 Gavialis gangeticus | reverse complement strand
CAACAACAATGGGAGAATGATGCCCTGGGATTTGCTTGAGAGGCATCTATGGATGCAGACCAGAGTTCTGCTTGCTTTGCTAGCTGCAGCATCACATTGAAGGCTCATGTTCATCTTGTGGTCAATCATGACCACCAAGTCCATTTCATCTTTAGTGCTAACCAGCATAGCACTGCCGAGCCTATAAGGATGCTGCAGGTTTTTCCTCCCAAGGTGGCTTGCATTTTTTGGTGTTGAACACCATCAGGTTCTCATCCGCCCATGTCATGAGCCTGTCAAGATCTGCCTGGATCACCTTCCTGTCCTTAGGTGTGCATGCTTTACCCCAGAGTTTGGTGTCATCAGTGAACTTGGCCAATCCGCTTCTGACACCAATGTCTACATCATTGATGAAAATGTTAAACAGTATAGGCTCTAGGACAGAGCCTTGAGGGACCCCACTAGTCACAGCGCACCACGATGATTGACTTCCGTCAACCACCACCCTCTGGGTCCTACCGTGAAGCCAATTCCCTAGCCAGCAGATCGTGGTGCGGTCGAGGCTGCAGTTAGCCAGTTTTGTCAAGAGGTGATCATGAGATAGCAGACTGAAGGCTTTTTTAAAGTCAAGATATATGACATCAAGCTCTTCCCCCTTGTCCAGGTGCTGGTCACTTAATCATAAAAGGAAATTAGTTTGGTCAAGCGAGACCTACCCACAACAAATCCATGCTGGGTATCCCTCAGGATATTGCCGTCAGCTAGTCTGTTAAGGATGGCCTCTTTGATAATCTTTTCCAAGACCTTCCCCAGGATACAGGTCAGGCTGATGGGCCTGTAGTTTGCCAGATCTACTTTCCTCCCTTTCTTGAAGATAGGCACCACATTGGCCTTCTTCTAGTCTTCGGGCACTTCACCAAAGTGCCAGGAGTTCTCAAAGATCCGTGCCAGGGGCTGAGCTATGGTGCTTGCCAGCTCCTTGAGTACCTTTGGGTATAAACCGTCAGGGCCGGCTGACTTGAAGGTATCCAGCCTCTCAAGGTGTTCCTTCATGAGGTCAGTTTCTATGGAGGGTAAGGAGTTTCCCTCCCCTGGGCCTCCCTGACCCACAGTGGGCAGGGGGGTCCTATGGGACTGGTGAAAAACTGACACAAAGTACTCATTAAGCAAGTTTGCTTTTTCATGGGCATCAGTTGTCAGTTATCCCATCTGGTTTAGCAGGGGTCCAATGTTGCCTTTGCTTTTCCTCTGGCTCCCCACATATCTAAAAAAGGACTTTTTAATTGTCCTTGATATTTGTAGCTAGCTGGAGTTCCATCGCAGCCTTAGCTTTCCTGGTTTGGTCTCTGCAGGTCCGGACCAGAGCAGAGTATTCCTCCTTGGTGGTGGTTCCAGTCCTCCATCCTTTGTGGTCTTTCTTTTAAAGACACAGGAGGTCTACTAGTTCCCTGGAGAGCCAAGGGGGCTGCTGTGCCTGTTTAGTGCCTTTCCTCTGAGATGGGGTAGACTTTGCTTGTGCATCTAGGATTGCTCCCTTAAGGAGCAATCACTCATCTTGAACTTCCCTCCCCTTTGGATTGTGCCCCTTTAGGGCTTCACTGACAAGCCTCCTTAGCTTGTCAGAGTTAGCTTTCCTGAAGTAGAGGACTTCTGCATTACAGGCTGACTTGCCAACTTTACGGCGGATGGTGAAGGTGATCAGCTCATGGTCACTGTCACCCAGCTTCCCTTCGATCAATAAGTCGCTGATTAGGTCATCTCCAGTTGCCAGTACCAAGTTGAGCAACGCTTTAACCTTTTGTTGGCCCACAGACTTCCTGCATCAAATGAGGTCATCCACGCACGAGAGAAAGCTCTGTGACTGCTTGGATTTGGCCGAGCGCTCCTCCCATGAGATGTCTGGGTAGTTAAGGTCTCCCATGACAACCATACATTGGAAGCGCGCAGGCTCAGCCAATTACCTGACAAACTCCTTGTCAAGGTCTTGACCCTGGGTAGGGGGTCTGTAGTAGACACCCACCATAGTATCTCCTGTGCCATGTTTCCCACCATGGGTGCCAATGTCGGCTTGCAGGGATGCATAGCTTTTCTTGACATAAAGCTACACCCCCACCCTTTTTGTCCACTCAATCCCTCTTGTACAGGGTATAGCCATCTATATCTGTGGCCCAGTCATGGGTGGAGTCTCCCCAGGTGTCCTTGTTGCCAAGACGGCTAACGACATACTGTCTGCATTGGTAGGTGTGTTGCCAGTAGGTCAAGGGAAGTGAATATTCCCCTCTATTCAGCACTGGTGAAGCCATATCTGAAGTACTGTCTTCACTTTTGGGCCCCCCACTACAGAAAGGATCTGGATAAATGAAAGAGAGTCAAGAGAGGGCAACAAAAATGGTGAGGGGGCTAAGTGACATGATTTATAAGGAAAGACTGAGGGAACTGGGCTTATTTAGTCTAGAGAAGAGAAGACTGAGGGGGGATTTAATAGCAGCCTTCAACTACCTAAAGGGGGGTTCAAAAGGATCGAGTTAGATACTGTTCTCAGTGGTGGCAAATGACAGAACAAGGAGCAATGGTCTCAAGTTGCAGGAAAGGAAGCTTAGGTTAAATATT
>NW_017729006.1:14050150-14055151 GCF_001723915.1 Gavialis gangeticus | reverse complement strand
AGCCATATCTGAAGTACTGTCTTCACTTTTGGGCCCCCCACTACAGAAAGGATCTGGATAAATGAAAGAGAGTCAAGAGAGGGCAACAAAAATGGTGAGGGGGCTAAGTGACATGATTTATAAGGAAAGACTGAGGGAACTGGGCTTATTTAGTCTAGAGAAGAGAAGACTGAGGGGGGATTTAATAGCAGCCTTCAACTACCTAAAGGGGGGTTCAAAAGGATCGAGTTAGATACTGTTCTCAGTGGTGGCAAATGACAGAACAAGGAGCAATGGTCTCAAGTTGCAGGAAAGGAAGCTTAGGTTAAATATTAAGAATTTTCTCACTAGGAGGGTAGTAAAACACTGGAACAGGTTACCCAGAGAGGTGGTGGAATCTCCATCCTTGGAAGTTTTCAAGACCCAGCTAGACAAAGCTTTGGCTGGGATGACCTATTTGAGGATGGTTCTGCTTTGAGAAGGTGGTTGGACTAGAGGACCTCCTGAGGTCCCTTCCAACCCTAATCTTCTATGATTCCATGTGGCCTCACCAATGCTGAATGGAGGGGAAAATTCGCTTCCCTCCACCTGCTAGCAATGCTTCTACTAACGAAGCCCAGTAAGCACTTAACCTTCTTCGCAAGAAGGGCACACTGTTGGCTCATAGTCAGTTTACTATCCACTTTAACCCCCAGGCCCCCCAAGCCTGCAGAGCTGCTGCTTAGCCAATCAGTCCTCACCCCATACCAGTGCAGAGGATTGTTTTGTCCTAAGTGCAGGACTTTGGACTTGTCCTTATGGAACCCCATGACATTTCTTTTGGTCCAATCGTCCAATTTGTCAAGGTTTCTCTGAATCCTAGCCCTACCCTCCTTCTAGCACATCTCAATCACTGTCCGTGTTGTGCTATTAGCAGCCCTAAAACTGACCAAGGCAAATTTGAAGGCTGATGTACAAGGGACCTAATTGAGGGACAAAAAATTTAGAGCAGGTTGTTCCCCCACAAATTTACCAGACACCTAAATCAGTTTAAGTAGTGCCTTTAATATTGAAATAATAGGTAGCCATTTGCCAAATCCTGGCTCATCTTCAGGTCATTTAGGTTATTTATACCAGAATTCAGAAAAAGGCATTCTTCTAGCTATTTGGGATAGAATAGCTGGTACATTTTATTGCATAAGATGCACCCTGACTAAGATATGCACCCTCCCCCCACTCACAAGCGGGCCATCAGCACCCCCCCTCACCCATCTGGAAGGGGGTACATTTCAGCAGGGGTACCCACCAGAAAGGGTACACTCCTTTAAAAAGGTTGAAAACCATTATAGTGACTGAGTACCAGCAGGTAAGGAGCCGAACCTACTCGCTATCCTATGAACGACACGTGCACCTGGTGTCTGGAGGGGCACAGCAACGGTGGGAGCACGACACCAGGAGTCAGCAACCACCCGCAGACAATACCAGCAGCCACGGTGGCAGCCAGTGGGGATCACCGACCCCCAGCAGTGCCTTTTTGTAGGGGGTGCACTGCCACGCTCGGGGGTGTCGCCCCTGCACTGTCCTGCTCTGTGAATCATGTGCAGACTTTACTTCTGTTTTCACTCCGTGAACAGCAGAAACTGGTCTTACCATATTTCCCCACATATAATGAATACCCCAATTTCCAACAGCTGGTTTCGGTAGGTGGCATATGTTGCATGCAAGAAAATATGGTATTTCTGAAGAACTCAATACGCAGAAAAGAATCTAGAGATTACATGTGCACAGATTATCATATGAAATATTAACTGTAAGCACAAGATGACTGGAAAATCTTGACTGAGGGCAGACCAAAGAAAAACTGGTCTTGTCAATGCTAGAAAACATACAAGTCTGATTGAATTTTATCTTAATCAAGGCATCCAGGTGTTAAGCTACACATGTTGCAGACAGCTGTTTTTAGCAACATGTAATTATCTAGTTTAAATTAGACTTGACAAACTACAGAACAGCAGGCACTGAAAAAGTATTTCAATATGATCTAACAAACAAAAAGACAAAGTTTTAGAACGAAGACATAAAATATAAACCTGCAGAACATGGCATGCAATTTAAAGCAATACACAAAGAACAAGTCACATGACACTGGAATATAGTACTGAGGCTGACAATATAATTTTGATATTTCACAGAAACATAGGCTCATACATACCATACTGGCAATATTTTATATCCAGCTATATTCATGGAATAATATTATAGAGTTAAGCATAAATTGCTTACACATCAGTTGTAATACTCCATGACACTTATTTACATTTCTTTGGAAATTCTAGCATACATTTATAACTAGAAAAAATAATCGTTTATGTATTGTGATTTTAAAAAATAGAATTCTAATGGCGTCTCATGTGGGTACCTCCCCTAACAATAGGTACAATGCTTTATTTTTATATATATATTACTGTTCTTCACACACAAACCTAAATTTCTTATATATATCTAAGCCAGGTATAGAAGAAATCACACAAAGGCACATAAAGATCATCCATTTGCCTTCTGCCCCTTTCAATCTATGTTCCAATTCATTTTACAGCTTCTAAAGTATTCGCTCATGCATTCCAAACTCTCAGATTCAAAGAAAATAAGATCAGTGTATACACTACATGGCAACAAGGTCATAATCTGTGTTGTGATATTTCAGTTAAAACTGAATTAAACATTTAGGCTGAAGATGGATTTGCCAATATGGTCTGTTATTTGTCTTTTTCTACCTCAACACACAGAGATTCAACAGTTTTGTTCCCCCTTTTTTTTTAAACTATCTTCCTCACTTCTCTTTTCCTCTTCTGAACCCCACTGAACAATCTTCTCTTTGATTTTACTTTTCCTGACAAAAGCACCAAAAGAGAATCTATTTTCCTGCTACAGGGTTCAAACTTTTCCTGACCATCTCCTTAAGATAAAATGTGCAAGGTACTGCAAGTTTGATTTCATTTCTGGCTGATTCCATTTCTGTCAAAAACCAGGCTTCCTAGTTCTGTGTGTCACTTTAAAAAACAGCTGCAACTAATCACAATTTAACTGCAGTGCCAGACATTAATGTTTAAATGTGCAGAATCTGCAGCACTTAAATTAGTGGTTAGATACGAGCGTTAGACACAAGTGTTGAAATGTTGATCAAAGCTAAGGTTACCCACTGCAGTTTATATGAAGAACAACAAAAAATTTTTTTAGATTAATATTTAGGGAAATACATGCATCAGAAGTACATTTAAAAAATAAGAAGTAAGAAAAAATATGGCCTAAGGACAGAAGTTACACAAACTGGTTTAAACCTGTAACGGAACAGAAATTCAGTGCACATAAAACAGTTTCAAAATGGCCAAACAAGGTTTGAGATAAACTTGGTTGATTGTAGCATCAGACTTAACTGATTGAGCTCAGATTGGTTTATGGAACTTCTGTCCCAGACCCCTTCCTGGTTTAAGTTGAATCAGAGTCCCCCAGCATCCCAGCATGCTCTGTAGTCCTTGGCTGGGCTGTGCTGTCTGCTCCAGCGGAGCAGGGCTAGCCTCGCCCCTCTGCTCTCTAGCCAGAGCAGGGGCAAGAGCATAGCCAGATGCTGGCCCCCAAGGCAAAGGAGGCAGGAAAGGGGTTTATCCCCCCCTCTCTCCCCTGTCCCATCAGCATGGACCTCAGCCGAGGTCTGCCAAGAGGGACACAGTACCCCATCAGACATTTTGCCCCACTCACCGCTCAAGCAGCAGGGGGCATGGCCAGCCCTGGCACTAGTCTCAAAAGGGAACAGAGAGGGGTTTAATTCCCCACCCCCACCCCTGTTCCAACAGTGTGCCAGAGTCTGCCTCGTCAGGGCACAGCAGCTCATGTCAGGGTTCCCCCCCACCCAATGCTATAGCAGCAGGGGCTAATGCCAGCCAGCATGGTCCTCTGAGTTGAAGGGGGCAGGGAGGGGGTTTATTCCCTACTCCCTCCACTCTCCACCCAGGGGACCCCAGCAGGGGTCTGCTTGGCCAGGGGCAAGGAGTGGAGGAGGCAGCCAGAGCTGGCAGGCCTCAGCTGTGATCCCCTAAGGGAAGAGGAGAGGAAAAAGGGAAATAAACCTGCCCAAGGCCCCCTTTGCCTCAAGGGGCTATGCTGGGTGGCATCTGGCCACACCCCTGCCCTTGCCACTGCAGCAGTGAGGGGAAAGCAACCCTGACATGGGCTGCTCCATCCTGGCCGGGCAGACCTGGCTCGGGTCCATGCCAATAGGACACAGAAGGGTGGGGGGAATGAAACTCCCTACCTTCCCTCGTTCATTTGAGGCCACACCCCCACTGCTCCAGTAGCAAGGTGGGGGGGGGGAATGCCTGACAGAGGATGCTGCACCCTGCCCTGGCAGACCCTGGCTAGGGTCCCCTAGGGAGGAGAAGGGAGGGAGGGAGGGAGGGGGGAATAAACCCCCTCTCTGTCCCTGTCACTTCTGGGAGCCATGCTGGATTGGTGCCTGGCCACACCCCCACAGCAGTGAGGGTGGAGAAACCCTGACACAGGCTACTCTGCCCCAGTCAGGCGGGCTCCAGCACACCAGTGGGACAGGGGAGAGAGGGGAGAATTAAACCCCTCTGTCCCCTGCTCTTTGAGGCTACTGCTAGGGCTGGCCACTCCCCCTGCTGTTCAAGCTGCAAGGGGAAGCAATGGGAAATGCCTGGCAAGGGCTGCTTCCCCCTATAGGCACACCCCAACTTGGGACCATGTAGGCCAGGGTAGGGGTTTAAACCCCTTCCCAAGAACACTCAGCCTGCCTGGGCTTGGCCATGCCTCCCCTGCCCCTCCCTGCCACAGGTCAGCTTTCCCTGAGCCAAGGGCTCACTCTAGTGTCCCCTGGCTTCTGGACTGAGCCACTTCAGGCTTGTGGCTGCATTTTCAGAATTAAAAGTGAATGTCTATTCACTTGCTTGCTAGTTCAATCTATGTAGGTTAGACTAACCTGCAAAAATTGAACTGATTTAGGCTTGGGCTTTTTGAATGTCTGTACTT
>NW_017729006.1:14043886-14045150 GCF_001723915.1 Gavialis gangeticus | reverse complement strand
ACTAACCTGCAAAGATGTAATTGATTGAGGCTTCAGCTTTTTAAATGTCTGTACTTAGCCATGGTTTACTGCATCCTTTTTCACCTCTACAACTCATAGAATTGACAGAAACAAATATTACCTCAGTCAGGAGCACTCTTTTTTTTTCTTTTTAAAAGAACTTCTAATAAGAATGGGGGGAGGGAGGAGGAATTAAATGGACTCATTTTGGTCTCTCTGGGCTCATGTACACATACAGGCAGTGGGCTCTGATACATTGGAAATCCAGCGTGTTGGAGCAGACTTGATTAATGAAGTCTGCTAGAGCACAGAAATAAACGCACTCCAGTAGACTCTGGCATCATATGTATCAGTGTCACCATGCAAAAAATAGCAGCAGGGCACTTTGAACTGAAGCTCATTTGATGCGCTTTAGTTCAAAGTGCCCTGCCACCATTTTTCAGCATGGGAGATGCTGATATACCTGATGCTCGGGCACTTTTAATTAAAAGTGCTTGCTAATTAAAAGTGCCCCCCCCTCCCCTGCACCTCCTGAAGTGCATGTAAAACTTCCCTCTTTCTTTCACTAACAGTATTCATTCCCACCACATACATGCACCAATTCTCTAGTAATAGAAATGCTGTCATATATTGTGGACAGAACAGCACTTTTATATGCAACTATCAGCTGTTTGTAACCAATCCACAGATGACTGTTTTTGTCATCAAGCCAACAGCAGATATTTTGGATGTATAGGAAGACACAGGAAGAAGTCATACCTTCATATCCCACATTTCCATGGACTTGTGGTCTACTGGGATTGAGGCCACCTCATCTGCTCTCAATCCCCCTCCTGCTTGCCCTCTCTTCAATTTCTTCTGTTGAAGTGTCTGCTGATTTTCTGTTCTCCAGCCTCCTCCACACTCAACTCTCTTGTCCCTTTGCCCATTGTATCACAGCTAGGGGTGCACAGATAGAGATTTTTTGTTCTGATACCAATGGCCAATTTTTAACAAGCCATATTGGCTGATACCAATCCAATTGCCGATATGCAGCCAGGCAACTTGGAGAGCACCATCTGGCTGGTAAGTCTGTTGTGGAGTAAAGGGGGGGGGGCAGATGAAGGCCCCTGTGGTGAGGGAGGGAGTGGGGCTGGGGCTGAGGCAGGCACTGCCCAGCCAAGGCAAAGCATGGGACTGAGCTGTGAATGGCTTGTCTGGGGGGGATGCAGGGGATGGGGGGTGGCTCCTGCCGCTGCATGTGTCCCAGGAGGGGGGGGGGGCA
>NW_017729006.1:14040750-14043806 GCF_001723915.1 Gavialis gangeticus | reverse complement strand
AGGGGGGGGGGGCATGTGCTCCCAGATCTGCACGTGGGCAGGCTGCCAACTGTGGGCTTGGGCGGCACTGAGCAATTCCTGGTGGGGGCCTGGGCTGGGCTGGGCTTGGTGTGGGTGGCGGGGCGCTGGGAGGGAAGCTATGGTGAATGTTGGAGTGACTGCAGACCCCCCTCTGTAACCCCCCACCCAGTGCCACTGCCTGCCTTGAATGCAGCCCAGCCCCCCACCAGGAACAGCCCCACACCGCCCTGGCCCCAGCCTGCAGTGGCATTTATCAGTGACATTAAATCAGCCACATCAGCCAAAAAAAGCTGATTGCTGATACTGTCAACTTTCCTTATATCGGTGCCGATCCCATATGGTGCACTTATAATCACAGCAGCATCCTTCACGTCCCTTACCCCAGTCCTGCTCTTAATTCCTAATATCTTTCACATTGGTCATCCCTGTTGCTGAGGGATAGCCAGAATGTGGTAGCAGCTGGTTTGAGTTCTACAGGCAACCCATACTCTAAGCAGGAAGAAAAGTGAAGGGCAGAGAAACCTGTGGAAGTGGCAAGAAGTGAGAGCAAAAGGAATCATTCATACGGCTCCTCAGGTTGCTATAAGACTAGTTAACCTGACATCCTTAGGCTTTGTCTAAACATAAAATTTGTACTACTTTAACAATACTGGTACAGGAGAGAGAATAATGTCTTTGAGTACCAATATAACTATGGCCATATTTGGGATGTATATGAAACTATTTCAGTTTAAAAAAAATAAATAAATAAATCACACTTGTTCCAAAACAGCTACACTGGGTCAGACAATTAGAAGAGGCCAAACCTGGACTGCCCCAAACAAATAGGAACAGGTTCATAGGCAAAGGTTATTAATTCATTAAATATACAAATATTTGTAAAACACTGATTAAGTACTTGAATTCACCAGTAAAGACACACAAGCATCCACTAGGTAAAGATATAGAAACCCTCAGAATATAAAATTTATATGGAAAACTCTGTAAGACTGTTGATACATTTGTAGGCAAGCTGTGATCTACTTCTATAGCAGGAGGCAGATTTGTCTGGGGATAGAGCTGTGCTGCTACCCTCAGCATCCACAGGTGGTGAATAATGGAACTGACCTTCAGGGAAGGTTAGCTGAGAAATAAGCAGGGGTAACTCTGATGAATAAGCAGTTGTGGACCAAGCAATAGCAGCACCACCAGGAGGTGGTGGAGACAGCAGATATCAGTGCTTTCCTTCTTCAAAAGACAAATATCCTCAGATGGTGCTGTGACATGAAAAGTACAGATCACCACGAAGCCTGCCCAGCCCCCAGTCACAAATCTACAAAGTCCTCAATGGCAGAGCAGGCAGAAGAAGATATTAGAACCTCAATGGCTGTGAAGGCAGATGAAGGCTGAAGTGGAATGAGATCTCCAATTGTCTTGGTCTCCTTGCTATTGGATCATGGTCCCATTCTGCCAAGAATGGTGTGGAATTTGATGTGCAGCAGCCTCTCCACAATAAAAGAAATGATGCACAGATGTCTTCCATAAAAAAAGGCTTTAGCATAATTTTCAAGCCCTTCAGAGACCAGCTAGTGATGATGGGAGCAGGACTGTGAGGACTGGAAGCTCCCAGTTATGAACTGGCATGAAGGTAGCAGTTACAAGAAGGTCATCTAGCACTTGGATTGGCAGGAGTGAGATTCGGCAGCTGTTACTGACTGAGCAGCCCTCTTCAGGATCTACTCTGCTTACCCCACATGGGGAGTGGGGTAGAAGAGGTGACCCTAAACATAACCTGTCTACTCATCTTTTTCCTGACTGGATAACCATATCCAGTGGTTTCACCTTAACTTTAGTTGAAATCAGCAAAGACACACAATCATTTTCAGGACCTGAAACATCAGGGCCTTTAGGAACAATCCTAATAGTGACAACCCAGAGCACCACACTGCAATCAGGGGACACAACACTGACACTGCTACACTGAGTGAGGCCCAGTGAGCAGGAGATGGGCAGCTCAAAAAACAAGGAGAGCTATACCCTCTTCTGGGAGGATAAACAGGAAGGACAACACCAACTTCAAAGTTGGCTTTGCCAATAAGAATGAACCCACAAATCAACTCAAGTTCCCCAGTGAATTTAATGAGCTCATGCCTCATGTCTTAAAATTGGCAGGGAGCCAATATGCCACTGTCATCAGCATGCATGCCCCAATTCTTGACACCATCAATGAAACCAAAGAGCAATTCTATGCTAAGCTTGACCAAGTCCTCTCTGACTTGCCAAACTTATTCTGCTTGGTGAACTCAGTCAAAAGGGACTGAAACCTCTGGAACAGAACAAGGAAGGAGTGGGAAAGGTCAACTCCAACGACATTCTCTCCTTGACCAAATGCACAGAACATGGACTCATCATCTCCAACACCCTGTTCCACCAAAAAAACAGGCACAAGACATCATGGCAACACCACAATCTATGCATTGGCACTTAATTGACTATGCCGAAATCACAAAGATGTCTACACATCACTCAAGCTATGCTAGGAGCCGACTACTGCTGGACTGATCTGCTTGGTTATGTCACTCAACTGGGCTCCCAAATAACAGCTGCAGCAGAAGTAATGTTGATAGAAGTTCAACGTCAAAGAACTCAAGGGCCAAATCAAGCAAGACCTCTTCCACCAGTTCCTCAATGAAAAACTGGTGATTTCAAATCAACAACAATGGAAGAACGTCAGCAGAGGTTGGGGTGCCTTCAAGCCTACCATCATCAGTGCCTGTGAAGGGACACTTGGATTCACTACCAGGAAGCCTGAAAGCTGGTTTGATAAGAACAACCAGGAGATTCAGGAGTTGACCAACCATAAGCACAAGACAGAAAGGCATCAACTCCAAGCAAAATAAATTGAATCACCAGCATGACAAGGCAGAGATACAAAGAAGGACTCACAATATGACGATGGAAAGACAAAGTGAAGGAGACTCAACATCTCACTGACATCCACGATATGGGTGTTTTTTGTTTGTTTGTTTTTTTTTGGGGGGGGGGGGGGGTTGTTC
>NW_017729006.1:14024474-14040713 GCF_001723915.1 Gavialis gangeticus | reverse complement strand
GGGGGGGGGGGGAGTTGTTCATTTTTAATGCCACCAAAGCTATCTATGGTCTGAGCACTCAGAGACCAACACCCTTGAAACCCAAGGATGGCAGAGACCTGATCAAAGAAAAAGAAGCCATCAATGCCCACTAGAAGGAGCATTTTGAAGATCTCAAATCAAGACTCTGTTGTTGACTAGAGTATTTTCAATTCCATCCAAGCAATACTCAGAAACTATCTCTCTCAGAATTCCACAAATTGAGGAAAGCCATTGAGCAGATGAAGAATAATAAGGCAATCTGGAGCAGATGGAATCCCTGCTGAAATCTTCAAGCAGGGGGGAGAAGAGCTTACATCACAGCTCCATGTCCTCATCTTAAGGATCTGAAATTATCAGATATCCCAGATGATCTCAGGGATGCTAGGATCATGACAATTTTCAAGAAAGACGACAGGTCTGACTGGAAATTACTGTCCATCACAAGAAAGATCATTGTGAGAACCCTCCTGAACCATCTCCTTTCACTTAATAGTTCCTCCTGGAATATCAGTGCAAGTTTAGGGCATTAAAAGGCACAACCAACATTTTTCCGTCACTGCTCACCAGATACAGGAAAAATACCAGGAACAATATAAATCCTTCTACATGGTGTTCTCTGACCTCATGAAAGCCTTTGACTCCATCAACCGAGAAATGCTGTGGAAGATCCTTCTGAGGTACAGATGCCCACTGAAATTTGTCATCATTCTTTGCCTGTTCCATGACAGTATGTAAGCAGTTGTTCTCAGTAACAGATCTACAATACAGCCCTTTCAAGTTAAGACAGGAGTTAAGCAAGGCTGCTTCATCGCTCCAGAGCTATTCTTGATATTCCTTGCTGCAATTCTATATCTGATCACCAACAAACTTCCAGTTAGAGTGAACCTAAACAACTGAATGGATGGTAAATTGTTTAATCTCAGGTGACTCTAAGCCAAAACCAAGACTACCTGTAACAGGGGGCCTGCTCTGAGCCGTTCTCACTGTGGCCCACCCACCTGTTTCTGGGTGAACTGCCCACCTTCTCACCCACCACGCCTTGTTGTTAATTGATTAATTAATGTTGATTAAGCAGGAGGCTGCCCATTTCTTGCCCCCAATGCCAGGGGGTGCTATCTGCAGCTCCATTCCTCCCCTACACCGCAGCCCAAGCCTCGCAGATAGCATCCAGATGTTACCCATATCACCGGCCCCTCACTGGGTCCCAGAATCCTACTAGTTGGACCCCACTTAGATCCTTCCATTCAGGCAGCCTATTCTGCCTTCATTCCCAGCTGCATATCTCCCTGAGCTGCTTCCCCCGTATGGGTGTGGTCCCCCTGGGACCTTCAGCTCTACTGGCCCTGGCCCACCTCCAGGCCAGTCGGAACCCCAGGCCCTCAGCTCTTGGGCTTTCCTCACGGTGGGCCCCTGGCCCTTTGACCCTTTCGGTCCTGGCCCCAGCTTGGACCAATTGGGGGATGTCAAGACAGGTTAAGAGTCTATGGCCCAACTCTCTCTCTCTGGGGTCCACCTTCTAGACCGTATAAAGGGGGTAACCCACCCAGTTGTAAGGGCTAGGGGTTAAGGTGCCCTGACCCACCTTTCACTGGGGTGGTAACTGGCCTGGCATTTCCTGGGGGCTCCCATGACACTGAGAGCCCCACCAAGCCACCCACTCCCAGCAGGGTGTAGTTTTAGGTCATGCCCAGGACCAAGAGCCTCCTGACCATCCCCTACAGCTCCTTCCTTACTACCTCCAGTTGATACCAGCAGCCCTGCAGCCAGGCGATGTTGTTGCCTCCTCCCAGGCAGCAAAATGCCCTGTTTATGTTTGGAGCCCTGAATCTAAAATGGCTGCCCTAATCAGGCACCTGCCGGCTGCTGTCTTCTAGCCCTTAAAGTGGCAGACACAAACAGTGTTCTGCCACACTACCCCAACCACAATCATCAAGCTCCAGTACTTTAATGATGCTGTAGTGCGTGCTAACTTGGAAGCAGATCTTCAGGCAATCATTGATGTCTTTTCCAAGGCATACAAGAAAATGTTTAATATTCAAAAGATTATGGTCTACTGTCAACAAGCTCTTAATGAGCAGTCTGTCACTCTGGTAATTCAGATTTACAGTGAGACTCTGAAGAATGTAGAGTATTTTCTGTACCTCGGAAGCCATCTCTCACAGAAAGCTGACATCAACAAAGAAATCGAGCATTGCCTCAAATGTGCAAGTTCAGCCTGCAGACACCTAAAGAAATGGGTGTTCAAAGATCAAGACATCATATTCAAAATCAAGTTAATGGTTTATCAAGCAGTAGTGATCCCTACCTTACTGTACAGAGCTGAAACGTGGACAACGTACTGGAGTGGGGACACCTCAAGTCACTGGAGGAGTACCAAAGTTGCCTGTGCAAGATCCTTCAAATCCAGTGGGAGAACAAACGCACCAACATTAGCATCCTCTCACCCTCTTCAGACCCACAGATAAGACAGTCATGGAAGATAATCATCCTTGACTGCAAGGGATTGCCAGTGATGATGATAGCAGGAATCTGGTGCTGACCTGAACATTTTTACATATGTGTTTTTTATACAAAATGAACCAAGTTAACATTATCTAAAGAGCCAATCACCTCTCCCCCAAGCCAAAATTAAACCCCAATGTCAGCTCTGAACAGGAGCCTTTGGGGCATAAAAAGGAATATTCAAGATGCCTGAAACTAGTTTCCTAGAAGCCTCTGCAAACTGTTCCAAGAGTCCACAAAAACAGGCTTAGGTAGTGTTATGTTAAATATTTCTCTAGGCTCTGTGCTTCATAACACACTAAGATATGCTTGATCAACAGCTGCTTCTACAGCTGAGATTCAGCTCTCCTTGGAAATCTGTAATCTCAGAGTTCATTTCTATGCTCTCCCACAGCGATTTAGACTGTTGCCAGGCATGACAAATGTTCCCTGAAAATCATTAGCAACTTGTAGTTGATTTCATGCTTTCTCTAATTCCTATATCTCACTAAGCCATGGATCAGCTATGAAGTAATAAAAATATAATGCTACTCCATGGAGGTCATTTTGGAGATTAAAAGACTCAGTACTTTTGATCCATCAAAATGCTCTGAAAGTATCACTAAGCTTGTTGAAATGACTAGAACAAAATAGGCTTATTTTTCCTTGTGCGTTTCTGAAGAAAATGTCTCCAAATGACCCAAAGGGAGTGCAACAGTTTACAGGTTTCCTTTCCAGTTTGAAATGCATGACAGAAAGACAGACAGAAATACTTTTATAAAGGTTTAAAGGAAAAAGGGGGTAACAATCCAACAAAAAACCCCCAAAATATAGCTCATGTGGGGGCCCTGATACAACAGACAGAGCCTGGGGCTTCCACCCACAAGGCCTGCCCTTGCAGTCTAAAAAGAAAAATATCCAGTGCAACATCAGCTTGCTGAGACCCATGCTGGTACCCCAGGAAGGGGCTAGCAGTATCACAGTGCAAGACTAAACGGCCACCCTTGGCACTGCAGAGCACCCCCTGAATTGCCCAACTTTCCTGGCAAGTGGGAACCATCTGCTGGAGGACAGCCTACTCAAGCTCCAGCGACAGGCATGTCCATACCAAAAACTGGAAGAGCTGCAGGGTGTCAGCTAAGCCAGCCCCGGCAAGATGGTTCCTGCAGCTCTTGAGGGTGGCCATCTTAGCCTAGCCAAGTAAGAAGTTGGCCAAGCAGATGATACCCAAATTGGCCACCCAGTATGGGAAGGAAACCAAGTAGGTGGCCTCTGACTGACAGACAGACTACTTTTTATAAGTTTATTAAGGAGAAAGGGGGTAACAATCCAACAAACTAATAAAACACTGCCCATGCAGGGACCCAGGTACAACAGACAGAGCCTGGGCCTTTGGCCCACAAGGCCTGCCCTCACAGTTGAAAAATAAAAAATCCAATACATCAGCCTGCTGAAACCCCTGCCTCTACCCTGGGAAAGGACTAGCAGTATCACAGCACAAGGACTAAATGGTCATCCTCAACACTGCAGACCACCCCCTGAAGTGCCCACTATGTCTGGAAGGCAGGCACTGTCCACTGGAGGACTTGCATGCTCGAACTCCAGTGACAGGTGCGAGAGAAAAAAAGAGAATGACAAATTCTCAATGCTACTTTCAAACTGGAAAAGAAATCACTTAGTGTACCATATACTGTATCTGTTGCATTCCACTCAGGTCATTTGGGGATTTTTCTTTTTAATGAAATGCACAAAGAAAAATAAATCTATTTTGTTTGCCAGTCATTTCAACAAGTTTAGTGGTGCTTCAAGAGCATTGATGGATCAAAAAAACTGAGTCTTTTAATCTCCAAAATTATATAAACATACACACGCTCACAATACAAATATATGTGGGTTGTGTATGTGTGTGTATATACCCACTCACCTATATGGTGGTTATACATAAAACTACTGTATGAAATAACCCTGAAAAAGGACACAATCTTAAATAACTAAATTCTACCCTGAAATATCATTTGAACTTTCATGTTAGCATTTATATGCAACAGGAGAAATTTATAGCAGTGCTAAATATTTTTTCATCTCTTGTATAATGAAACGATGGGCAGTTAAATGAGTCCACTATTAACAAGAGTTCGGCTGTGGTTAAGGAGAACAACCGCAGTACTCTTATGCCTCCATGTGGTACAAGAGTGAATTGCAGAACCATGTAATAAAGGCTGCTAAAAGCAGTAACTTTCTTAATTGCTAAATCCTATAAGTCAAAATAAGGAGTTAAAAAAGAAACAAAAAATAAAAACAGAGGATTTAATGACTAATTTATCTTATACAATCTTGTTAGTGTAACTATATCCAGCTCTGTCCTTTACAAAGAACAAGCAAAGAATACTGCAGTCAGTTGAAGATCCCTTTAAGTAATTGATGTATTTCTTAAAGAAATGTTTATAAAAAAATATCAATAACAACTGTGCTGCAGGTTATTTGCTGCTTATGCAGCAAGTATACAGCAGCAAATACAAGAACCGATTAAGACTTTCAGCTCTGTGTGTTGCCCCAAATTCTAGTCTCAATGCCAGCATTTAGCTCATGACAGCATAGTACAGTAAAAGCTTTGTCATCCAGCATGAGTGGGGTAAGGGGTTGCCTGTTATCTATAAATTCCAGCTATCTGAATAACCAGGACATGTGTAGCGGTGGGTGCCGCCACCCCTTCCCATACCCCGCCAGAGGAGCCGTGGCTCCGGCCCGTGCCCCGCCCCACCCCAGCTGTGCAGGACCTGGCAGGGCAGGCATGGGGGTCCCAGGGGCTCTAGCTCCTCCGGCCCAGCAGTGCAGCTGCAGCTGGCCCCACTTTGGTTCCCACCTCCAGGCCCCCCTGGGCAGTGCGGGACTGGGGAACTTCCAGTTACTAGAGTATTCTGGTTAGTAAAATGCCATTTAACACAGCTTTAACTGTAATGTCTAAAAGGTCCCAACACTTGGTATACATCATAACAGCTGCAAATAAAATCTATTCTTCATTACAATAAGCTAACCACAGTATTTCTTAAAGGGGAAAAAAAGAGTATGCAAAACATTTTTGATTTTTTTAAAAAGGGCACATTTCATGTCATTGAAATTTTTGCTGCCAACTATAGATGAACTTACCAGAAACACAAAGCATATTGACAAAAGCACACAGGTGAGGACAATAGAAAGAGAAACAACAGTCTCTGCTACGTATATTTATTAAATAATCACATCATGAATGTACAGTTTTACAGCAAAACACTGAGACAAACAACATACTAAGTTGCAGCTTACTTTCCTTTTTCATGCCCTTGTAACAAGGTATTTAGCAGAAATCACAAATTTGCTGGAATCTGACAGGGCTGCACCATGAGTGCTTCTGCTGTGGCCTCTAAGCCACCAACCGTGCACCTTAGCGCCCACGCTAGCCCAGTTGC
Source organism: Gavialis gangeticus (assembly GCF_001723915.1). Classification (NCBI taxonomy): domain Eukaryota; kingdom Metazoa; phylum Chordata; order Crocodylia; family Gavialidae; genus Gavialis; species Gavialis gangeticus. The sequence goes on along the minus strand of NW_017729006.1, from coordinate 14,034,765 downwards.
CAGTTGTAACTTAAATCCTCAGAACATTAGCTCCTTAAATTTTTATTTATTATTTACATACAATTATAACATACTTGAATTGGAAAGAGAGAACACATTTTTTTATGTCCAAGTATAAATAGAAATAAAATACAACAAAACAGATGTCTAAATACATTGTGTGATTTCTGTGCACACAAAAGTCAAAGGCAAAACTCCTAACTGATTCAGGAGTGCTTGATCAGCAGGGATCTGGGTTTGCCATTTGCCACAGAAACACACAGATTTTCTCTTTTAAAGGAGAAAAACATGAGAAACTGTGGGTTTCCCCTTGCAGGCCGGCAGAGTCGGAGCCTGCAAGGGGCTATTTGGGACTGGGTGGAATAGGAGGAAGGCAATCAGGCAGAGTGCATGACATGCACATGGCAGACAGCAGTTCCCACAGCTCCCCACAGGTAAGTCGATGGGAGGGCATAGGCAATGCAGCAGGGTGGGGGGGAAGGGGCACAGGTGATGCATCGGACAGCCATGGGGGGGCAGGGAGGAACATGCCCAAACAGATCTCTGCACCCACAGGAGGCATGAAGCTGCAGTGTGGCTGGACTGGAACAGGCAAAAGCCACCTTTGTGGCCCAGTGGACAGGACCCAGCACAAGAGGGCAGAGTGGAGTGACAAGATTCATTGTTGCTGCTGTCGCTGCCAGGACCCCCATGCCAGCTGCACTCCCAGCAGCACAAGGGAGTAATGGACCAGGGGGACTGCACTGCCCTTGTCTCCTCCTGCCACCAGCCGCTTGCACACCAGGCTGTAGCTCTGCTGTGCCACCATGGCCAGGCTGCTGCCAACGTCATCCCTCATAGATTATAGTGTTGGAAGGGAGCACAACGGATCATTGTGTCTGATCCCCTGCCCCGGCAGGAAAGAGAACTGAGGTCAGATGACCCCAGCCAGGTAACTGTCAAGCCTCCTCTTGAAGACCTCCAAGTTAGATGATAGTACCACCTCTCTTGGAATCCCATTCCAGATTCTGGCCACCCTTACTGTAAAAATTTCTTCCTAATGTCTAACCTAAATCTACTCTCCACTAGTTTGCATCCATTATTCCTAGTTACTCCCTGGGGTGCTCTGGTAAATAGCGCATAACCAATTCCCTGCTGTCCTCCCTTGATAAACTTACAGGCAGCTACAAGGTCACCCCCTCAGCCGTCTCTTGTAAAGGCTGAAGAGATCCAGATCACTCAACATCCCCTCGTAGGGTCTTTCACAGAGGCCACTAATCATGCGAGTGGCCCTCCTGTGAACCCTCTCCAGATTCTCCATGTCTATCTTGAAGTGTGGCGCCAAAAACTGGACACAGTACTCCAACTGTGGCCTGACCAATGCGGCACAGAGGGGGAGCATCACCTCCCTTCATCTGTTGGTCCCACATCTGCTAATACATGACAAGGTGTGATTGGCCTTGTGGAGTTCATAGGCTCGTCTCTGGGAAGTGTTTGGTAAGTTTCCTTTGAGGACTGATCCTGAAACTTACCAAACACTTCCCAGAGACGATCCTATGAACTCCACTTCATCAACCTCCTCGATACTAAAAATCGTGGACTAAATATAAACATTGGATTTATGACACATTATAACCTGCCTGACATCTGACTCCCTAGGTATCTCTCCACTATTCATCCCCCTTCTCTCTCTTCCCCACCCCCAGCCTCTCTGTCACCCATTGTTTCCTCAATCTACATTTTCACTGACTACCTGTCTTGTATGCATACCAGCCCAGCCTCTGGCTTCTTTACTTTTCATTCCATCCAGGAAGAGCACATGCCAACTGCTGAAACTTCCTTAACCTGATGAAGGGTTTTTGAACCTGAAAGCTTGCTTAATAATTGCTTTCCAACTATTTAAGTTGGTCTAATAAAAGATATCAGATTCACCCAAAGAACCTCGTCTGCCTGTGTCCTTAGACCAACACTGCTACAACTTACACCCCTGTTAATACTCCTTGTCATTTCTTCTCAGAATGGCTCAAAATCATGTTGGTCAGAAAGGCAAAATACTCCCCTGTGCAGTTACCACAAACTCATATATAGCTTGAAAAAAAGCTTATATGTTAAGTAAGTGGTAAATAGTTTCTTGTCACTTTAACCCTGGGCATTTTTAAATTTTAGCAATTCAGTAGATATAATCTCTTCTAGTATCTGGAAGGCACTTAAATACTTTGAATTTAGGAAGCACTTGGATATGGAGATGAGGGCATCTAAATTAAAAATGACTTGAGTTTGAAGACTATAAAATACACTGACCAAAGACCTGTAAGCAGTAAAGTACCAAACTCAAGTGCTCAGTTCAGTGTTAAGGCTAAACTTATTTATAATTATCAATAAGGCTGGAGGAGGAAGGGGGCGGGGAATACCTCTGAATTTGGTTTTCTTAGTAATGAGGTAATGGTGAAAACAAAAATAAAACAAAAAAATAAGACAATTAGAAAAGAATTGTGGTCCAATTTTTAATAAATGCATTAAAAACTCATTTTTTTCTAATCCATACTTACAACTCTTCTCCTTGTTTTGCCTTCTTGTCTAAAACCAGATAGATTTTTCCAAAACTTCCACTGCCAAGCTTCTTCTGAAGAATGTACCTTCTGGCAATCAAGGTATCTGAGAAGGTGGAAATAGATCTGGAAACACTGACACGCTGAACAGCTTCTTGGAATTTCAGCATGGCTCCATGTAAGAGAGATTACATTTAAAAGTATCTTCCAAATTCAGGTCTCCTTAATAATGCTCCTGTGATTCCAGTGATATTCAAAAGAAAACACCTAGGCCAAAGAAACCCACAAAAACACTTAAATATTCAAGCTGTTAATTGTAATATATACCCAAAAGTGTCAACTTGCCACTTAAAACAAGTTAAATAGGCTCACTGCACATTAAGGCTTGGGTGGTAGATTTTAAGTTGAAACTTTAAAGATAGTACAAAAGGTGCACTGTCAGTTTAATAGGTGGGGATCTCTCTGCGGCTGTACAAAATAAATGCCTCGGCAAAACAGGGTAGTGGGGGATATGAAACAGAGATGTTCACTCATGCAGTTGTTAAAAAGATCACATAATATGTTTTTCAAGAACAAACATAATTGTGTGCTGCATACCAAAAATCCCTCTTGAGGTTTCAAATGGGTATGCTATTGTCCTTCACTTCCTGTCTTTAACTTACTAGTATTGCCATCACATTCCAGAACTAGCATCATTTCCCTGATGACCCATCCCCATCTTCTGATGCGCCTGCATTTCCCCACAGCTTGGTGTCATCCACAAACTTAACCATTGCACTTTCCAAGCCCTCATCCAAGTCATTGATAAAGATTTTAAAGAGCACAGGCCCAAGCATTGATTCCTGGGGGACACCACTGGAGAAGACCCTCCAGGATGCAGTCATCCCATCAGTTACAACTCTCTGGGATTGGCCTGAGAGTCAGTTGCCAACCCACCTCATTGCGGACTGGTCTAGGCCAGCACTCTCCAGTTTAAATGAGACAATCTCATGGGAAACAGAATCAAAGGCCTTGCTAAGATCTAAATGTAAATAACATTTTAAAAATATTTGTTTACCCTCCTCTAATTGTATCAGTTAAGCAATTAATGGATAACACAGCAGATCTAAACCCAGCCAGGGAGCACCTGTGAGGGAGCAGCTAATCACTTAACTGATGAGCCATTAGGCTGCTGGATGTTGTCCTCTGAAGCTCTAGGACCATACTAGTCCTCCTCTCCCCTCCCCTTCTGCTCACTTGTCCCTCCTTGCTGCTTTCTGATTCCTGCTGTGGACCATGCAGTTTCTCTCCCCAGCTTCCCTGCCAAACTGCATCCACCTGGAGTTAAGGATAACTGGTAAGCTAACTCCACTTATTGGTTAAATGATTAATCACTTTACCTTTCACATCACTAATTGAGTCTAGTCCCCTGCATCCACAGATAACAACTATCCAAAACACCCTAAAAACCATCCTTTTCAACACACTAAAATCATACAGCATATTACAAAGACAAAACCAAAAACACCCTACAGCTTCTTGCAAGCAAGAAACAGGGCAGACAAAAGCACTGCCAATATCTTCCCATTGCAATGGCAGATAAATTAATAGGCTAATTTATGTTCAGCTAAGGTTAATATATTTAAATCCACTTCTTTCAAGAAACCTTCCTCTCTCCCCTTTCTTCTTCTCACTAATAATCTCTTCTAAATCACTTTCTTGAGACTCATTTGTTTTTGTATTTCTTTTTTAAGCCCTAATTCTGCAAATTAATAACTAAAAAAGCACCCATCTGCTGACGTGATTTTCAACTGTAGAACAAGAATTACAGATTATAAACTATTTGAGATAAGATCCATGTTCCACTTCCCATTTCTAAAGCATCATTAATGTTCATAATGCCATATATTTTTTTCCATAATAAAGACCTTCAGGATCCTCTGAAGTGAAAAGAGTTAACATGATATCTTGTTAGCATTATAACTTCACATAGGAAACCAAAAAATGTCTTCAGGAAGGTAACCACCATTTAATTCATTAACAGCAGCATCAAAGTGTTTTGTGTATATAAAAATGTCATTTACTGGGTGAAGTGAAACAAGAATATTTAATTTTAAAGGCTGCATAATACAGAAAACTGTTGCTTGCAGCCACGTATCTAGCCATTCCAGCACCATAATAAGGATTATGATTCTGTATTTTATAACAATATTTTGCATGCATGAACCTATTGTAAACACCCATCTGCAGAAATGCTAGCATATTCTGTGCCAGTGGGTTTAACTTGGCATTGTTAGTATAGTATGAAACACAGCCAACTTCTAATTACTGTAAGTTATTTTCATAATGGTGCAAATGATGTACCATCTTTTCTTCTAAAAAGTTAAAACATTAAAAAGAACATTCCTTTGATTCTATATCCTCCTTCAAATACCAACCATGACAAAAAATTAGTTTTGTAACGCAAAATGTAAGCAAAGTACAATGGCTAAATAATCTACTATTTGTATAATTCCTAATCTGTTTTACAAAGCATGAAAGGACACTGTTTAGGTGGGCAGGAGAAAGAGAAAAAAAAAAAAGTAAAATGCTAAATTTCTGTCCCTATAAAATCTACATATTTTCAGTGAGTTTCTCTCTTGACAAGTCAATGTTTCTATGCTATTATTTTGTAAAATAAAGTCCTACGTGGAATATTTTTTGCAAAAGATGAATATTTAAAAATAATAAACAAACATACAGGAACGACAGAGAAAAGCCCAGAAACTCTCACGAGATTCAACAACATAACTCAGTTTCTCTCTCAAGTAACTGCATAGCCACCATTATTCTCTAAATGCTTCACAATTTTTCATGACACAGTTTTAGCTACTGGACTGGGACACATGATTGTACTTCCATTGCCACCTCTGCTACTCACCTGTTAGGTGCCCTAAAACAAGACACTCCACTTCTCTGTGGCTTGGTTTCTCATGCGTAAAATCAAAATAAAGATTCTTTCTTTGTAGAGTGCCTTGAAATCTACAGATGAAAAATGTTGTGGAAGACACCTACGAAGTACTTTAGTATAGTGTGCTAGTATCTACAGCCTCTTTGAGAAAAGCATGGTCTAGGGATCAGAACAAAAGACAAGTCTAAGTTTTCAACACAGCTAAGTTTTAAACAAACCTCTAACTTCTCTTTTGTCATGGGGTATGTCACAAGCTTTACCTCTGTTTCTCCATTTATAAAATTAAGCCAATATCTTTTCTTTACCTGCCTCCCTTGGGGCTGATGAATAATTAATGTATGAAAAACTGTTTTAAAATGAAAAAGTTCTGCTTTCATAGGTATCTCTTTCCTTCATAAAGAACACCCATAGAAACAGCTGGGAGCCAGGGAGAAGCCAGAAGCACTAGTAAACCACCAGCACCTGGCAGTCCATAGTTACACTACATCACTTCTAGATCACAATCAGCTTCTCGAGTATATTTTACGTGAATATACTTTAGCAAAGACTACTTGAGTGCCACAGAAATCTTCATAATTGTTATATTGTTCAGGTTGTGACACAGAAAGATGAGACAGTCAAAGCTTGCATGCAATCAGCAGCTTAATCTACTGTGACTTTCTGTCATCACCGCTTTCCGTGTATTCTGCACAAAGGCCAGATCATGACATACCCTAAAGCCGTTATAATGCCCTTCCTGTGGTGATCTAGGTAAGAGGGCAAAGAAGAGGTAAAATGTCTCTTCAGGGAATTCCACTAGGCAAGAATGGGGCCAGAATGTGTGCCCCTATAATTCCACCCTCACAGCTGTCAGGACCGGAGGCAGTAAGAGTTTGGTGAGGGAAAGAAGTGCCCAAAATATACTGCAAGGCAGTACACAGACATCCTGAACAATTCTAATCAATCCACAAGTCACAACTGCCCAGAATCAGGAAGATGTGAAGGGTGGCTCAAGTCCTCTGTCCATCATTTGCCCTCCACAAAATATGCTTTTTGTGCTGCACTTGATAAAATGAACATATGCATCCAGCACATAATTTCAGCCCTAAGCTTAAATTCCATTGGCTCTTAATCAGCGTTTTACACCAAGGCTTGAGGTATCCAAGCTTTGCTAGTAAGAACACAGGACTGAAAAGGAACTTCTGAGTTAGCCACTCCAATAATCATGCTATATAAATTCCCTTCACTTATGTATCAAGATCCATCTTAAATGTATTTAAGTTTCTTACTCCTCATTACACCTGTGGGAAGGTTGTTCCAGAACCTCGTTGCTGTAATGGTACAGAATTTTATTCTAATTTCTAACCTAAGCTTATTATGGAACTCATTTGTTCTTGGACCTCATCTGATACTTCCTAACACCATAAGCCATGCTTTCACTGGCGCCACTAGTGACAGTGACATAAAACAGCCCATCCCCTTCCAGTTCAAGAGGCAGCATGTGCTTAAGGGTACCACTGCCAGCCATGTTAAGTTTGCAGTGCAGACCTGGTCATATTTGCCCTTTTCAATTGCATCCTATCAACAGCTTAGTCACAATCTGTTGTCCACTAACATACCCATGGTTTTCTACTTTTTTTTCTCATTTCCAACTGACAAGCTTCCCATTTATAGCACAAGTCCCTAAGGGTATATCACCTTGCATATTACACTAGTAAATTTAATCCTGTTTCTATTACTCTAGTCCTCAACATCATTCATTTCTTCCCACATAATAGTCTGATCTTCCTCTGTATTGATAATATTTCTTAACTCTATATTATCGCCATTTCATTAGCATACTTCTACTACTTGTGCCAAGATCCTTAGTGAAAGTATCAAATAAAATTGGCTTCACGCTGAAAAAAATCCACTCAATTTCCTTTTCAGTGCAACTGACTGTCATCTTCCCTTTTTCTACTATTTTATCCTCCATATATTTCTGGTACTGATCCCCATATTCTCCATTTCAACTAGTAATTTTCCACATGACACTGCATCAAATGTTTTACTAAAGTCCAAAGACATTAGCTCCATGACTTTTGTCCTGTGAAAGAGTGAATTATCTTATTAAAGATATTAGATTAGGCTGGCATAATCTACCTGCAGTAAACCCATGGTGCCTGTCCCATTTATGAATTTAATTATTCTTTCCTTCAAAACTTATTCTGAAGTCTTGAATACTATTGAGATCAGATTAATGATTCTGCAATTGCCCAGATCATTTTTCTTTTCTTAAACATAGGCTTCTTTTTTTTCCTATGCTCAAGTCATATAATAAATCTTTCTACAATTTGAGGGATTAATTAAAAGCTCTTGCTACCATACTTGCAGTCTCTCATGTTAGTTCTTGCAGTACTTTGGGATACAGCTTAACAAGTCCCCACAGCCTGAGTCCACTAAACTCTTTGAATATTGCCTTTCCCCTGGCTAGAATAATTTCTACCTCTACACACTCATTCCTATTAGACTTTGATTCTGTGTTCTACAGTGTCCTCAAGGTGGAGACAAAGTTAGTTTTCACTCTGTATATGGATCACCTTTATTCTCCACCCCATCTTTACTATAGAACCCTATACTTATAATGTAACAATCCCATTTCTTCTTTCCTTGCTCTCTTCTTAGCTATATGGTTAAAGAAACTTTTATTGTTTGTTTTAATTTCTTTCACGACTGAACTTACTTTGATTGTGGCAAATCTCACTTTACCCCTGCACTTTCTGACCTCCACAACCAAGCTTTCTTTGCTGACCTTTTGTTATTTATACACGCTCTTTTTATTCATGACACCCCTTTTTTAGGTTCCTACTAAATCGATTTAGTAAGAGATGGCACTACAGCCATTTTGAGGTAAAGTGTTTTGCCCTCAATGCAGAGAAGAGGGGGTAGGAGGAGGAAAAAGAGAAGACTCCCAGCCTGCAGCCTACTTCCCACTGCTGAAAGACCTGCAACTTAAATGGCTCAAGGACTGGACTCTTCAATAACCTTGAGATCCATCCATGCGCTGTGGTAGGGGTCATCCTCTAATTGAGGGCTTGCCAACAACTAAACCTATTTGGGCTTGAGGCCTACAAGTCTTACTTACAAGATTTTTTCCTCCTTTTGTTGGGATGAAAGTCCCAGGGTGCCTATGTGACTTAGCGTCTCGTTATTGCACAGTTATTTTGAGTGGCTCCTGGAGCATTTAACACCTGAAACTGGTTTTAAGTGCTTGTTATGTGGCTCAAAGTTAAGCTATTCCAGGGCAAGATTATCCCTGATCTGTGCTACCCAGCTTGTGGTACACTAAAGTGTAGCCACTCTAGACCAGCATTTCTCAACCTGTGGGTCATGACCCAAGCGTGGGTCACAAGAGTATATGAAAGGGTCGTAGACAAGCTTTAAAAATGGGTTCTCCTTTAGAAGAGAAAAACATGGGAAACTGTAGCCTTTCTGTTGTAGGCTGGCAGAGTTCCAGCCCCTCCAGCTTGCAAGAGGTTGCTTGGGGCCCCCCGTGCCTCACACACACCCACCCCCTGCCCCACACACTGGGAGTGGGGCACAGCAGGACTGAGGGGCATTGGGTCAGGACTGGCCATGGGTCCTCATACAAAAAAGGTTGAGAACCACAGCTCTAGACTACACCTTAGTATAAACACCCCACTGGGCCACACCTCCTACTGGGCCACATCAAGGCCCCTACTCCCCCCCAAGCCCCTTCTTGCTGCACCCCCCCTCCTCCCTGCTTACCAAGTGGCTGCCTGCGCCATCCGTCCTGGGAGAACAAGCAGGGGAGGGTTAACCTGTCTGCATAGCCACCAAGGCCACTGGTGCTGCTCTCTAGGCAGGCTCAGCCTGGAGAAGAGCAGCAGCCCTGGGCAGGCAGATTAACCCTTCCCTGCCTGTGCCCCTCGTACAGGCAAGCCAGGGAGCCAGAAACAGGCAGGGGTGTGGAGATGGGACAGGGGCGTCTCACCTTTCAGTCCCTCGGCGCCTGCTCCACAACCGAGCTCCCACTAACACGCATCACCCCCAGCCTCCCCGGACCACTTACCTGGCACGGCCCCGTCCCGGGCTCGGCGAGGCCCCGTGGGGAAGTGGGAGGGGTCTCAGCCCAGCCGGCTGTCAAGGCTCCCGCCCGCCCTGTGTTTGGGCTCCGTTGCTAGGAAACGCCGCGCGCAGCCCGACGGGAAATGAACGCTCGGGCCGAGCCACTGGGAAGCCAGCCCGGCTGATCACGCGACGAAAGCGGGAAAGCCGTTGCTGTGGGAGCTAGCCAAGGTCACATGACGTAGCCCGGCGCGTCCGAGCCCTGGTAACTTCCGCTGCCCTGCGAGCGGGCTCCTTTGCTGCGCCCCCCGCCCCCGCCCCCCGAAAATAGAGCCCGGGGCAGGTGGGAACCCGCCGGAAGGACGGGGCGCTCCGCGGGCGGGGTCGGGACAGCGACTGACAAAACCAAACTGCTCCTCCCGCTTCCCTACTCGGAGCTCGCTGACGTCACAGCCTCGCACTTGCGCACCAGTGCGCGAGTAGGGCCGTGTCCCCCGCGGTTTGCGCGCAGCCCCCCAGTGCGAGCCCGGCCGCCCCCTCAACCCATGGGCATCCCCGGGCTGACGCGCTACGTGGAGGAACACGGCGAGTTCTTCACGGCGCTGCACCTGCGCGACGCGCGCCTCGTCATCGACGGCAGCAGCCTGTACCACCGCCTGTGGCTGGAGGGCGGCCTGGACGCGGCGCGCGGCGGCGACTACGAGGCGCTGGCGGGGGAGGCGCGCGGCTTCTTCGCGGCCCTGCGCACCTGCCGCCTGCGTGCGCACGTGGTGCTGGACGGCGGCCG
>NW_017729006.1:14023284-14024412 GCF_001723915.1 Gavialis gangeticus | reverse complement strand
GCGGCGGTGCCGCTGCTGGCCCGCGACGTCTTCCGCCAGGTGCTGGCGGGCGCGGGGGTGCCCTTCGTGCAGTGCCTGGGCGAAGCGGACCGCGACGCGGCAGCGCTGGCCCGGTGCTGGGGCTGCCCATTGCTCGGCTCCGACAGTGACTTCTGCACCTTCCGCCTGCCCGCCGGCTACTGCCCCCTCAGCTACTTCCAGTGGAGGGACGTCGCCGGAGAGAGCCCGGAGCGCTACATCCCCACCCGCTGCTTCTCGGCGGACAAGCTCTGTGCCCACTTTGGCCGCCTCGAGCAGGCCCTGCTGCCCCTCTTTGCCCTGCTGAGCGGCAACGACCGTGGCCGCCTGCCAGCCCTCGATGCCTTCCTCTGCAAAGCGCACCTGCCCACGCAAAGCTGCTGTCGCCGCAGGGGGGCAAGGAAACACGGGCAAATCTGCGGGCTCCTGAGCTGGCTGGCAGGCTTCACCAACCCTGCCGAGGCAGTCGACAGCGTGGTGCGGCATCTCCGAGAGCACGAGAGGGAGCAAGTGAGAGAGCTGCTGCATGCCTCCCTGGACGAGTATGAACGGGCTGACGGGAACCTCGAGGACTTCTTTGAGACAGGAAGCTATGAGTCACGGGTGGGCCGGGAGCTGGAGTTGCCCTGCTGGATGCTCGGTGCCCTGGCAAGAGGCGACCTGTCTCCCTTTATGACAGATGCTCTGATCCTCAAACGAACGTTCCTCCACGTGCAGGTGGAGAACATGCAAAGACCAAGCGCTCATGCTGTGGCACTGCCCATCCGGCAGGTGATCTACGGGTTGCTTCTGAATCCTGGCCAGGACTCAGAAACCTGCGGAGAAGCGAAGCTGCCAGTTGTTCAGGAATTTGACAGATTCCAGAAGACCCTTAAGAAAACATTTGTTCAGATTGCAGTGCTGCCTGTGCCATTTTGCAGTGACCATCTCCCTTTGGACAGGTTAACTGAGGTATATGGCTAAGGCAGCAGATGTTGTGGATAATGATGTTATGCAAGTGAAAGGAAGAACATATCTGCCACCCAAGTCAACCAGCTTGCTATCAGATATACTGGTTATTGTTGTTAGCAAGACCATACCATGTACTAAGTATTGATGCTGGGGGGGGGG
>NW_017729006.1:14015979-14023192 GCF_001723915.1 Gavialis gangeticus | reverse complement strand
GTACTAAGTATTGATGCTGGGGGGGGGGTACTACTCTGCACTGCCATCATTGAATGCTGGCTCCAGCCAGGGTGCAGTCCTGCACCCAACTTTAAGCATAGAAATCTGGGGGGGGCACAGCCCATTCCCAATGCATTACTCATAATCACTAGGCTTCATTTGTGAATGGTTACAGACTCATGATCTTTAGTTTGCAACTAAAGATCATGAGTCAAAGAGACTGCATCTCTCTTCCATATTACATATTTCTTTTTTGATGATACTTGTCAGTACAGGTAGAACTGATTGTAATGCCCATATTTAATGTTGTCTCAAACTTTCAATTATAACTCCTGTGTTCATTTGAATATAAGCCTTCAGAAACCAATCTTGTAGACCAAAGCTTTAGGAACAAGAATTCTGGGGGGTTATTTGTTTTTGGGGGAAAGCAGGAAGATTAGACTTGGATGTAGAGGTGTCTTTCCATCCCCCTGAAAACTCATTTGGATTTGGTCAGACTTTATACGTTTCAGAAAAATCCATTATGTATGGTCAGTAGAGTGCACTGGAGAGCTTCGCACCAAAAACTCCAACTATTCCAGTTTCTTGTACAACTACAAATAAAGCAGGAACTGAAGCTGCCTCTTGAGCAATGCTAGGATTGAAATTCCAGAGGAAACTTGTAGGTTGAGCTCTGGGATTAAAGGTGCCAATTCTGTGCACTGCATTATGGAGCAAGGCTTCAGAACTCTTGCCATTAAGAAGAATGGAAATATTTCCCACACCCATTTTAAAGATGCTTAATTGTGAGGAGGTTACACAAGGTTGCTTCTGGGCAAACTGGAAATAATCCAGATCTTGAATACTGTAGGCCCAGGTCTTACCTGTTGGCCATTCTGACTTTCAGAGTGAATGTGTTGAATCTGTTTTTACAGCAGTGCATTTACTTATTTAACCATCCTGGCAACATGCGTTTTCCACTAGCAAGTAACTTCCCTAAATTATAGCAGTCTACTGTAATGCTACTTAGGTCCACTGCTGGGTATATGCTACCACTATAAGAGACCTAAAATTGATACTTGTCCATGACCCACAAACTCCCACTCCTCCAAAGCAATACAGATATTAAGGCACCTTAATCTGGCCTTGGTGCATATGCAAGCATGCTAGTCTTTCATTAAATCAGGACACATTTTTTGTAATATAATTTTTTTAGAACTGTGTAACTGATATACATGCACTAGTGTTACTGCACTTCTGTAGGGTCTTTTAAAAAATAATCTAATCTATTAGCTCAGTGGTTCTCAACCTTTTTAGATTCAAGGCACCCCTCACAAAGTGCCAGCATTTAGCTTTCACTTTATTATTATTATGGAAAAAAATTAAGCAGTTTTTCCAGTTGTAAAGAACTCAGACCACAGCTGAATGTTTTTGACACTATGGATTCTATTTGGAAATCTTGGGGTGCTGCAACACCCTGGTTGAGAATTACTGTATTAGCCAAAACTCATATTAAGTGGGGCTCCTACAGTACAAGTGAAACAAGTGCAGACCTGTGAAATATTTCAGATTGAAGAGTCCACTGTCCAATTTGGATGGGGCCTGCTCAGAATGACTTAAATATGCAATGGTGACTAGATTTTTTCAAGTGTGCTCAGCTCTAATGTAGGTATAGAAACAAAGTGGACATATTTTTAACATGTATATTGTTTAAAATCCTATTTCTACACCTACGTCTGACTTCACCAACTTCAGAAGCCTAGCCCTTATACCACAAAACATCAACCTCATTTTCTTTTAATGATTCCATGTCCTGACAAAAGTATGCACTGCATAGAAGATCTCTGAAATTTGTTAAATGGAAAAAAAAGTCATCTACATTATTTCAATATTAAAGAGTTTTCTTATTTTTAACAAAATGAGATCAAACAAAGTACTGGCTGTTTAACACTAAAGTAAGTTATTTGAACTGGGGCAAAGACATCGAAGAAAATCTAGGTGCAAGTGGATGCAGTAAAATGTTCGTGTTATTTTAAAATTGTGACTGCTTTGCAGGTCCCCATGTCAGATCGCCTGAAGCTTCTGTTGGAGACCCTTGGAGTGAAATCTAGCATCCTAGAGCCTATCCCTAGCCACTTGCAGCTCCCTGTTGCTGTAACCTGCTATTGGACACGTTATTCAGAACCTACAGTGAAGCTGCATCATTTGAAAGCATTACTTCTAGGAATTGTATTTGGAGAACTGCAGAGGACAGTGAGTAGCCCTGGTAGGTCTCCAAAGAATTAAACCTTGGCTTCTTTCATTCTAGATGCTTGGTTTACATGCAGATGCGTGTCCTGGTTATAATTTTTCCCTATTTGTTCTTAACTTGTCCACATCCATACAAATGAACAATAACTTAAACTCCATCCTAGCAGTAAATTTTTTACATTGTTATTCAAAAACAAGGTTTTGTCCAGCAGTTGAGAGCTGAGGAATTTGAATTTATGAACTCAATTCTGTTTCCAATTCACCCTGTCTTTGGAAAGTCATCTAATTTTTCTGTGCCTCTTTAAATGGATAAATAATATTCATGTATCCTGTGAGGTGGTATTTGCCTTTGTAAATCTTGCATTAGGACTTTAAGATTAAGAGGGCTACAAGGAGGGGTAAATGTTTATCATCAGACTTACTATGCAGATGTTTAAAAAATAGTGCAGCTTCCACCACTGACACACATGCTTCCTATAGGAAAAAATTTTGTTACCAAGATATGAATCTTTGCTAAACTTACCTTTACTTACAAAAAACTCTCATGTTGCCTGTCGTATTGGCAGTGCATTCTAATTCGAAAGCCACAGTTAGTACACAGACTTTTAAATACAGAACTTCTTCCATTTCTGTGATAACTTTGTTCTTTCAGGGAGAGGAAATGCAATTATGTTTGTTACAAAGACACCAAGTGGCACTTGCCACCCTGAGATTTGAGGAATCCCTGATTTGAGGGAGCAAGAAAGTGCATGCCAAGGTGGGGTTTTTTTTCTTTCAGAGTTATGGACTAGAGAGGATGGACAATGCAGCTCCCATTTGTTTCTCATTAATTGGCAAAAAGTGGGGGACCTTTTAATTTTTTTCAAGTTGGTCCACTGCTCATGTAATGTGTGTGCTTGTAGTCAATGAGCAAGTAAAATGACCGAATTCTCAATAGACACACACATTGTGGTTCTTAAGCAATAACAATTCAAGATATTTTGAATAATACAGTTTCTTCTAAGGCTTGTGTATATCCAACTATTACTACAAGAGGTCTATAGGTATCTATCACAGAAGAATGTACAAAAGTCTCCAAAATACTCTCACTTGCTTGTCTTTTCAAACTCTAGGTCCTGAGGTTTTCCAAGTTAAAGACAACAAGGTAGCATATGACCATTTTCTGAAATGGAAAGAAAAGAAACTGCAGAATACAGGCCTGGATTTAGATACAGCCCACACATTTTGTCAGTGGCAGTGCTGTCTCCAGATGGGATTGTATCTCAACCAGCTACTCTCATCTCCTCTCCCTGAGCCAGACCTAACTAGGTAAGAATTCATAACAGAGTTATGAAGCGTTGCAGGTATAATGCCACTCTTCCATCTTACTTCCTTTGTTATCTCGTATTACATTTGCTGTGCCTTTACGAGCTTCTTGGGTTAGAGATTTACTGAAGTTGTAAGAGTTTATCTTCTTTTATACAGTACACTCTGACACTTAATAAATGCTAGCAGCTTCTAATGCTTCAGCAACTTGGCTTTTCATAATTACTGCATACATTTTTTGACCCAAGATAAGCCTTTGAAATGTTTTAGCAAAACAGTTTTCTTTCAATACAGGCAATATGGGGTGATCTGTAGCAGCTTGCAACATTTTGGTTGTCAACTTATGTGATATAGTGGCTCCTTCTGACCTTTGCCTTATAAGAGATTGCTGTGACTGAAATCACGTGACATTAAAATTTGCAAGCTTAAGGCCTGATCTCCCACATGCTTAGTGAGGCCATCAAAAATATTCAGGAGATTAAAACCTTTCAGGTAGCATGCACCAAAAACTGGGCAAACAACTGGAAGAATGAGCAGAGAAGTAATTCGTGAAGATAAAGGTACAAACTGAAAACCTGAAAAAGAATTAACTTTAAAAGCACGTGGAAGTCATCTGGAATTTTACAGCAAGATGCTAAGCAGTTGCATTGTAGCAGTATGGTTTATACGATGTATTGCAGAACAGTCACACACATTATAGCATAAACACTTTCACAGCTTATTTCTAGCATCTGCGTTTTGGGTTTATATCCAAACTTAAGGGCCCTATCTAGATATAAATCTAATTACAGGTTTATTCCAGCTTTGTACTTAAATTCAGAATTCTCAACAATATTCAACATGCTGGGAAGTCATTTCTCTTTCTAGGGGTCCAATATGTTCTGTAACTTGTTAAATGCAGAGACATAATCCTTGTCTTCACATAATCTTACTCACCTTTGTAAATTAAAAAGGTTTCTTTGCTCACATGTAGTGTTCAAATAAAAAACAGCACAATGAAACTTGAAGATATGACTAATGTCCCCAAATTCTCAGCAACTAGATGCTAACATAATCCAGCTTTTCTGATCAAATACAAACGTAATTTATAAAAAAATGTAGCTGTCATCTGAAGTACTTCTACATTTTGCCTACTGTTTTCAAAAGACTATTTTTTTAAATCTATATTGTCCCCATTCATAGTTATGTGATCATGCACCTACTGACAGTTTGGATTTGAATAGAACATTGTGACATTGGTTTAGCCAGCTTTTCTAAAAGCTTATATAAGGACTAACTCCAGTGCAGCTGGGGCCATACATTGTGCCAGTGTGCAGCTGTGGCCATATGCTGCAGAAGTAGGACCCCCAGCATTGCTGCTTCCCACCAGCACGAGGAGCCCTCCTGGGATTTCCCTGCCATACTGGCAGCGCACAGCCCCGCACTGTGCCGGCTGAACAGTGGTGCACAGCAATGGGAGAGGCAGCTGAAGGGGCCCACAAGCCATGTGCTGGCCCCTCTCAGGCCACCAGTTGGACAGCCCTGGCTTAAACGATGATTCTTCAGAGGAGCATAGCTGAGAAGAATAAATCATAGATGAGATTGTGGCTTAAAATTAAAAAAAAAAAAATCAATTTAATTAAACAGCATGTTTTTCCTAGATTTATAGATATAGAAATAGAAGGTTCTAAATATTTTTTTTCCTTCTTCCTTTGACCAGGCTTTATAGTGGAACTGTTGTGCATAGACTGTGTCATGAGCTTAAGTCATCGCCCTCAGCAGAAAGTCTACTTAGCTTGTCTCCAAAGATAGGCCAGCTTTATTTTGATCTGTTACACACTGTTAAATCAGCTGTACCTTCAGACTTCTTTCAGAAGACCAAGTCTAAGTCCTGCAAGGAAAAAAAGAAAGGAACTAATCAGGAAGAGACTACCAGCGAGTGTGTAACAATGGAAATTCAGCCTTTACATGATCTCAATAGATTTGCATTACTCGAACTGGAAAATTAATGACGACACACACAAGGAATGATCTTTAATGCTGCACGAATGGGCAACAGTTATGCTGAAGTGCATGGATTGTATTGGAATTTGACTGGCCTGTTCACAAAATTTGATCCAAACTGGATCTTTTTTTAGAATTAATCCTGTTGCAGGGGTTTTTGTGCAGTAAATATTACATATTACAATTTTCATAATTGTAGGTATTAAGTTATTGGAGCTTTCTTAAAGTAATCAACGAGTATCTGAGCTCCTCAAGAGTAGAGGAATAAAACAAGTTTGGCGCTTCAAAGCCAGGCTCTTTAAGATTATGTTCTTCCCTCATCTCCAATTCCCTCTCAGGGAAAAAAAGATCTTTTACACCACACTGGAAACCCATTTTAAGTTCATTTTGGAGGTATATATTTAAATCATTTTAACTTGTAAGAGGATGCTGACTTAAATTACATTGTAATGAAAAACAAGTAATGCTGCTTTGCACTTGCCAACAGAGGTTAACTTCCATTGACTTATAGTGGAAGTCAGACCATTTGCACCTTGCATGTGATATTCCAATTGCTGCCCTGTCATGGGAGGACAAAGAGGAACCTATGCCTTTTCTCTCCTGTTTTGCTTAAGAAAAAAGAAATATGGAATTTTATTACTACTGAGAGCTACCCCAAAATGGCCTTTTCTCCCTTCTCCCTTAAACTATTTGTTACCACCTGAGAAATTGGCAAGCAGAGTTTTCCTCCTTGAAGGCTCTAAAAAGAAGAATGTTAAAGATGTGAGTTATAATTGTCTTAGCACTTGGCATTCAATAGAAAATGTTTGGCGTACCTCACGTGAAACTACGTTATCTAGATAACAGCTCTTAGCATTTCAGTAGGTAGTTACCCATTATACTTCTCAGCTGAGATCGTCAGTTCCATGCACATAAGCGTAAGAACAAATCACATTTTTAATATGTCCTTTGCAATAAAAGCTAGTATTAATTATATGTCTCTTTCTCCCTGGATTAAGAGGTTCTTTGGATATTAACTGCATCTGTCATTAGGGCTTTATCCAGTATTCACCAGATCTCAAGCACCTCTGATCTCTGCTCCATCTTTGCCTGGTTCCTGTGCTTTCACTCCCATTTCCTAGACTGTTTTTCATAATGAAATTTCTAGAAAAGATTTTTCAGGAAACATTTACTTCTTAGACAAAAGTTCTCAGCCTAAAGTGGTTCTCTCACAGAGATCTGAGGTTGATCAGGCTAAAGTCACAGGACATCAATAACATATTGATACATTAGTTGTATTGCATTTTCCTCCTGATGGATGATTATCCATTATTGCTCTTATGAGTTCATTGGCCTAAGTACATGGATAGATTGTTTGAAAGTTATCCAGGAAATATTTCCTGGATAACATGTTTAACGATTTCTTTGCCTCCGTCTTCCTAAGTAGGGACCAGAACAGTCACCTCCCTGCTGGGCCCCCCTCGGGCTCCAGGGGAGGCACACCTGGGCCAAGGGTTAACGAGGAACTAGTTAGGGAACTTCTGGAGGGACTGGACGTATTCAAGTCAGCTGGTCTGGACGATCTCCACCCTAGAGTTCTAAAGGAATTGGCCGAGGTCATTGCAGGACCCCTGGCACGGCTTTACGAGCACTCATGGTGCTCTAGTGTGGTGCCAGAGGACTGGAAGAGGGCCAACGTGGTTCCCATCTTCAAAAA
>NW_017729006.1:13978769-14015617 GCF_001723915.1 Gavialis gangeticus | reverse complement strand
CGGTCACAAGCTGGCAGAGGGTAGATTTAGGCTAGATATCAGGAGGCGCTACTTCGCGGTCAGGGTGGCTAGGATCTGGAACCAACTTCCAAGAGAAGTGGTGCAGGCTCCTCCCCTGGGGGTTTTTAAGAGGAGGTTAGATGACCACCTTGCTGGGGTCGTTTGACCCCAGTACTCTTTCCTGCCATGGCAAGGGGTCAGACTAGATGATCTACTCAGGTCCCTTCTGACCCTAGAAACTATGAAATATATTTTTACATGCTTTTAAGCAGCCTGATCTTCAAGAGTAACAATTTCTATAAAGTAATAGCTGTAAGACATAGTAATATTGATGGCTTACATATCACATTTTTACACTTGGTAAATATTTACCAGATGGGCTCAAGAAGTTTAAGTTCTGTCAGCAAAATCACATTCATTGGAAACATGCAAAAATGAGGTTCAGGGAGAGAACTGTGTTGTAAACCTATACCAGTCTTTTGTCAAACATTTTACTCCAAGGATGTTACTAAAACCCAAAAGCTACCTTTCTTTTCTGAAAACAAAAAACACACTAAGGAGCCCGTGTGATAAAGAACTGTGCATAGAACTGGGAGACAGGTATCCCTTGAGCCAGATGGGCTTAGCAATTAATGTTTTGCACATAGAATTCAGTTGTTAAATCTTGCAGGTTGCAGATGATTTCAGATGCCCACATTCCTGAAAAATAAACATTGCATTAAGCTGTTTGAAAAGAAGTGAGACATGTAGTACTGTTTATGAAAGGACTACTTGCAAGATAGAAAGTTTACAAAAAAGTTTCTTTCTGTGCCTAAGGCCTACCTTGTTTTTCAGTAACTTACCAGCAGATGGCACCCAAGTACAATCTTAGAGAAAGTTAACCCTTCTGTGCTATTTTGCATGCTATTTCTTTTCTTAACAATAGCAAAGCACTTTATGGACTGCACCACTGACAGCTACAAAGGTGCAAAATTAACATCTTAATTTAAGTTCATGAGTAGAACCCAAAATGCTCACTCAAGCACAGATCTTATTGAGTCCAGTCTTTTTGGCTATGTAAAAATTGATTTGGCCCCAGGAAGTGTACGGCCAAGCTGATTCTAGGTAGTTTATGTTGATAATCTCAATGCATTGTTCTAAAAGACAGCCAGAGCTTCACACACGTGACTCAGCTCTTTGGGTTTAGAGAAAGAGAGAGAAATGTCTCTTAAATAAACCATTAAAATAAAATTAGGATGTGCATTTTAGAAAGCTGATGAATTTTGAATGGAACTAGTCTGGTGTACTGTTTAAATTTGCATTTTAAAAATGTTTTAACCAAATTAATAACTTATAGGTGTTTTGCATATCCAAAATAGACACTATCCTATAAAGCTGAAAATCCCAAACAATTCAATTATTTGTTTATAAAAATGAAAAGAAACCCCAAGAAAACTAAATATTCATGCTCACTGAAGGTTTGAGAAAGGGAAAAAAGTTACTTGTGCATCTTAAAAAGTTACTTACAAAGTTATTTTGGCTTTAGCAAGGTTTAGGGAATCTGATAAGATTCTTGTGCGACTAAGGTTTGTCAGGTAGGCAAAGTCTGTATTCAGATACATGTTTATATTTTTACGTTAGGAAGTTTCTGTAAGCAGGATCACTTTCCAAACAAATCTTTACTAATGAATTGTCAGGATTATGATACATATATTTCACAAAGTATGTAACTGGAATTTGTTTAAACCAACGATGCCCAACCTTTTCACCTCATGAGCCACATGGCAATGCCAGGTCCTTTGTCAGGCCAGATTTGTCTGGTGGCCCTGATCCAGCACGTGGGGCAGGCAGGGCCAGAACCTCACTCTAGCTGCATGGCAATGGTCCAATCTGGCCATAGTTCAACCACATGGGGCTTGTAATTTGGGCAGTGGGTTACGGGTGGTGGTATTAATTGCCACTGCTCCCCCCACATTATATTTCCTGATCCTTGGGGGAGCGCAATGGGCCATCTATGACCCATATGCCAGGGACTCAGCACCCTTGGTTTAAACAGTTTATAGTTACTCAATCTCTTTGAGATGTATTGTCCAAATTTTTCTGCTTATAGTAGTGGCATCAATCCCAGGACCTAGGGATCAGAACGATTTAGCCAGTTTTATCCTATGGCTCACTCAGGTTGAAATTCAGAGGGGAGGTCCTGAACCAGCCAGATGTCCTGCCTTTTGAAAATGATTACTAATATGACCAGAAGGCATTCTGTGAGCACTATACGACTCCCGACAGGACAAAGGAAAGAACTCGATGTTGGAAAGCGTTGCATTTCCCATTTCAAAATTCACCTACCTCCTGTAAAGCCATGTGAACTGAATGTTGTGTACCTTCATTAAAAAGTTATTGAAGCTTAATCACTATTCAGAATATCAATAAAATGAATGTATTTATTACATCATCTTAAGATCCAGAAGAGGTCTCCAACCATCTTTTGAGTAATTAGGGGGAGAAGGGGAGTGGGGGGAACTTGACCTGAATTGAAGAGGATGGATATTCACCTTATGCTTCAGATGATCTCAAACTGGTAAGTCTGGAAAGGGAAAACTTCTCCCGTCTCTCCACAGGTGGTCCTAAATGGTTGTTCTGGGTGCTCACTTTTGAGCAACAGGGTGCTAATTTTAAGTGCTTCAATTTAGGTTCCTGTAGTTAAGGAATTTGGTCTCAATTCAGGCTACTTTCCAGTTTTGAATGAGCAGTATATTTCCTTTAGTCTGGCCTCCCACCTCCCCTCCAATGAGAGGAATTTGTTTTTTTCCTGCTTTTAAGATATATAGGCAATTGCCAGTTATTGGTTGTTCTTCTAGTGTTCATCAAAGTTTTCCACATGCAATTGTAGTCTCTGGTTACTTTTTCAAATACACACAATACATTAAAGATACTTTGACAACCTTCATTTTCCTAAACATTCAAACTTCAGCCCGATCTAAATTTTTTTCTTCTGGCTTCCCTTTGGGTTTACTCTTCTTAAGAATGTCTTCATCATGACGTGTTGTAATAGGGTTAGAATATTGTGGCTGTGACAGTCCAGGAAATATAAGAATAGGCAAGGATTTTTTGGTGTTACCTTTATTTGACAAACAGTATAGTTGGAAGAGACGTTAGACAAGCTTTACAGCACAAAGTGCCCTTCCTTGGGTTTTTGTGCCTGAAAGCTTGTCTAATGCGTCTCCCGACCATATAGTTGGTTCAATAAGAGATATCACCAAAAAAACACTACTTGCCTCATTCTTCAGATTAGTCAAGCCTTGCAAAATAGAAATAGTGTTCAGGGTTGTGGCAATGAATGGACCGTTTTTCCCCTGAAGCTTCATTATAACTACCAGTTTTGTCCCTGAAACCACTTGCGTGACAAGGAAAGTGTCCTGGCTCTGCAACAAGAACACTGGGCACATCCCCATGAACAGAAGGAATGTGCATTTCCCCAGGGATAACTACATATTTGTGCTGTTGCTAGTTGTCCCCAGGGAACACCCCTGCACGCACACTCTGGCACATGGCAAGTTGCCCTGGGTAGGGTAGGAGAGCTTGGGGCTATCACCTGGGCTGGCCCCCACAGCCTTTCCAAAGGGGCTCCAGCAGCAGCGATCCGGGCCTATGGCTAGCAGCCAGAGCATGGATCTGGCCGGCCAGGCTCCTGTTTAGGGCAGTATACGCTGCTGCAATGTGCATTGCCCTGCTTTTTTCTGGCACAGGTTTTTTGACACTGGCATCACCCAGTGTCAAAACCACCCACCCATGCTGCAAATTAGCATGGTGAACATCTGCATGCACACTGCAGTTCGCAGCACCACGGACAGGTCTGCAGCACTACCAACTGCACATGCACGCTGATCTGGACATGCTATCATTTAGAACTTCTCATAACCACAATTCCTTACATCCAGAAAGAAAGCAGCACACTAACATAGTAGATATAAGTAATTATTTTCTCTACCTAGCTAGCGTTTATTCTTCAGACATCTTTTATTTAAAGTTATAATTTATAGTTTATATTTATTTGAGCTGGGGGTGAGGTGAGGAGAAGGAATCAAGTGAATATCCAATCAATTCCCCTACCTCTGAAGTACAGGGATGGACAAACCATGTGATTGTTAAAGTAGCTGTAGTGAACTAAGGTAATTAAGACCTTGAATTCAAGAATGTGATTAAGTTATTCACTGCTGTTCAAATTAACACTGCATTAAGCCTTGCTCCATATTTGAAGCATCTAAAATAAACACCATTGAACTATCCAGAGTGCCCAGACATTACTGTAAATTAACACTAGTTTGGTTATATTGAGGCAATTTGGTAAAATGTTCTATTCCAAGAATTGCTCTATAATTTGGGTTGACTATAAGCTGGACTGCAAAAAGAAATATTCTGACATTTCCTTAAGTAACAGCAGAGATAGAAAATGGAGTTCAGCTTCATTCAAGGGGTGCAAAAATCAGAAACTCATGGTACCCAAGAGCAAGAATCCCTGTGCTATCATTTATCATGTTGAGAGGGAAAACTGGAATTTGATTTCTCCAGAGAGGCCAGAAAACAAACAAGATACTTCAGTAAAATGCTGGTTTTGTTCAAAACATTGGCTTAGACACCACACTTATTTTAAGAAAAGCAAACATTTACTTCAAATTGCAGTATAGGCTTTTCAATCACAAAAAGAAAAAAAAAGAAAAAACAGTGATCCGACAGTGGTCACATCCTGTGCAAAAAACTTAGGATACAAAAAATTGTAGCACAAGGTACTTGAGCTGCTTACACATTGCAGGATAAAGTAAATAAATACAGTAGCTGAAATATGGCACTCTTGTGACTCAAATTCTAAACCAATGGAATGCCTCTGAAATATTGAATTTTATCCTTGTATTAGTAACAAAGCCCCACCACCATTAGAGAAAAGGAATACAATATTTTTTAAATAAAAACAAAACTAAAATATTTATATCTAAGGTAAGGTTTTTATACAGTTATACCTCTTAAGTGCAGAAGGTGGGACTTGGGCTTAGACATCTCTCTTTAAAGTAACTCCCCACACAGTTTACAAAGTTCCATTCAATCTCAAAACTAAATTTAGGTTTGAAGAAAAATGTTACCAAAGTTGCATAATTTCTTTCATTACTCCCACAACCGGAAGTTAAATTCTCAACAGTCTTGAAATACGAACGTTCATTTTTAGTCAGTGAAACATAAAAGGACTTGTCAACAGCCCTTGGGATTTCTTTATCCTTCCAGTTCTGTTTTGCTCTCACCTACATCCTTAGACAGCAATCCCTAGGTTTGCAAACAAAAGAATGCAATATGCATCATACATCAAGAAAAGACAACGAAGAGGACGAAGAAGAACTTCCACGTTTCTGGATCTTCTCCTTGCTTCTTTCAACCTTCTTTATAATTTCTGTCACAATGCACACAGAAGAGGTGAGACCCAGAAGAAACAACAAATCTGGAAGAGACAGTAGGATTTGTTTTTAATTTCTGGGTAATAGGCTGAAGAAAGACGGTCAAAACTAAACCATGCATGACTTGTTCTGAAGTATATGACAAGATATTTCTTTCTAATCATTAGGGATAAGCTTCTTCAGAATATGTAAAAAGTAATTTTTTGCAGGACATAAACATTAACGTCCACAGGTTACTACTCCAAAATAACTAAAGACTGACATGATACATTAATCTATTAAATGCATTTCATATTGCATATGTAGAAACTGCCATATTTACTTGAATCCAAGACAAGACTTTTCCCCCCAGTCATCTTAGAGAAAAAGTCTCTCATCTTGGATTCAAGGGAGGGGGAGAGGAGTAGGGGCCAAGCTATAAGCAGTTGCCACAGCTCCAACTCTGGCTCCAAGCCTAGGTCACAGCCAGAGTCAGAGATGAAGCAGCTGCCTGCCCATCCACACTGAAGTCTTTGCTCCCCGACCACTGCTTAGTGTTAGGCAGGGCTCTGGCTCTATTCCCTCCTGGCACAGAGCAGATGCAAACTCTGGACTCTGCCTGACCACACAGTAGAGGCAGCGGTAGCTCCAGCCCCGAGACATTGCTGTATGGCTAGGCAGGGGCTGGAGCTTGCATGTGCTCCAAGCCTGGGAGGAAATGGAGCCAGAGTGATGCTTGAAAGCAAGTACAGCCAAGGGGACAGAGGCTGAAAGGAACAGGCTGGGAGGGGGCAAAGGCTGAAAGAAAGGGGGCAGGGGGGCACCAAAAGCGGGGAAGGAAGTGGTGGGGGCTTCCTGTTCCCCAAACTACCCATCTCCCTGCTTTCCCCACTGTAGCAGCAAGGGGACAAATTCAAGACAGCTCTCCGATAAATTATAACAAATTTATAAACATTTCATACACAGCATCTAATTATTGGAGGTTGTCTTAAATTTGAAATAGTCTTGGATTGAGGTAAATATGTTATTAACATTTATTGCTAGAAAGTAAAGTATTTTCTTGTAAGCAATACAATTAGATACTATTCTGAACAACAGCCAGCTTCTTGGAGTCAACACTGTATCAAGGAAAGAAAAAAAAATTGAAAAGTACACTCTACTGGAGATAGTTTATTTTTACCTCCAAAAAACAACACCAAAAAACAACAGCAGAAATAGCCGTAACAAGTCTGGATGAAAAATAAGAGTAAAATAAAAATATTTAAGTGATGACTGGCAAACTGCAGCCTTTCAAAATCATGCCATTGAAACATTTTAACCAGTCACAACAAACTGAAATTTCCAGACAAGGTTTTTGAACACTGACATTCCCTCCTTAAGTAAAGTACTTTGGTTTTGCCTATTCCAGTATAATATGGTTCTTATCTACTTGTTTTGTGCATCTCGCCATATCCATTTAATCACTGCTCTCCAAGAGAACTAACCAGAACTTACAAAATGAGGGTCTGCACCATTATTTCACTTATGAATTAAAAAGTATTCTACAACCGTCAGTCAGCCAATTTATAGATTAATCCAGTGGGAGCCAACCTTTTGGCAGACAAGCCACAAATCAGTCCTATGCCTTCTCCAACCACCACTCCAATGCTCTTCCCATGCCTAAACTGCCCTTTCTGCTCCCTGCCCTCTGTGCCACTCATCTCCTCTCAGACCTGCCACAAACCACACAGAGCCTGCCCATGCCACTCGTGGCAGATGTACTGCAGGTTGGCCATCCCTGAATTAATTATTGCTTGAGCAGTACCAGTATAGAAAAGGAAGACTTTTCTTACCCAGGACACTCAGGCTTTCTGTTTGAAAAACCTTCTGAAGTGGAGGGAAGTAAATGACCAGTAACTGCCCCATTATAGATCCAAGAACAGCATAACAGAACATTTTATTACTGCAAAGTCCAATCTCAAACACAGATTTTGTCTGTGAAATGAAAAGACAATACATTTTATTATATCTGTAATTTTAAATCTGAAGACTCTCAGTACCTTACTTATTTGCAATGAAACACAAACAAAAGTCTATTTCTAGATGCGTTTACCTTTCTAGAACTCAGACTTGGGGAATTTAAAAAAAATGTTAAAGACAAAATGATGACATTTTGCTTCTGAATACTACATGCAACTCTGTTCTGATATTTAATAATGTTATTACACTTTTTAAAAGCATAGTACAGTACAGCTAGGCCAACGCTAATTTTAAATCAAGTTTTTTGCTTCTGTTATCGTAAACCTATGATTTGTAGTCACAGAGAAGTAGGGCTGGAAGGGACCTTGAGAGGTTATCTAGTCCAATCCCCTGCCTCAGACAGGATCATCCCTATCCAAGCCATCCCATACAAATCCACTGTATTTGTGTAGTGTTTCTGATTTCACGCAGCAGTTACCTAAACTAAGTCACTGCTGACTTGCAGTTTAAGAAAATCCAAGTTAGACCTGTAAATCTTGAGTTAATTGGTACATGTTAAGTGTGCCCTCTCACACCACGAGAAATTAAGTCTGCAAAAAGAGCTGGGAACCTAGAAATGAAATGAGAACATCTTCAACCAAGAAAAAGTATAGCTACTATGTAAACGGCCAGAACGTCACTGTGGTTGTGTTAAACATCAGGCCACATACCTGAGATCTGGAACTCAAAGCATTGAACATATCAAAAAATACAAAACAGGTGAAGGTCATTGTTGTATCTCGAGGTGTTATGACATTGTCTCTTAGCTGTCAATAAGAAAAAGCAATGAAATGGTTTTAGTATACATAAGCCCCTAACAAACATATCTACTAAAATAATTTAAAGATGTTTGCCACAATCTGATTTAGTGAATTATGTAAACAAGCACTCACACGTGTCCTTATAAATTTCATGAATGGTCTAAAATTCATGTTGTGATTGAAAGCTCCAGTTTTATAAACATTTATGCACATTGTTAGGGTACAAGAATGATATCATGCATTAAAGAAAGGTTCCAATTCCTTCCTTCCTTCATTAAAAGAGAAAATGCATACACATTTTAGAACACTAATTCTAAGATTTTTTTTAACTCACTTTCCCAGATTCAGAATGATAAGCATACTTGAAAAGTGTTGAGAGAAGCAGAAATAAGGAGGGCTTGAGAATTCCTGAAGTCACACCTATTACTACTATTGCTCTCCCTTTCAGCCACCTTCTACAAACCTCTCTCTCATCAGCCTGCAATAATTTAGGTCATAAGTAAAACTGCCTCTGGGAACT
The DNA here is from genome assembly GCF_001723915.1 of Gavialis gangeticus. Lineage (NCBI taxonomy): Eukaryota > Metazoa > Chordata > Crocodylia > Gavialidae > Gavialis > Gavialis gangeticus. Next base: position 14,006,939 of record NW_017729006.1, on the reverse strand, counting down.
AAAAGTTCATGCACATTCACAATGTAACTGTAGAAATTAAAGAAATCCTTGGTTTTTGTAAATGAATCTGTTCCTGCTTTATTGTGCATCTGTTTATCGTACCTCCCTCCAGAAGACAAAAAGTGTTCCACACACAATAATTACTGATGAAACAAGTATTTTAACAATCAGGTTTTTCGTCAAAATGCTGTCCTTTAAGTTTCTCGGAGGCTTCCGAATAACATCTTTATCCACAGGCTCCACTCCAAGACTTAAAAAAAACAAAAAACAAAAAAATCAAAACAAAACAGTTTAGAAGCCTTTTTATTTTATTACCGCATAAGACATATTAATTAGAAGCAGCAAATTACTTAGAAAGAACCATTGTGTTTAAATGTTTCTGAAAACAATGTTTACATGTTCTGTTTACAGACTAAGCCTCATTTAGAAGGGTATTTGCAATCCCAGTCTAAAGTCTATGCACTTTGAGTTGCGCAGTTGCACAGTACTTAAATAATGAAGTATTTCCTTTTATCACATGCATGTTAAAGTTCTCTTACATCCTATTACCATATCTTTTCTAAAAATTGAAGCCATCCATGTTGTAGCTTAAAGGTTCGTTTTTAAACAATAAATCCTATTTCTCCAAGCCAGCTTGAACTAATGGTTTATATTCTTTTCATATGCCATGTATGTAGATCAATTACTAAAGAGAAAGTGAACTTAAAACAAAAGTATACTGTTCCAGAACGACCAATTTCAATCAAATCTCCCCTAGCAGGCGCTACTTTTAAAGCCATAAGCCCTCTGCTGTTTAACTCAATTGTCCAGCACTTGATCGCCCACATCATGGTTAACAGGCAAAACAGTTCAGATGCCTTCCACCACCAGGCTCAGTTGGTAACTATGGAAATGCAATGCCTAACTCTTGGGAGAAAACCACTGAACACCAGTTACAGTGGAAAGATAACATCCTTGCTTCTGTTTGGTAAAATCTATCCCCACAGTCTAGACATTGCCTTGGTACAGCCTGAGGCAGTTAAGTAAGGGGAAGAGGGCCCACATCCTGTTGACTAAAAGGCAGAAGAAACAGAAGTGGGCACAACTGTTTTGAGTGGGAAGCTTTAATAACAAAATCCATTTTCTTTGGAGTAATGCATTTACTCATATGGGATTCTACTCCTAGATTAAGAGTCAGAGAGAATTATGGCATTGCTACCAGGATTTTCAGAACCTCTGATAGTGTATTAGGTAAAACAAATTTGAAATCAAGAATCAGAACAAAATAAAATGATGCATAGTGGTGGGGCATGAAAAGTATGATTTTTTTAAAATAATTATTCTAAACCCTTTCTGGCTGGGAAGAGTATTTTTTAGTTTTATCAGTTTTTAACTTATTGCCAGTTCATTTTTATCTTGGTTACTCTCAGCCAGACATTGAGAAAGAACTGAAACAAAAGCTGGGTTTGAGAGAAAGGATATAAAACTTAGTTTCATCAATATACTGTAGACACTAGTTTAAAAGTGTCCACATTGCCCCTACCTTCATTAGACATGCATTGAAAAGAAGGGGCAACAATACAACTCTAACACAAACAATATGATAGACAAAGTTACACAGGTAAAATATGCACTCTAGTCTTAGGATATACCAATTAAAATATCACTTTCTTTTATACAAGTTTAGATACTTTATAGATTACACACGCACAAAAAGTCCATCTCCCCTAATCATGGCATTCTTTATTTTGCTAGAACGGGCTACAGATCCTTATCTGGAGGTGAAAATAAATTTTACCTTTGAGCTGGTGGTCCATCCATGATAATATTTATCCATAAAATCTGCATAGCATTGAGAGGATTAGGAAAGTTCATTAATGTAGCCAGTGAGATTAAAGTCAATGCAGCTATACTCCTGTTAAGAAAAGCCATTTCATTATTGTCAGTATGGCTATTTCCTGAAGATCAGTTAAAACAACACTTCAAGTGTTGAAGATCAGATGCGTTAAGTTTAAATAGTTTTTAAATCAGAACTAAAAGTAACCTTAACTCATAAGAAGGTAAAGCCTGGGGATCATTTAGCACAATGAGGATTGACATTTTTGACAGGATTGCCACAATTTAGCCCATCACCCTTTCCAAGTACCATTTTGACCCCCTTTCCCTACCCAATTTGCTGCTCTTTCTGCTCCCTCCCCTATGCTCCCTACCCAGTCTACTATTCTGCTTTCTGCCCTACCTGCCACTATACAGTATGTCCCCTCCCTAATCTGTCATATGACAAACAGCCTGCCCTGATGTGACTTGTGCCGCAGGTTGAGCATCCCTGATTTAGCAGATTCATCTTGACAGGTGGGTTTAAAATATGAAAATAATTTTGGTGATTAATGCAACACACAAGAAAGTTGGCCTTTTTCTGAAAAAAAAAAAAAAGGCCTCCCAAAGACAAGAAAGGTCAACACCAAAAGCAACTGTTGCTTTGATCAGTACTGCTTATATATAGGGTAAGGAAGCTGGCAAGAAGAAACTCCCTCACCCATCAGACTGGAGTGTGGATCAAAAGGGGAGGTGGAGCTCCCTCACCCTTCACATGGGTTGGGCTCTTGGCAGGGGAGAGAAAAAAAATGGCCCTGGTGCCAAAGGGTATAGTTCCACTAACCTAGGGGTGGCCATTCCCCCGCTAGCCTGATCAAATCTTGACCTTTTCCATATTAACAAAGGGGGTTGTCAGAAAGTTAGAGGATTGATTATTACTACACTGCTTTAAATGACAACATAAGTTCTACTGAGTACAATTAAACTAATATTTAGAAAACGTTCATAATCTAATCTAGTGCATCACCAATCTTTGTGGAATCTATACTACTGTTCATTGTGTATTCTTCTGTATAGTGTTTTATGAAATTCAACTCATTTACAAAGTAACTGAAAGCTTTTAAGGTAATGGTATTGCAAACTTACGTGCTCAGTTGAAACCTAACAAAATTTTTTATGTTATTATAAATCCCTTTACCCTCTTCAATTGCAGACCTGGAATTAAAAAATAAAAGCAAGGGAAATGAGGGTGCTATGAATCAAGCATGATAACATTGTAAAACACAGTGAAAAAATAACTTACAAAACAGACATTTATTGCATTGTACGTAAATTTCACAAAACGTTACAGGGGTCTTTATCCACTCAGGCAGTTACAGTCACACTTATCCAGCTTTTCTATCAATCATGAAAAGTTTCTTATTCCAGCTCTGCTATAATTTGACTTTTAAATTAAGGGGCCATAATTAAAAATGATATCACTCTACAGGCAGAATTAACCGATCCTTGAAAGACGTTTTCATCTCATTTGCACCCGTGACACTTCCCCCCACCATTATGGCAGCACTCCACCGCACCACTAGCTCCTGTTTAAATGGTTGCTCACAGTCTGATTGGCTGTTTGTCAGCCAATCAGAGCATGAATAAAACAATGCAAACTTAGGCTTTTATAATATTAGAATTATTAACCACAAAACAATTAACAGTAACCCACAACCAAAGATTTTAAAGTTATAGATCAATTACATTTTACAATGAGATTTTTGCTCCTGAAAAGTAGTGGTTTCTTGTGTCCCAGCTATCTGAACTTCAATCCTGTTTTTAACCCCTACAGCCCCATTTGTGGTAGTAATAATGCCAACCAGAAACATTATACTTAAACTGATACGCCATCTACACTAGCAGTAAACACAACTAGTGGTGGTGACAGCAACAGTACCAAATGTTAATAGTCTAGCATAAGCAACACCCAAGACTTAAATAGTTTCTTTTAATATTTGGTGTGCACATAAGAACAGAAGTAGTTAAGTGTTATACAACTCTCCATTGTATGTTTACTCTTGCTGACAAGCCACTCAATTGCTAATGCAAGGTAACCTGATCAGAAGGGAAAAAAACCCAAGTTTCTGAAAATAATAAAAAGAACAAGCATTCTGATGTTTGAGAATGCAATACCAGGCCATGAGCTCTAAAGATGCTGTTTCTTTTTATTTGTTCAGGAACTCATAAAGGTAAAAAAAGTCATCTTTCACTTGTAGTTCAAGATAAGGCTTTTTTTGGGTTGGATTTTTTTTTCAGCATGCAAATATTTGCAGACATTAAACTTACATTATTGTCTGAAAATCATCATCCACCAGGATCATATCGGCTGCTTCCTTACAGACATCTGTTCCAGTCTGCCCCATTGCTACGCCAATATCTGCAGCCTTCAGGGCTACAGCATCATTCACTCCATCTCCTGTCATAGCAACTACTGCACCATTATTTTGCAGGGACTATAGAAAAAGGAAAAAAGTTAAGTCAGTTCAATATGGTCTGGTCCATACCACTATATGGGATGTAAGTTTGTTCCAAAAGAGTTGGATTTGGAAATCTAATTATGATTTATCCCTAAGAGTAACAATTAAACCTCACAACTTTAATCACATCACACCTTACGTGAAAACTTGGGTTTGTACAGAATGCAACATAGGCAGAAACGGTGTTTCAAAAAAAGTCAAAAAGACTTGCTAGGGCAAATAAAATGCAAAAAAACAAGTGTTTCTATTTTAACACTCCCCCTCCCCCAGACTTGTTCTATTACATTCTGTTTTTTTACCACCTGATTTCCTCATTCTTGTTGCTTTTCCAATTGTGCAAATGGCTATATTGAAAAATGAGTCTATTTTGCAGAGATCCTTCGCTTTCAGCTTCTTTTCTTAGCTTCAGAATTGAAGCATTATTTCAGAAGTACCTTGAAATTCATGTCTTAGTCTCTTCTGAGGAGCAGCAGAAATATGGATTCTCATAAGTTTCTAGTCAGTTCAACTGCAATGCGACAGAATCACAACTGATCCTCTGGCAACTGAGAAAGTGTTATTTTTCTAACCAGTTATAGTACTCTATCCTTACTGCATAAAGGTTTCTAATAGTGAATTTTTTCCATAGTTGAAAACAATGTTCTTTACAACCAAATATACTTCATGTTACTAAATTTGTGTTGTCCAGATGAAATTAAGCAATTATTATTAACCACTACTATAAAACAAGTGTCTACTAATATTGTCCCGCAGTTTTACTTCCAGAGCAGCAGTTCTCAACCTTTTTATGCTCAAAGCATCCCTCACAGAAATGCCAGCTCTTACTTTTCACTCAGTTGTTGACTACAGAAAAATAAGAGAGAAATTCTTCTGTTGCAAAGAACTCAGAAGGACCAGAGCAGATCAGCATGATTTTAACACTATGGATTCCTATTTGAAATCTCTGGGCTTATCTTGTGCATCACATTTGCACACCTAACAGTGCTAGCATTGCATGGCACCCTACAACACCCTTGAGAAGATCTCAAGGCACCCCAAGGTGTTGTGGCACCCTGGATGAGCATCACTGTTCTAGAGAAACATACCTTTATGATTTTCAATTTATGTCTGGGACTGGCTCTGTAAAACACTGCAACCTGTTAAAAATATATGGAAAGGGTAATGAAACCTTGATAAATTAAGATGTGAAATGGATACAATAAAATTAGAGGATATAAAAAATATTCTCAAAACCAAAACAAAGCTACAATCTTATTTCATTTGGAGCATAAGCATCAACGATTTTTTGGTAAGAAACATGACATTGGATTACTGTTACTTATATTTTATTCAATATTCAAAAGTCTTAAAAAGGATAATACTACTGTACTGTGATTCTCATTTTAAAATTTAAGACAATCTGTAGAATTTGCATTTTTTGAGAAGTTCTGATTTTAAACTCCTAAGTTCAGAACTTCTTACTGTTCACCTTGATGGCAATATTTATATAAGGTGGCGGTTAAGTTGATCCTATGAAACCATTCCCATTCTTATGTACCACATTTACTACGAATTTTTACTTTCATGTCAAAACTTTTATGACAACTAGTAAAGATTTTGCTCAGCATGATTAAGCTTCTTTTAAATATTCTTTCCTTGACTGCCTTTTATATGGTCAATTATTTGCTTTCCATGCAACTTCCAACAAAATTCTGGACTAGCTTTCAGCACTTCATGCCCAAACCTATTTTTCTGTAGGCATGGTAGCAGGACAGACCTACAAGTTGTCACTTCAAGATTATGGCATCTGTATATAACCTCCTACTCACCGATACTATTCAATAATTAGCATTAGCCTCTACAATATTTCACATTATTCAGACCCCTAAGTTATACTATCAGTTTCTTTTATAGCATCTCTTACTTGCATCTCAAGTCAGGTATACATAGTCATGCCATAAACTTTTGGTCATTCAGACTGGGTGATCCACTGAAAACTAAAAGTTTACTGAGTACACTAAATCAGTACCATTCTTCATGCTTACCCTCTCCCATTCTGCTTGCTAGCTTTGTTTGTCAGCCACCACGGAAGCCCCTAAGGTGAAACTTGAAGAGCCACTTGTAGTTTGGAAGCTATGGTCTGATCATTACCATGGTACACAAAATAATGAATGGTATCAAAGAGGTAAAATCAGGCACCTTTATTCACACTCTCCCATGATACAAGAACTAGAGAACATTACACAAAAAGGTGAGAGAGCCAACTGAAAAAACAAAGAGGAAACTGTTCAAACAGTGTAAAACTGTTTACTGGTGTAAAGTTTAAACAATGGGTATCTAAGGTTAAAGATTACCAAGACTCAACAAAAAAATCTTTAAAAAAAAATATGAAATTTTTTAAAAAGAGTTCCAAAGTTATATTAGTAAGAATAAAAGTCTGAAAAATTAAGATGGATATAAAATCTCATTAACTGAAGTGGACAATCGCTCTTATATGGCATAATATCTGTATTTCTATGCTAAAAGCTCTGACTGTTAATAATTTACTGCTTCATCCATTTCTTTAAAATCTTGTCAGTTTCTTAGAAATTACTTTTTAGCTCTCCATTAATAGGATTTTTTTCCCCACCTATGATGCCTCTATTACATTAAAACAATCCGTATTTTTTTCAACTAACCTTTGGTGCTATTTGTGAAAGCTGCTGAATATCTAAAGCATCTATTTCTTCTCCCGAAACTGCCTGTGAATTTTTGGAATATAATCCAAGACGACTAGCTGGAAAGAGATGTATACACATAAATTATATCAATAAATTACAATGATGTAAATAACCTACTATTTTTTTCCAACACTCTAGGAAATACAAGGTTATTTTGTACACCTATTCTATTCTGCCATTTTTCAAATGTACCATTTTTGACAGCAGTAATTTCATAGGCATTATTCAAATCAGTTGACTGGAATAATTACCCAAACTCTCAAGAAATAAAAGGTGTGCCATGAAACTTACTCTGAGTAGATTTATTTGCTTTAAAAGTTTAACACTTAGAGGCCTCAAATAGGTCAGTGCCCCACTGTGTTAGGTGCTGTACAAACATATAGCAAATGATAATCCATGCCCTAGAGAGTTTAGAGTTTAAAAGAGAAACAGGAAATGAGCAAACAGACAGAAAAAGGAGAACAGGTTAACAAAAGGATGTTTTACCTCTGCACAAAAACAGCATGCACAAACATCATACTGTTCTTTCTTTTTCAACTTCCTTTGCCAAGTTTCCTAACCATCCCATAGAACAAGGAATGACCCTTTTACTACGTGCCACCTCCTGTACTTGACTTGGGTAAGGAGTAAGGCATTAATATAGTTTTAAAATACTTAACTTGAAATCCAGTCGCATGTAAAAGGGAAGCTGGAAATAATTTGTAATAGGATACATGCCCCCATGTGAGTTTCAACAGTGAGAGGCATATACACACAGGGGAAACTAATTACAAGTGAAACAGTGAAACTATCTTGATACAAATTACTGCTGAAAGAGGAAAATAAAAGGACGAAACCAGTTTCTTTCAAATATATTCAAATCTTAGGTAGAACCTGGGGGGAGGGAAACAACACAACAACAACTATTATTTAAATTTACAAAGTTCTTTAAAACTACAGCTTTTCAGCTTACATTATGTAACATAAGAATCCTATGCAAACGGTACATGCCAAATAGGCATCACAAACCTTACTTCAGATTTTTAACCACCACCACAATATTTCATCTTAGAGTAACACGTTGTAAGACATCCCCATGAAACATGTCAAAATGAAAGGAAGTGGTCTAATTCATACCAATGGCAACCGCAGTCTCCTGTGAATCTCCAGTAACCATTTTTATTGCTACTCCTGAGGTGATAAGTGTAGTAACAGCTTCTTTTACACCAGTCCTTGGAGGATCAATTATGCCCACCAGCCCCAAAAAGGTCAGCTGTCCCAGCTCAGGGCCAGAAGCTAAGGCCAAAACTTTAAGAAAACAAGGGAAAAATAAGTTTATCTTTGAAAACTGAAGTCATTAAAATGTAATTACTAACAAGAATAGTATTTTTTACAGCTGTGCTTTCCAAGATAAAAGTTAGTATACACAACTAGAAATTTTCTAATAGGATAATGTGATTCAAGGAAATTTGTTTGAAAAAAATGGATGACTGTTGTATATGGAGTAAGGGTCAGGTGTTCTGGAACAAGTAACTTTTCTCACTAGGTATCCCCACTGAGATTAACCTAACCATCATAAGCATGCTTACTTTACTCAACTACTAGATTACAGAAAATCAGGATGCTAACATCCTAAAACAACGGGTTGCTGTCACTGCAGTTCAGGTGTTGTTTGGTAATTAGAATAGGCTGCTTTTTCATGCCCATCTTCAAACAAGTGTTCCCTTTACTAAGCTTACTTATTTCAGGATTTAAGAGACAAATATTTTCTAGTCACTTTCACATGAAAGATGTGCAGGAAAGCTTCTGGTATTTAGAAAAATACCAATCTTATTCGTGTGCACACTCACTATTTCAGGCACATATTAATAAGAATAGAAGACCTGCTAACTGCACCTGTGTAGGATACCATGCACCCAACAATCTAGCATAAATATTTTATCAATCTTTGTAGAGGGCAATAAACCTCAATCAAAAAGTTTAAATCATGGTCATCAGATGAAAAAAGTAAATCCATGAAATCAAAAGTAACAGGCCAGTATATCATCCTCACCCACTGTAGATACTAGCTAAAGATAATATATAAAAGAATAGCATGTCAGTCCACAAGTATTCTGTACAGCACATACCCCTGCCCATCCTGTACCAATCATTTTTAAGATCAAAACAATTATATTTAAAGATTTTTATATTCTCAACTTAGAAATAAACAAAAAAAATGAAGAGCTTTAAAAATGAAAGGTCCATTCCCTATGAGGCACTCATCTGCATAACTACCAATACCTTCTAAACATTTAACGGTGCTGCCTCTCTCAGAAGGTTGTCATAACTAGTCCTCTCTAAACCTTAAAACTGAGATGAGGGCAAAACAGAAAAAAAATGGGGTGGTCATGACTACTTCTAGAATACCCATAATAAAGCAATTCATGTAGTAAAATGTAATAGGTAGAAATGGTGACATCTCTCTTGGGTGATCAGACAGGATAAGAATTGCAATACAGTGTTGACATTCTCAAGTCAATCATGCTATTTAAACCTTAAGCCAATTTAATTTCCACTCTTAACTTGAAGATAAATTGGTAAACACAATGAAAACTGAGAAAAAGGTTGGTTTCGAGTCCTCTATTAGTTTGAACAAGCAAGTCAAACAATACATTCAAAAGAACTATTCTTATGGTGCAAAGACTAACTACTCTGAAGTAATCTTACCCCTAAGTCCTGCAGAGCCCATAGATGTCTTCTCTTGCTGATACTGCTCTCTCTGTTGTTGGGTGAGAGGCAGGGTCTGTCCTTTGCAGTTATATGTTGTACAGTACCTAATCACTTGTTCATAAGCACCCTTCATAAAACAAACCTCTGGTTTGTCCTAAGAAAAAAATATTGGCACATAAATATCTACAGTCCTCTAGCAGCAGAATATTGTCAGAATGTAATGAGATTTTTTTTGGGGGGGGGATCTAACACCGACAAGTTTACATGCAAGGCTTGGGATATCAGAATGTTTATAAGAATTTCACAGTTTGCTTTACACAAAACAAAAACTTACGGTTCTATATTTGAGAGCCTGAAAACAAAACCTTGGCCATGGACAGATGTTCATCCGTAAGACTGCATGCACCCCAACTACAAAAACAGTTATGTGGGGCATTCATATGTTCACAGCCCCTGGCTGAAGTGTTGCAAAGATATGCTCTCTGCTGGGAGACAGGGGAATACTGGGCAGACTGTAAGCCTGCTGAGGTGAGCTGTCCATGAGTAGACTACTGTCCTCAGTCTGACAGCTTGCTGCCCTCCCCAGTGATCAGGGTGGCAGTGTGTTGACAGCTTGCTGTCTCCCCTGCCACAGGACTAGTGGTCCCCATTGCCCCAGCAGCAGTTGCCATTTCTGCCACTGGGCTCTGTGACAGCTTTGTGTGTCAAACAGAGCCACAATCTGCTTTCCTGGTTGGGCTGAAGCTCTGCTCCCAAGCAGGTTACCAAGGAGCAAGTGGTTCTCCCTTAATCCCCACCATGGAGCACTGTGGGATGCCAGGAGAACAAGAGACCTGCTGTAGCACTACATGTAACTAAATAGATGTTACACAGGGCTCCACAAAATGTACCACTACAGAGCAGGTACTATTTTTGTAGTGCTACACGGGTTGTGCAGGCCTATTCCTTTGACTTCATAGCTCTGTAAATGCAACTTCTGTCCACAGCCACTGTTCCCCTTCCAAATGCACAGGTCTGCGCACTTTGTTACTACCTTCAGAAAACAGCCCTTAAAGTAAAACAAGGAAACTATGCACCTGATCTGAGCCCAAGCTGCACTGCACAACATTGCATAACAGCTGACACAATTGAAGAGAGCCATTGGGAAGGTCTACCTGTTGTGTTCTGTGCACACACTTAACAGCCATCCATTTCTGCTCTGAGCTGAAGGGATACTCTGCTTTTCTTATGTAATCCTGCTGGAGTCCATCTAGACCCATCTGTGTAAAACACAACAAAGAGTAATCTTAGCACCATTTTTGTTCATACAGCCGGACCATTTATTGCCCTCCAAGAAAAGGTTCCCAAAAGCAGCTAAGCTTTAATTATTTAAAAATTCAGGGCATGGACAGACTATCACATACTCGGAGCCATCCCTAGGGGTGGGCAAGTGGGGCAGCTGCCCCAGGGCCTGTGTTTTGGGTGGCCCCATGGACAGTGCCATACAGGCTCCATCGCAGTCACCGGCTCCATGGTCTGGCTGCTCGCCACACCCCTGCCCTCTGGCCCCACACAAGCTGATATGCCCCGGGCCCCACACACTCCTAGGGATGGCTCTGTACATACTACAGGGTAATCCACAATGTTTTTGTATACTGATGTTAAGTAACACCAGGCTAACAATGGGCAGAGACAAACAACTACACTAAGAGTGCATTTACACATGCACTTATCTGTGCACTAAACTAATTTCCTGTTATGTAAAACATCACGATCTCCATATGCAATTCTATTAGATCGCAGCAAAATGATATTCACCATCGTAAGATAGTACTAACAGGGACAGTACTATCTTTATGGCAGTGAAAATAACTGCACCTAAACACACAGATAAACTCTGACCCAGGTGTACAGTATATATTGCATCTAGTCATCCCAGGCAGCAAGGGACTAGACCCCTCCCTGCTGCCCAGTCACGGGGCTCCACATGCTGGTGCACTCATGTGCCCCAGCCAGCCTCTCTGCCTCCCAGAGCCTGGGATTGACCACCCCTCTCACCAGCCCCTCTGCCAGCCCAAGACTGCTCTGTCCCAGCTCAAACTGCTGCAGTCAGCGGTTTGCACAGGCTAGCATCTGCACATGCACCCTGGCTCACAGTAGTTTGATTATCTACCACATGCCATTAAGATGACAAGATAAACTCTGGCACAAACTGCACGTGTAGATGCACCCCAAGAGAAGTAAACACAGTAGGTGGCTGTTACCCTGCTACCAGAGCCACCCCTAGGATACGGTGAATCAGGGTAACTGCCCTGGGCCCCACACTGTGGGGGGAGAGGGGAAGCTGAGGAGCTGGGCAGAGGGGCCGCAGCCTCTTTTGCAGGGCCTGCCTGGAGCTGGCAGCTCACAAGCAGCATAGAGGACCCCTCCCAGCCCCCCCTTTGCAGGGGTACCATGGCCCCACACAGTGTTAAGGGGGCCCCCCATGCAGGCTGATTTGCCCCAGGCCTGCTTCCCCTTCCCCACCCACAGGTTGGCTCTGCTTGCTACTACATTGCAGGGAAACAGATAATAGACTGTTCACCATTAGCAAGCAGCAACCCTGAGGTGGGCATGAACAGACATTAATTTGGCGCAGCTTACAGCAATGAAGACTTACTATGATTCTTTCAGGGGTTAGTCTCCAACTGATTGGGAGACATGATGAGACCTTAAGAAATAATGCCATCTGTCCAATACATTTTTTAAACACAGATGCAATGCTAATAACACCTATGTAAACATGCTGCTTGCCCACATGCTCATTTTGCTTTTATTCCCCTTTCTCTTCAAAATGTTGTCAAATCACAATGTTCCAGCTTCAACATACAAACTTGTGAGACACTAAAGTGAATGAAGCAAAAGCTTTTTGCACATTTCATTGTCAATCATTAACAGTATATTTATGCTTATATAATTTCAAATCATATCTACCTTGTTCTTACCTAACAACATATTTATCTTCCAAAGATAAAGAAAGGGGAAGGGGGCATGGCCTAGCCCTCAGGATTCTGGTCTCAGGCGGAATGAAGTCTATGCGTGCAGACAGATATAACACTTACACCATTTGATATGTGGTTTAAACTACTAGTTTCTAGACATAGAAGCCAATTTAGAATGGTTTAAACTTCCTGAAATGGTTCAAAAGTACCATTTCAGGATAAATTAAGTTTTGAACCAGTCCTCCTCGACTCAGTTCAGTGTTTACGTATGGAGACCAAGCTTTCTGTGACTAGTGTTTGGTAAGCCCTGTAAGCATCCCACACTGCACTACTGCTCACCCCCACCCACCTGCCTGGCAGCTGGCTACTCTGGTATGCAGCCAGAACTCTACTGGCTCAATGTCTATTGCTTGTATGTGACCCAGTCCTCACCATCCCAGGGTGATTTGAGCAGGGGGGGCAAGGGGGGTAGGGGAGGGGGAAGGAGTATCCAGGTGGGTAGAAGGGGTACACCTACTTCTAGGTTCCCAGGATGTTCTGGAGTGGGAGGGGGGGTGCACTGCGCAATACTCCACAGCTTTTAAACAGCATTTTCCCCCAAGCTACTTGTCAGTTTCATACCAGTCATGGAAACTGACCACGTTCCAAGGCATCCCAGGTACCACCACACAGATTCTGGTAAAATAATAAAAGGTCTCTGGGTCTAAGCAAGAAGTCATATGCAGATTCTGCATCTCAGAAAGGTTAGGGGGGAATTGAAAATTAACACACATTACAATAGAGGCATGAGCATACTCAGTCATGGTAAGATTAAGTACCAGCCACAATATATATTTGGGTTTAGTATAAAAATGTAATACAACAAACGTGATTTTACTTCATGTTCCACTTATTCAGTGACTTTTTATAAAAATCAAGAACTCTGGAGCATCCTAAAATTATTTCTGTTGTAAGAAAAGAGTAGTTTTCAATAAAAGACTTAACAATGACACCATTACTGTAACATTAGTAATTTTATTAATCACAGTGACAAGCTTTATGTCTAAAAACAAGAGGGAAGTACTATCAAGCACACACCTTCATAGCAAGTGCAATTAGAGCGCCTTCTGTTGGCTTTCCCATCAAGGTGTTGTTTCTGATTATAGCATCATTGCACACACAACCAGCCTAAAACACAAAAAACACTAAGGTCAATAGAACATATATAGCCTATATTAAAGATACTGGAGATAGACTGCTTACTATGCTAAAATTGTACCTCAACAATTTTGCTAACAGTTGGGTTGTTATATCCATGAATAACATCACCATCGAGCATCACTTCTCCAAACCTGTTGTAGCCTACTCCAGTTACCTGTAAAGTACAGAGTCAAACAAGATATCAATCAGAGCATTAAAACATTTCATATATCCAATAATCTGTTTTTCAGAATTTCCTGTACAGAAAATGGAATGAGTTACTTAAAAGTGAGCCAATTATACCAATCTAGAAGTGCACACCTACAGTTTCCTACTCAGGGTCTAATGCAATGGATTTAAATTAAAAAAAGTGTTAAATTCAGCAGTTTGTAGACAGTTTAATATTTATACTGAACACAGTGCAAATTCAGAATGATCTAACTAGCCTTCAAATGCTGCATTCTCAGCATTGGTAGGCAGAAACATATATAATTGCCTTGTTCCATCAGGACCTGCTTCCAGCTCTCTCTCGCTCTTCAATCCCCTTTTTTCTTGGTTTACCTGGACCTACAATGCATGTTCCCTGGAGGTTAGGGAACCATTTTGCAAGTTTAATGAGAAAGGAAATCTAGAAGTGTAGCTAGGTGGATCTAGGCTGACTGAAGATCAGTTCACGGGCTGAGGCCTGGGATAGAGACACTAAAACAATTAGTTTGTAATTATTTATTCTAAAATAAAATCTAGAGCCCAATCAGTAGTTTAGTTTAATCCCTTAAATTTGCATCATAAACCAAATACTAAAATGCCCAGATTTAGGAAGAAAAACTCAAACATATGTCAGCGAGCATCCCATACACTTTCTACTAAAATACCTGAAGCCAGTCACCATTGGAAACAGGGTACTGAACTAAATGGTGTGAACTCCTATAACAGGTACGTGAAGCTTAAATTAAAAGAGAGAGCTTAAAAAGTAAGTTTAGGAAACTTTTCACTCATTCCCTGTTTGAGGCTTATGTGCATTCACAGTAACTTCATTGTACTTATAGCTGAAAGGGCTTCTTCCAATTTTAAATTTATTAAACTGGTATTTTAGATTAAAAATTAAAATAAGCCACAAAAATGCAAGCTGGCAAACTACTGGGAAGTAAATAACATTTTTAAAAGGTTAAAAGAAAGGTTGTTTCGTCCATTTCATCCATTACCTATCTGTTTACTTTCTTCTTGCCCTCACAATTCATAAGGCTCTTCTCAGAAGCACAATATTCTTTTGCTAAAATGCATTTCAAAAGTCCATTGGGAGAAACCAGCTGTTCTTCCCTCATGCAAATACAGGATAGCAGTTGGAAAAAATGGACTTTTGAAAGAAAAAGAAAGGGTCCCATTTCTACTGAAGTCAATAGCACAAGCCTCACCGACTTCAAAAGGAATAAAAACAGATGGGAAATAAGTCAAGGAATTTTGGAATTGGTATATATTCTCTTTAATTTGTCACACTGGCATCAGTCAGTGAGAAAACATGTCCCCCTAAAGACACATCTATTTCTGCTTTTTTGTTTCTTTCCCATCCCCTGATTTATTCCTCCTTCCTTTCTGTGTGTATATTTCCTTCCTTTTAGGAACTCCCAGTCCCTACCAACCATGTTTTCACTTCCTGCCTCCATTCTATCCAATTAAACAATCAGCAGTGAAACAGTCATGGGGCAGAGGGTTATGAATCTATCTAGCAGACTAAATATTACAAGTAGGCCACGTAACCCAATATTCCTCTTCCAAAGGCTACTATAAATAATTTAATGCATGTTCACATGCTGTAGAAAATAATCTTGTTTTCAATAGGAAAGACAACTGCTAAGCCTTTCAACTAGTCTTTATTTAAACAACACAGTCCAGAAAAAGGTCAAAATAATGAATGCATATGAGAACACAACATGATAGCCAGGGGCAAATCTCTCAGTCAGCCTTGTATTTGGCAAGTCAGAATATTTCAGCCTGGTACCTGTTACATGCACTGAAGCCACGGAATTAAAATAAAAAGTTAAATATATTCCTACTATACCTCAGCGTGCTGTCCATCTGATGTAAAAATATGAGTAACAGTCATTTCATTCTTTGTTAAAGTTCCAGTTTTATCTGAACAAATCACATTGCAACAGCCTGAAAGAACCAATTAAGTTAACGTTTGTAAGACAGTCTTGCTAGCCACAATATGCTTCACACCAAGAAAAAAAACTTAATCTAGTTTCCAAATGCTCTAAAACTTTGAGATCAGATGAACCTAACACCTATCTACATATAGCTGATCACTTTCCACATGAGCTTTTAAAATTTCTTACTCTCCTCAAGAGTACAAGTATGCCAAAAAACAAAACAAAGAAACAAAACAAAACACTGCAACACTGGTGGTTACAACTGGACTGTAAAAGATCTATTCTTTTTTTTTTAACAATGGCAATTATCACTTAAACTGAATCAAAGAATTCACACCAGATCATTCAAAGCTATGTACAAAGTCAGGAGGCAGCCAAAAACAAATCTTCAAAAGTGTTTCTATGCTTTCCCCATGTACTGTTACTGACTGTAAACTATTTTAATGAAGTCTTAACTGAGCTTGTGTGAAAAGGAAGGCTGAGAGCTTCTATGGCACCAAAAGCTACACATTTTCTCTAAAATATCAGTAATGATCAGTTATTACTTTTGTTTAATGTCATTAATCTTAATAATCTCCCTGACTTAAACTTTTAAAGCATCATATCAAAGTTGCATTAGTATCTTCCTTGAATTTTAAATTAATTTGCTGCAAATAGGAATGCTTAAGATGTAGATTTAAAAAAAAAGTTTGATCAATCATACACACTTCGCTTACATTATAACATCTTGACAAAAAGATAAATACAGCCTTGCAGTATTAATGTTCTGTACTTCCCAAGCACTGGAGGCAGTAGAATTCAAAGTAGCTCATCTTCAAATACATGCATAATTATTAACATTTAAACACATGCGCAACTCTCTAATGTTTTATATATCCCCAAGGAGACAAGTATATACCGTATTTACTCAGATAAAATAACCCAGAATACAAGATGACTTCCCAATACTTAGATATTATATATGGAAAATGTATATTTTTAGCACAGCATCGACTCACCCCAACACCACACCTGCTCCAGACTCACCTGCAGCTGCTCTTTGCTGCCACCACTTTCTTGCTGGGCAGCCTGAAGGCAGCAACCCAGCACAGGCTCCAGGCAGTTGCAGCAGGAAGAGCCCAGCAGCAGCGATGCAAAGGGACTGCTTTTCTCCGGTGCTGAGCAACAGCTTCTGTCTGGTGCCACCGCTGCTGATGTTGCTGAGCCTCAGTGGGCAAGTCTGAAGCAGGTGTGGGTGGGGTGGATTGGTGCTGTGCACACAGATCCCTGCCAGTACCACAGGGCTGGGGACAATGGCAGCAGCAGCTGGAAGGAGTTGCTGCCTGGGCTGCCTAGAAAGGCAGTCCAGCCGCAGAGCCACCCCAACTCCACTGCGTGCCCAGAGGGTGGTAGGACACACCACTGCCAGATAGTGCCTGGGCCAGGTGGGACTGAGGGACCTCCTGCAGGCCAGATCCAGTCCATGGGCGTATTTTGCCCACCCCTGTTCTAGACTGACTACTGAATCCCACTGGGTAGAGTGGTTTTCTTAAAATCTTTCCCAGCCTATAGAGAAGCCTCTGGCAACCCCATAAGATTGGGCCCCTAATATAGTCCATGGTCTGTTGTGACCTATTTATAAAACTTTGAAAAAGGTTACATGACTATATGGTCTCAAATAGTATATAATTAGAAGTTATAATCCCTATCCCATAATGATATCTTTGAGCTTTAACATACCTTAAATTAAAGCTATCTTTATATATAGGATAAGATATATGGTAGTGCCCAGTCCCCCTCAGTGGGGGGATCGGGCACTGCCATATCTTATTTTTTTTAATAAAATATATGGTAGTTACGACATAAGTTGGTTTTTTTAATAACATCTTTTAAAAATATTTTAAATGATTAAATTTTAAAAATCTGATTTAAATTAAAAAATCTGATTTTTTTTTTAAATTGTTGATTTTTATCCACCTTACCTGCAGCCCTTCACCCTCCTCCACCCTGCTTAAGGTCAGGCCCTGCTCTCCCTGAGGACATGGAAGTGTGGGGTAAATCTGAAAAGTGCGACCTTGAAATAAACATACCTGCAGAAACTGTATCAGCAAATATGTATACAGAAATTTTCATTTTACCTTTTTGAAACTGCTGCAAGTTTTAACACAGCTACCCCATAAAAACACTTTTAAGCAGCACTTTTCTGCCCATTTATACGTGGTACAAACTATGCACGTTAGTCCAAAGCCAAAAGGCTCAGAATTACCACATAGTTCACTAGGGTGGGTCCCAGCAGAGTCAACAGTGCTTCAAGCCATGGTGACCCACCCCGCAGCTCAGCACCACTCAGTATGTGCATGTATTCCAGATACTTCCCACAAAGGATCCATGTACTAATTAGTGTGCTCTTCCCTCCCCCCACCAAACTAGAACCAAGCATTCTTATCACAAGTCCTGGGATCCTCCAAAAATGTATATGCAGATGAGGCTCAAGGCAACCTGGTCTGGCTCCACCTCATCATATGCAACCAACTGAGAAAGAGGGGTGACAGAGGAATTCTGGGTGAACTCTTTAAGACCCCCATTTGGTGATGTCTGCCAGACATTTCATTGGAAATGGGAGAGAAAGGCACAGCTCAGCTGTGGGAGTTATTAGGAAGTTGAAATGTATTCAAGTGTAGTGGCTCACTACAACTTGAAATAATTGGCACTGAGGGGGATTGGACACTTTCATATATCTTATTCATATGGGATTCACTAACCTTTCCTTGTGGTATGGGTTCCATTTGTCTGTTTGCCCAATATGGACCATAGTCATGCTCAGCGTTGGCTGCATTTAATCAACTTCGTAAGTGGTTTCTATTACTAAGCACATGCTGTTATTGGCAGCAGTTTAATGATATGTCATATATTTAATGAGGTTCCCTTTCATGCAAATATATGACAAGGGACCTCCTCCCCAATGCAGTTGGGGGGAGGGGAGAGGGAACTCATCTTGTATTTGGGTAAATACGGTTTTTGTTTTTAATGATATAGACCACATAATCTGTACAGTATAACTGCATTTTTCTTATACCAATAAACTTAAAAGCTCTTTGCAGTCATCTCAATGCTATTCCTAAACACATGCAAGACTGCTATGGTTTAAAAGCATTCGTTTTTTAATTCAACAAAACTGCAAGGGTATGCAAAACTAAAAAGGTTATAATCAATGAATAATAAAATTCTCCTATGTACCTCTTAATCGATGAAATTATATTACTGCTAGCATGGACTTACTATTGGCCCATTAATTTCTTGTAAAAATGATTCAATTTAAGAGAAACTTGTTTAAAACTATTACCAATGTCCTGAAAAAACCTTGGCTAACATGAAGCAGATCTTCAACAGACTTGATATGAATGTTATGATTTTAACAATAATTTTAACATCTCTACGATTGGTTCTAGTCATACCTAAAGTTTCAACAATTGGTAGCTTTTTTACAATAGCCCTTTTCTTGACCATTCGCATCACACCAAGGGCCAACGTGACAGTTACCACAATTGGTAGTCCTTCCGGGATTGCTGCTACAGCCAAGCTGTAATAAAACAGTGTAAATATTTTTTTATTAGAATTCCATATACTGGTTATAAATACATCATTACAAAATTGTTATAAATGAAAAATGTTCCATTAGTAAATTAATATCAAAGAGTAAGTGGCTGCTACTTTGTTCTAGGTAAATATTTAATTTGAGAGAGAGTATTCTGAAGAGGGTAGCTAACACACCCTGGTTTAAGAACCAGAGATTTAGACATCTGAATTCAGATGCACCTCAATGTTTAAATCAAAATGGCAGCAAGTGTAAGGGGAAGATCAGCTTCAAATCTGATCCTGTTCATTTTAGTGCTTTGAGCCTTACCTAATTGAATCATAATTATGCAAAGCAAACTGGATTACCAAGTAATAAGGCTTCCAGTACATCAAATTTCTATGTAAATGTATACATACATGATGATGCAGACCATATCACAGCCATTGCTGTCATCTTGAGATTAAAGGTATGACACTACCCTACATGACTATCCTACATGAAATGGAATAACTGATAGTATGGTATAACAAAGTATAAATCAGACATGAGAGCAGATATGACCATACATTCATGGCTACATATTCAAGTGATGCATAAATCTTCACTTAGTCACGATCTATGTTGTTTAAAAGGTCACCTTTTGTCCTTTACATGCACAGTCCAACCAAGTGATAGGTTGAGACATTTCTTAAATGAGATCTCTGGAGAACCCTCTCCTATGGAATTCATTCCCCTCCACTACTCTGCAGAAGGAACAGTGAACTTTGACAAAATTCAAGGCCCATCTATTTACTCAAATCTGTGTCTGTGGCCACCCACTCCAAGAAGTGGATTCTTCTTTTGCTTAAATGGTTATATTAGAGGGAACACAAACTTCTGGTTATTACCATATTTTCTCCCATACCACATAAGCCCAAAATAAATAATTCCTTGTTTTTCAGAGTAGAACATAGGAAAATAAAAGATTTTTCCAAAGTCTTAGGTGACAGGATAACAGAGTAGGTCCTTCTGGAAATTTTGAGCATCTAGAAATCCAGGGGACAGTCTGAGTGAGGCAAAAGGAACTTCCTGGTGTAGCAGGGCAACAAGGCTAGGCTCCAAACCCTTGGAAAGGCAGTAGCAAGACTATTACCCATTTACTATAAATACTTCTTTGTAAGTTACTGTAAATAATCAAGTGTTGTTTCCACACAATAGGCCTACTACAGACTGCATGCAGCAGCTCACACACACAGCCAGTTCAGTGGCTGAGAGAGAGGTAACCCTGGAATCTGCCTCTGCTATTTACAGCCCCTGGGGGAAGTGGTTGCCAGAAGTCAATGTCTGCCTATTCTATTTAACCTTGCTTCCCCAGCAAATAAAAAGCAGTTTCTCTGCTAAATTTTGGAGGGCTGATGAGGGGTGGGGGAGGGGAAATGCATGTGGTATGTGAGTAAATACAGTACAAGTATTAGCCATGTTTAGTTTGCAGAGATCAAGACCTAGATGAATGTTAAGATGAACAGAAAGGACATACCATTTTGTCATCATAAACAGAAGCAAGTAAATAATCATTCTTGGGTCAGAGTAGAATGTCTCTCCAATTAAATTCAAGTTCTTTACTTAAAGAATTGTACCAAAACTGACTTCAAAACATAGCCTGTGCAATATACATACACACTGTAAACACAACTAATTTTCAAGTTTAAGTTTAAAAAATAGTAAGATAAATCTCACCTCACACCAATAGTAAACATATCAAGGATATGCTTTCCTTGCAGCCAGCCAACCAGCATAATAATGCCTATAAACAAAACAGAAACAATGGTGTCTTTTCATATAAATAAAAATCAAGGGCTACAAAATGATCAAACATTAAGCAAATCCAAGCCTGCAAATACTGCTCTGTATTACAATGCACTAAACTGTGCTTCTGGAACACCAGAGCCTTGATTCCTTGACCAATGAGGCATAGACTCAAGTAACTTACAGCATAGAAGAGGGGCAGGCAATTATTTCGGGCAAAGGGCCGCTTACTGAGTTTTGGCAAGCCATTGAGGGCCACATGACAGGCAGGCCAGGGAAGATGAATATTAATTTTCTAAATTTTTTTAGGGGCCCCGCAGGCTAGATACAATGGCCTGACAGGCCACATCCAGCCCCCGGGGCCGCATTTTGCCCACCCCTGCAATAGAAAGTTGAGGCTGGAGTTGAGGAGGAACTTTCTGACTATGAGGGTGGTCAAGCATTGGAACAGGTTATCCAGAGAAATTATGGAATCACCATCCTTGGAGGTTTAAGAGAAGGTTGGGCAGACACTTGGCTGCGAAGGTTTAGTAGGGGATGATCTTGCCTTAAGCAGGGGGCTGGACTAGATAACCTTGTGAAGGTCCCTTTTAGCCCCACTTTCCTATAATACCGTAGGTCCATTAGCATGGCATTATGCTTCAAGGGTGGAATAAGATCAGTTCCACATAAACCACAAAGCAGCACTGGCACTGAGACACCTCACATCATACTTTAAGAAAAGGAAGATTTAAAAAAAAATGAGGAAAGTGAGAATAAAAAGGATGTTGGAAGAGACCTGTAGCAAATATGAAAAAAAAAACCCCAGTGCCTTAGTGACCTTCAACTAATATTGATCTAAGCCCATTAAGCAGTGACCAACAGTTTCTTCTTCTAAATCACCATTCTTCTAATGCCAATATTATTCTTAATTTTGATTTACATAAAGTGTCATCAGGAGTGAACTCTGAATGTGACTAAAAAGTTCAAATGCAAATATGTTTTCTTACCTATTATACCAAAGGAGTATAAAGAAAGCTGTTTTCCTAAAAGGTCCATGCTCTTCTGCAAAGGTGTCTTTGGAGCCTTAGTAAAAGATCAGAGCACAGGGTAAAAAGTGAGTAACTTGCATAAAAATGCAATTGTTACTGCAGGACATATTGTATCATTACGTTTCTAAAACATGAAAATACAAGAGAAACTGTCAACGCTTATATATCCAAACAGCAGCATTATCAGATATATTTCATTTGCAGAAGGAATAATGCACACTGCACTATCTGGTTACATTCCTCCATTTTTGGAGACAGCTTCAGACTTTCTAGGAGTCCTTCACTGGACTGAGGAACTTCACAGCACTCCATCTACACCAAATAAGCTACTTATCCTAAGCATTCGTAAGTAGGCAAAGTCTATCAGAAACTCTGAGGTTCTTGAAAAGAGAAAAAAAATGTGGCTTTGGATAACAGATGGATAAATGCCATTTTCAAACCTTAAATGCACATCAAACTCCTAAGAAGCCATCTTGTACTCCCCAACAGGAATTTGCTAGAGATTAGAAGTGGCTATTTCTTAGAAAAGAACTCAACACCCAACCAAAAAAAGCCCACAAAAGCACACTAAAACAAGCAAACAACCTCACACACTACTTACACAATTAACTTCTGTTGAAAGCAATTTACAAACCACAAGAAAACAGTCAGGAAAGTGAATTCTTGTATTAGGCTCACAGAGGCTTGTCTGGACAGTAATACAAGACACTGCCCTAATTAACACATTACTTTGGGGGAGCAACTAAACGTCAAAACACCTACAACTGGCTGAAGATACAGCAATAAGACTCTGAAAGGGTGAGAAAACATATTACTATCTCTGAAAGCAAAAAAGATGGGGACCAGTGAGCCTCCCACGTAAGCCTTAATTACTAATTGCTCATAGAAAATGAACAAAGAATAACTTTATAAAGAACCCCAACTTCTCATAAAATGGAAGTCAGTCATCAAAACTGACTGCCTCCCTAATTAGTCAGAGGACAGACAGATTAAGAAATGAAACACCTTCTGCAATGATGTTATTCTACCCTGAATCCAGCAACCCTTGGGAATTCCAGTGTCAATTATCTGGCCACGTATACCACTAGAGATCACTCTTATTTTCCTCACTAATGAAGATAAACCTTTTAGTATCTATGAAAACAAGCCTCAATGTCTCAGAGTGTAGATGGGAGCCTACATTCATAAGCGACTCACAGGCTGTTCCTGAACTAATGCCAGCACTGGTAGGCAAGACTGCTATTCAGAAGTAATGCTATGCTCACTCTTGGAATGACAAGGAACACTGAGCTCGTTCTTGAGCTTCTGCCTCAACATTTAAACTGTTTCAGTGCTCAACTTTGGCAATGAAGGCATTAGTGATGACCAGTGATCTGGGTTTTCTATTTGCCACAGAAAAACATGGATTTTCTCCTTTAAAGAGTAAAATGTGGGAAATCACAAGTTTCCCCTTGCAGGCTGACAACACTAAAGCCTGCAAGGGGTTCTGGGGAATGGGAGGAGGATGATCAGAGGCTGCAAGCACCATGTGCGTGTGCACATGCAATATAGTGGAGAGCAACTCCCCACAGACAAGTCTATTTGGGAGGGGACACGGGTGACATGTGGGGAGTGGGAGGGGCATAAGTGACAGTAGGGTGGGGCATGTGCCCCCCAGATTTTTGCACCCATAGCAGACAACCCAGTAGGCAGGACCTGGCACAGGGGGGCAGAGCAGGGTGGCAAAACTTGTTGCTGCCACCACTGGGACCCCCATGCCAGCTGTGCTGCCAGCAGTGCAAGGAATAACAGACCGGGGGGGGAGGGAGAGAAGAGTGAGGGGTGCTGGCTGCAGCTCTACCCTGGAGGGGAAGTGGGGTTGAGGGCAGCACAGGCAGCCTGAGGGGAACAGCAGCAGCTGGGCCACGGTGGCAGGGTAGAGCTGCAAGTGGCTGGAGATGGGAGGAGGCGAGGTCAGCATGACCCCCCCTTCCCCCTCCAGTCCATAAGTCCTTGCACTGCTGGCAGCGTGGCTGGTGCGTGGGTTCCGGTGGCAGTGGCAACAGGTCTCACTACCCCACTCTACCTTTCTTCACTGGGTCCCCATGGAGGCCCCTAGGGGGAAAGTAGCAGAGTGGAAAGCCCCAAGCCCACTGCAGGCACCCAAAAGATTCTCAAAATGTTTTTAAGGAGTTTAGTGAAATACTCACACCATTAAATACAACCATTAGTTTGTCCACTAAAATTATGGAAGCTTCATAGGGATCTCTCTTGATGGAAAAATACTTACATTTACAAAATAAAGAGAAAACTAGGCTTTAAGTATTAATACTTACTTCTTCTGCTTGCATCATTTTGAAAACCTCCCCAAACTCAGAGTTTTCTCCTGTTCCGATAACTATTCCCTATAAAAATAATTAAAAAAGAATCATTCCCATTTGAGTTATTACTTTAGTATTAATTATGTTTCTTGAATAGTTGTCAACAATCTATGAATCAAACAGTGAAGAGTTAGGTTTTTTCTTAAAGCATTTCACATATCCTGAATTATATATTAGAAGCACTCTCCAAGGCTCTTGCACATTCTCCAGACATATTTACAGACTTCAAATAATACTTCTAAGAGTATAAGTTATTCTAACACCTATTGCATCAGTAAACCACATTATTTTTCCTTTGGACCCAGCAACTGAAAAACTACCACTAAAGTTCTGCTTCAGTACATCAGAGAACAAAATACTTCTAGGACAACAAAAGGTCATTCCCTTGAAGTGCTGATGTACAGATGTATAGCTTAAATGGATGTACAAATACATTTATGATCTTAAAGCAAATCTAGTTTCTGCTCCTTTACAAATAAACTATGGCATTCAGTCTAATTTTCTCTATCAATATGATTTTACCTTTGCTTTTCCACATCTAACCAATGTTCCCATAAAAGCAATATTGCTCCTTGAGGTAAGGTCTCCATTGGTCGCAGCTGGCTGAGGTGATGTACATTTAGAGCATGGCGCAGTCTCCCCTGTCAGACTAGATTCATCAACAGAAAGATCCACAGCCTTTGGAAACAATATACACGCATTAGTAAAAGGCTTTGTCTTCTGGTACTCTTTTTAGTTTTTGGAAATCTGTGCTATAATATTCCTCTTCCCTCTTTTTAAAAGTTAATTGACCGAATAAGGATATTACATGTCACCCAAACATGCATCCAGAATCTATGAAGTGAAAACAAATTTCATGTACAAGCAGCTGAATACAAGCACACTGCAGCAATGCAGAAAATAAGTGCGGAATTCCTTGAGATCTTAGGTACCAAGCCAAAGAAAAGACAGCGAGAAAGGAAGAAAGACAGTAGAAATGCATATATTGTAATAATCTTGGAAAACTATGATGGCACAATAGTGACTATATTTAAGATTCCAACTGGGTCCCTCAAAATTTACTTTTATTTTTGTATTGTTGATAGTTTCTCTATGACAGTCCACCTAAAGGAAGGCTGAAACTGTGATCAATTCAAACAAGCCAAGGAAAAGGAAAAGTTAAGATTACAAATACATTTACACACTACAATCCCTTCAACTCCGCCCTGTGGCTCAGTTCTTCAGAGCTGGCTGAACAACGAAACCGGCAATAGTTCTACGCCCCTAAAATGCTGTTTCATACTTAATGTCCTGACCAGGAGAATACTAGGTCACTGCCAAGTCATAAAGTGGACTTGTTGGGCAAGAGAAACTTTCATCTATATAGTTCTGTCTACTTTTTATTCTTTTAAGCAGCAGAGCTACCCAGAAACATGTCTGGGGAAAAAGGTGAAGAACTAGCAAGAGAAATAAGATACAGTTTAAAAAAGATACTGTGTAGGCAAAATTAAGAAGTATTATAGAAATATTATTTGAAGGGACTACCCAATTCAACTTCCATTAAAATCTTTTCATTAATTTTAATGGGTACTACGTAGAATATTATTCTGTAAATGAACCAGAAGTCCAAACCAAAATTCCACTCTCTATAGTCTTCTGTATATAATGATTCTGTAAAGGGTTATTTATTAAAATAAGAAATCCATGAACTGCAATCTAGTCACCTTGAAAAGTTCCTGAAATACAAGAAGTTCCATCTCCACGTCTCTCCGAAACAATGTGGCTTTCAGAGATTCTTTCTTTATTTCATATGGCTTTAGGAGCAAAAGCTAAACGGAGATTAAACGTGGATCAATTACACGGCACTCTAGAGAAGCAGCATTATGGTAGATCACTGCAGTTCAGGTATTTCAGTCTTAAAATGGTGAGGTATTTCAATTTTGGTGTACTGATTTCTTTATCAGTGCCAGACAACAAAATGAATATAGCTCACTAGACCAAAAATAATTTAGTCAATATTAAAAAGAGGATAGTACCTTTACTAAAGTGCTTTCTGATCAGTCAATTCCCTTTATTTCCTGCTATTTTCTCAAATAGTTACCAAGGCAATACACATTTTTAAAAGTTGGTGCTGTATCAATAAAGGAAAATGGACACTTGTCAAACACTGCAATCAATCTTTCAATCATAATCAATAAAATCCATTTAGAATTTAACATCTAAAGAAAGCTCCGTATTTTTATACCAATTGTATATTTTTTAACTATAGACTGAGGCATTGAAACAGCCCTGCTGCTCAGCCTTTAAAATGAAACTCTGAAACCAGTTGTGGTGAACATCATCTTAGCTGACAGCATAATATTTTGATTTTTTACACCCACAGGCTACTCATTTTATTTGTATATTAGAAATGGTGGACAAAGTTTCCAACATTGTGTCTTGAAAAATGAGTTTATACACACATGCTGAGGGAGTCAGTTCTGTAAAGAAGTTTCTTGTACATACACTCCGTGTTGCTAGACAAACAACATTTAATTCCCATTTGTGTAGTTTTCTAGCAGTGTCACCCAGCAGAATAAAGAAATTTACAAGCTCTAGATACGCAAAACCATGAAATCTTTTGTAACAACATTTCCAATCCTCTTTCCCCACCCCTCCACTCCTTATTACTAGAACTATAAAGTTCCTAAAACTTATCCTTAATTCTGATAACTTAAAAACAATACAGAAATCTCAAGTGTTCCAACCTTGGAAAAGAATTCTTTAAGATACTATCAAACAGATGTGCATTTATACATACTTTTAAATTTATACAAGTAGCTATACTGCTATACAGATGAACACTACCATCAGCAGAATGACAAGTCTTCTCAGAGTTTTACAATAAAGTAGCCCATTACAGTGCTGACCACCGATGTAAGTTTCTCCAAGAGAAAAGCGAAAAGTCTGCCACTGGTTGAAAGTTAAAACCATAAGCCCCTTACTGGATTAGAACACAGAGAGACAGAATTTTCTCTTCCGTAAAAGAGAATTTGCTAATAGCCAAGTAATAAGCAAACTGGACCATGGATTAAGCTTAATCTTACATAGCATTCTGCATTCTCAGTTTTCACTAATAAATATCCTAGGGAGTTTTTTGAAGTCATTCAGTTTTACACCCAGTTTTCAGTTCAAATCCATGTTATGGGATGAATGGCCCATTCCCCACTCGTGCCAGTTAACAGGTACTTGAACTGAAAAATGGGTGGTGCTGGTAAGCTAAAAGTGCTGCTGTGCCAGTTACCTGAGGCACAGATTTCTGGCAGGATGTCGGGGGGACAGTGATGGCAGCCACATGGAGTGGGGGGCTGGGAGGGCAGTGGTGGCCACACAGGGGCTGGGGAAGGGTGGCCAGAGCTGCTACCTGGGAGCACAGGGCTCCTGACTGACCCTGGGTAGGGTGGAACAGGCTGCGGGAATCACTCCCAGGG
>NW_017729006.1:13973194-13973769 GCF_001723915.1 Gavialis gangeticus | reverse complement strand
GCACAGATTTCTGGCAGGATGTCGGGGGGACAGTGATGGCAGCCACATGGAGTGGGGGGCTGGGAGGGCAGTGGTGGCCACACAGGGGCTGGGGAAGGGTGGCCAGAGCTGCTACCTGGGAGCACAGGGCTCCTGACTGACCCTGGGTAGGGTGGAACAGGCTGCGGGAATCACTCCCAGGGCAGGCAGGTCCAAGCTGCACCCCAGCAGCTCCAGCTTCGGCCCTGCCCTGGGCACCGGGAGCTGCAAGCTCTGCCAGGGGGGCAGGCAAGAGAGCCTGGACCCCCTCCCTGCAGCAGGCACTGCACCCAGCCACTCTGCATGGGCCTGTGGGTCTGAAGGAGCTGCCTGGGGGCACAGGGCTTCCAGCTCTGACCCCAGGCAGGGCAGGAGGTGCCAATGCTGTGCTCGGGTCCCCTCATCCACATCTGGCTGCACACCACTCCCCCCTCCCCCACCCAAACACCAGGGCAGCCCAGCAGCAGTCTGCTACAGCAGGGGGGAGGGGTGCAATTGCAGCCAGGGAAAAAAGGCAGGTGACATAGTTTCATAGTTTCTAGGGTCGGAAGGGACCT
>NW_017729006.1:13971390-13972380 GCF_001723915.1 Gavialis gangeticus | reverse complement strand
TATATAGGTCTCTCTCTTTCTCCCGTCTCTGGATACAGCCTGTTGAACATAGCATTTGAATACACCTCTGTAAACATGTTTTACAAAATAAATAAAAAACCCTGTAAATGATCAAAAACTTGTATCTGTAAATGTCATAGAAAGAAATGTAAATATTAGTGTATACCAGGGGTTTTCAACCTTTTTTAGTCTAAGTACCCCAGCTGCCAGACACAGGGCAAATAAGTGCATGTTTCTTTCTATTACTCTTCCGTAACTATTACTGATTATTATCAAATTACTTTCATTGGTCCAGGAAGCTACAGAAGAAATAGCTGCATTTATGAGAGAATCAAACAAATTATGAGGTTCATACTAAAAAGCTGTATGAGTTTAACAGCTTAAAAGCATATACTACAGTGTCTTCAGGAGTAATTAGACTTTCACTTTTTAGGTGTCTGATCAGAAGCTATACAAAGTCTATTTTAATAAAAATATTCACAGATCCTGAAGTTCTTACATGAGTATGCAAGAGCAAGCATGGCTGCAGCAATAGCAGCAGCACATGGTTGCACACAGGGGACACCTCGCTAGGGCAGTGCAGAGCTCACAGCAGCAGGCAGCTTCCTGCACAGCCCAGCTGTTCTTTGCAGTGCCGGGTCCACATGCCAGGCTGCAGAGACCCCAGGGAAGGCAGCAGGGTGGAAGCCCACAGTGGGCAGCCCCTACCCCATGCACAGATCTGGGGGGGCGCAGGTCCCCCTGCCCCCTGGGAGTGTGCACCACAGCAGCAATCTGGTCCCCTCTGCTCGAGCCTGCAGCAGACAGGCAGTAGGGGAGGGAGTGGGGCAGCCAGGCTCCACTCTGCTGCAGACCTGGGTCCCTGGCCCCATAGCCCTGGCAGCTGGGGGAGCTGTGGGTGGGGGACTAGGGGCACCAGCAGAACAGGGAGTGTGAGTGTTGGGGGGGGAGGGGGCTTTCATTTTAGTCACCAATTTTGAGGTTTTTTTT
>NW_017729006.1:13965539-13966390 GCF_001723915.1 Gavialis gangeticus | reverse complement strand
CTAGGGGCACCAGCAGAACAGGGAGTGTGAGTGTTGGGGGGGGAGGGGGCTTTCATTTTAGTCACCAATTTTGAGGTTTTTAATCAGAGAATTTACAATTTTTTTTTAAAAAAAAATCAGGGAAAATCAGGATCCCTGTTAATGAAACAGCTGTATCCCAGTGACTCTGACACAAACTGAAATTGTATGGGGGGAAAAAAAAGAGGTTATGCCACTGGTTATTTTGGTCTCTGAAGCAGTCCATAATCCAAAGGGTAAAAACATAAAACTTAAGGCCACTTTTGTCTTCCTCCTCCCTGTAAACATTGCACTTCTGAACTATTAAATAGACTTTAATTACTCATTCATACTTTCTATGGGAGTTTTGCTTTATTTATAATCTCAGGATTTAGTTTCATTTGGTTTCTAAAACAACATGAAGAAAGAGACCAACTGTCCTGCAGAAAAACACAGTGCACAAAGCAATTTATTACTGCATCAGAATGCATATAGTAGGCATAGGTAAGTGCACATACTGTATTTACCTGAATCAAAGATAACTTAAATTTAAGACAATCCCCCAATGATTAGACTCTATAAATGGAAAATTTATACTTCTATTATACCTTTCTTAAAAAAAATCCAGCGCACATGAAAAGAATACTTGTTTTACTTCCTTTTACCTAAGCTGAGTGTACCCAGGGTTTCACCAAACCACTAAACAGTTGCATCTGATCTTCCCAGCAAATTTAATTTCTCCAGTCTAACTGCACAAGTGCAGAAGCACTTTTTAAAAAAACTTGCAAAACAGCTGAGGCAGCTAAAAAAAGAAAGAAAGAAAAAAAACCCTTGATTCTGATGGAGCAAGTCAG
>NW_017729006.1:13955569-13960539 GCF_001723915.1 Gavialis gangeticus | reverse complement strand
CCTAAGCTGAGTGTACCCAGGGTTTCACCAAACCACTAAACAGTTGCATCTGATCTTCCCAGCAAATTTAATTTCTCCAGTCTAACTGCACAAGTGCAGAAGCACTTTTTAAAAAAACTTGCAAAACAGCTGAGGCAGCTAAAAAAAGAAAGAAAGAAAAAAAACCCTTGATTCTGATGGAGCAAGTCAGACCAATTCCTCAATGGATCATTGCATCTAGAGTACTTTCAATCTGCTATGAAACTATGATGGTTAGAATTATAACAAACGTCTTCCTTCAATGATTCCAAGTTTTCCTCTAACAACTTCTCTCTCAGATCCAAAGCTGAGAGCTAGTCCTTGAAACTTTTTGTGGTCACAAAACCCACAGGACCATTCTTTCTTCCCTGTCCCAAGCACTGCTAGAACAAGACAGGTAAGTATAGTAGATTTCTGCTACTTTGTCTTTTGCATATACTAATGCCAAGCACAGATCCACCTTCCAATTCAATGTCAGGAACATAAAATATATTTGAGTCAAAATCAAACACAGGTGAAGGTATAGCTGATGTAAACACTGATCTTGTCTGCTGCTACTTATGTCTGGCAGTTATCACCCCTTCCTGCCCTCTAATTTAAGGGAACAAATGGTGTCATCACACAATGATATAAAATTTGAGGGGCCAGACAGCAGGAGCTGATACTGCAGTCATGAAAAGTCAAAGCAATTGCTCTGAGGAGGTAAAAGGAAATTTAAGTCACAAAAATAAAATGATGTTGTACAACAGGATGTCAAGACAGAGTCTACATCAGAGGGGTTAACAAAGAACACTAATGAAGTAAACTGTATTATAAATTATGAACTTTTACTCAAAGTTTTCAAGAACTTTAATCTCACAAAGGAACTGGTTGAGGCACTGCACAAAGAACTCTTCAATGACACCATCAGTTCAACACTGTCCTGAAATTATAAGAACTATTCATAACTGATGATCAGTCTCACCATAACATCTGAGATAGGAAAAAAAGCATCATCTTTCAAAGCCAAGGAAAGTAAGTATAAATAAAATGTATGTTCTCATGGCTTATTCTGTTTCTGGAGTCTAAATAAGATCAAGTATTTTTTGGCATCCAAACAGACTCATCCCAATGTTATTAGTCAAATATTTAGTAAACTAGAAGCTTTTAACCTATTAGATTTCTGATGCAAAGAATTAATAAATAGAATAGAGTGGCACAACTACATGAGTACCTCATTTTTTAATTATGCAATTATGAAAGAACTGAGAAAACTGAAATTATACAGTAAAGATTAATACAAGGACTGAAAATCAGCTGTAAAGATCAGCCAGATGGCTGATGATTCAGACTGACAAAAAATCCTTTCATAACTTACTGTACTTTGTACATTTGGAGGAAGTCCTCCACTAAATATTTTAGGAATAAACTACGTAAGTAAATATATATATATATTTTTTTTTTAAGTTTAAGAATCTAGTCCTCCTATTTCCCCACACACATTACACACGCAAGGACTAGGAACTGCCTAGATGCTTATGAATGTTTTCAAACTATATGAAAAACTAAACATGGAAGCATGACTTTTCTATTAAAGGATTTTGGTCACTAGACAAGGATAATTTCTGGTTTTGTACAAGTTTTAGCCGCATTTACCCTTCCTTTCCCTCCCCCTCAATTTATAAAAAACAATTTTATCAGACAATCTTCTACACATACCTCAAACAACCGGAGATCAGCAGGGACTCTGTCTCCAACTGACAGGCAGACTGTATCGCCTGGAACTAAATCTCTCGCAAGCGTATGTTCCACCCTACCTTCACGTACACTGTGGGGAAAAAAAAAAGTCAACCAGAAGTGAAAATGCATAAGAATTCCTTCCCCTTCATTTCATCTGAGGTAGAAATATATAACTATTATATATGATGTTAACAAAAAAAAAAAAATGACTTGCTTAAACAATTAAGTATAAAACAGTAACAAAAGTAACAGTATACTTTTTCACCATGCTAGGTATCTTGATGTGGAATAACTTTGGATCACATAAAAACATTAAAAAAATCATTTAAAAAGACCAGAAAATAACATGCTCTATGTGTATGCAATAATTTGACATGTTAACGTGTAACTGAAGAGTTATTTAAGGTAAGGTTTTTCTTGAAATTCATCTACAACCACAGGAGATTACAGGTAGCTGTAACTAATGTCACTTAAATTAAGTCTAAAACAGTAGACACCTGCTTACCAATGGCATTCTGGAGGTACAAGTTTACTAAGCTCTTCAAGAGATTTTTCTGACCGGTACTCCTACAGTGACAAAAGGTATGATTAAAGTACAGAAAGCCTTTAAAAATGAACTACAAAAACAAGCAAATCCATGTGAAATACTGTTGGCCAACAGCTGCATCCATGCCTACTTAAGTCTACTTAAGTCTTAATATTTCTAAAGAGGTTATATTTAAAGAAACCAAATCAGGACCAGGTTCCTACTTCACATTAGCTACTGTAAAGGCACATAAATTGTCTCAGCCTTGAGGAATTTACCAGATAATATACTATTAATTTGCCTGCATACATTTCATCTACAGAATCGCATACTTCTTCAATTTCTTTTTTGTACTGCAGTATCTTCTTCTGATTTAGCAAAACTAAGTTATTACTAAGAAAGTCCCTTTCAGTTCAAGCTCATATTTCCAGAGTTCCAGACAAAAAATTGAACCTGAAATTTCTCATGTTGGCTCTCATTACCTGTTCAATATTGGAGGGGGGGGAGCTGTTTGGTTATGGGGCTTTTTGTACAGATGTAATCATTATTTTCTTAAACCAATATATTATATGGTATAATTCTTCCAAGTGTGGATGCAGGGCACAAATGTCACATAAATTGGGTTTTACTAGCATCTTCCTTTATAGGAAAGTAGATGATCTATAGCGGGATAGATCATCACAAAGGATGGAGCTAGACTGTTCTCACTGGTGACAGAAAACAGAAAAAGGTTGCAGCAAGGGAAGTTTAGGTTAAATATTAGGGAAAAAAAAAAAAACTCACTAGGAGGGTAGTAAAGCACTGGAATGGATTTACTCAGAGAGGTTATGGACTCTCCATCTTAGGAGGTTTTTAAGACCCAGGTAGACAAAGCCTTGGCTGGGATGATATAGATAGAGATCATCCTGCTTTGAACAGATGGTTGGACTAAGTAACCCTTGAGGCCCTTTCTAACCCTAATTTTCTATGATTCTATTACATTTGCATCCACGCTGATTTAGACAAAGCAGTAAAACGTGTATGCTTGTTTAGACAAGGCCTGAGGCAGTTTCATTTTTTTCATAGCACAAGACCCCTTCTCTGCCATTCATAATTGCACAATACACCCAGAGAAATAACTTCAATTGCTCTCATGGAAGCTTACATAAACTATTGATTTAAGTTGGCAAAACAGAACTCTTACCTGAACAAAGGCAACTGTAACAACAATGAGTATTGCCTAAATGAAAACAAAAGCAGTTAAGTTTTTGGAATTCCAAATGGAAGCATATTCGTTTCTACACATAAAACAGAACGGTCTGAAAAGGGTCAGCTTAGGCCACAAGAGACATGGGAGCATGGCTGAGAGTCTTCCAGAATAACAAAAGCAGTAGCTATCTGACATCCAAAACACTCCATTTTTGCACAATGCTCTCCAAGTAAGTGTCCATGAAACCGAAAACAAACATAAGCAGAACAAAAAAATATTTTGTTGATTGCAGCTATGATGGGTAATGATGGATCCAATCCTACAGGGTGTTAAATGACACAGCAAGGAGGTGCTAAGGCAATATTAGATATAAATCAATTATCTTCCCCACCCCTTTTTCCTTTACCTCATCTTAATTCTTTGTTGAAATGCACTAAAGCTCTCTCTGGTAAGGACTTTTCAGAAAACATTTAAAAAAATTAAATCTCAGGGTAATTATACATAAAAAAAATGCAGCAAGTAAAAATTGGATTCTCACAGAAAATGGAATTTATAGTGCATTCAGGCAGCATTTTTAAAAGGTGGACAACAGACATATGTATACAAAGGCATCTTACAAACTACTAGTTAAATGTGCTATACCAGCATGTACATACTTGGAAACTCAGTTTCGAGAAGATTTATATCCTGGATGAAATCATTCCAAGACCCCAAAAGATTTAAGACCTTATATAAAAGGTATGCAGTTACTGGGAAACAACTAACCAAGTTACTGCCAACTCTGGAACCAGAAGAATTATTTAAGTACTCTGAGAAGAATGTTTAAAACTGCCTATGAAGCTACTACACATTGGTCTGCCAAGCTGAACATTTGGTATTTTGGTGTTAGACTATATAGTCTGTACTTGTTCATGCAATGTTTACTCTAATAATTTTGTTGTTGAGACTGTGCACTATCATACATAAATTACTCGCAGGTAAGGGGCACCCATTATCCAAAAAGAAATGTAACAAAGATTTCTTGCTAGCTGGCAGAACAGTGGTATACATAAGAATAAGCAGTGGATTAATTAGGAGACAAAAAGGTAATAGTAGATTATGCCTAGGTAGCTCTACACCTTTAAGGTAAATTTGCCAGCCACCCCATTTGCAAAAGGACATCTCCAAGTCCAGTTTGAAGCTAACTGTTCTGTAAGCAGAGATGACAGATTCCCATTAGGGCTGTGCGAAGCTTTGGTAACCGATTCGATTTGGAGGAGATTCGGCCCAACTCAGGGACCAAATCTCTAAATCCAAATTGAATCAGGAAACCAAGTAAAAGCTCTGAATCGCTTTGGAAAAAGATTTGGCAGATTTGTAGATTTAGCCATAGGCTAAACAGGCAGCTGACAGTTGCCTCCAACTGGTAAGTCTGTTGGAGTTTAGGGGGGGCAGGGACTGGAACAAATTGCCCAGCCGGGGCAGGGGGCGAGGGGGCGCGTTACTTGGGGAGAGGAGTTTGGGGGGGTGGGGGGAAGG
>NW_017729006.1:13946133-13955424 GCF_001723915.1 Gavialis gangeticus | reverse complement strand
GGTGGGGGGAAGGTCAGGGTGCGTAGGATGCAGGCACAGCAGCACTGGGAGCGGGGGCTCTGCCCTGCTGCCACTTGCCCAGCTGGGATGTGGGGGAAGGCAGTATGCAGGTGCAGCTCACTCCAAGCAGAAGGGGGCAAGTGGCAGCAGGGTATAGCCCCCACTCCCAGCGCTGCCTTGCTTACATCCCACACTGACTGAGAAGCAGCGGCAGGGCAGAGCCCTCACTCCCACTGCCAATGCAGGCGCAGCAGTGCTGGGAGCAGGGCCTATGCTCTGCTGCCACCCAGAGCGAGCCACACTTGCATCTCCTGCCTCCCCCCACCGGCTGGACAAGCAGCAGGACATAGCCCCCACAGCTCCTCTCACTGAGGCAGAGGCAGGCACAGCCAGAGGAGCTACAGGAGAAGCCCCCATGGCTGCCCTGCCTTGCCCCATCCCCCACTCTGCCCAGCCCAGCCTCCCAAAACTTTAAAAAAAAAAGCCCCGCAGTCACCAGCTGCAGGAATGGCGACTGGGGCCTCTGGGTGCTTGTGGCAGAGCTCCCCTGCACAGTGTGGGGCAGCAGGGATCACCCCCACCCCCTTCCACTTGGCACCCATCACATCGCACAGGTGGAGAGCAGCTCGGCAAGGCATTGTGTGCTGTCTGGGAGCTGGGGTGGCTCCAGCAGTCACCTGGAATCTGTCAGCGCTCAGCCCCAGCTTCCAGACTAAATTGCAACTAAATTTGTTTATCCACCACATGCACAGGAAAATATTTTACACTTTCAATTCAGGAACTATAGGTTATTAAACACCAGCACAACTGCAGGATCCATTTTAAGCGTAACCCAAAGAATACAATTTTAGTTTCTTACCACAGTGATACTGACGGCATCATCAAACTGATGCATTAAAATACTGATGACTGCAGATGCCAGGAGAAGCATAATGAGTGGGTTTTTAAACTGAAAGAAAAAACAAACAGTAATTCAGCAACATTTTGGAACAACTAACCTCTCCCTTCCAAGACAAATTCAACTGGTTGCCTTTGGAACAAGCTGAACTAATTAAACCATAGTTCTAAACCCTGGGTTAAACAAAAGCAAATAATGCATCATTTTAGATACTCCACTTAAAAACGAGTTATTTTATTGGACTATTAAGAGACCTGAGCAACCCATTTAAGTGAATATTTCATGGTCCACAGAGCTTAGGACACTGTTTTCCTTAGATTTCTGGATACCTCTCTTCTGGGGACAAAGAGTGGGGAGCTGTTTTTGTGTGTGCTTGTCTATGTGCTGCAATAACATATAAAGAAGTTTGGGCTATGTTACAAATGCCTGCACTTGGAAACAGAGGCTTGGTTCCCACTACTTCAGTGTCAAGACAGAAATAAGCATGCACTTTTCAATTTATACTTCCTTGCTCTAAATTACATATAGCATTCCTGCCACATCATGTTATGCTTGCTTCAGATTTGTTAAAGTAAAACAAGAAAGGGTCCTATTTTTGGAAAGGGGTTATATAATGCCACCAGAGTAATAAAGATGTTTAATGAAAAAACCTTACAAAAAAGAATAAGAAACCTAAATTTTTAAAGGAAGACCTACATAAGACTTGCACACAAAAAGATAGAGCCAATACTGGGCTATGTATTGTCCATAGCCAATGCACACTCTGCTTATCTATTTCTGATTGAATGAAGTCAACTTTGGGGGTTAAGTGAAATGGAAGAATATGCCTGTTGCATCTGGGAAAGTTTTAACAACAAGTACCAACAGCAGTAAGTGGGTTCTTAAAAAACACCTAGCATTTCCTCTGTTTGCTAGCAACATCCTGAGCAGACTTAAAGCTCAGAATTGTTTACCAGAATTCCTTGTGCTGAAACCTATGAACACTTCCAGCCCACGTGCTCCTGCTCCCTTCCCCACTCCACTCCACCCAAATCCACTATATTTCAAGAATAGAGGGAGGTAATGGTGGAAAGAAGATGGTATACAATTATACTCCTGCTCCTGCCAGCAGCAGAGAATTGGCTATGCCTCTGAAGCAATGCCAAGCTCAACAGTCCCAAACAATGGTTTTCAACCCATTTAGCCTCAAGATACCCATCCATAACTTTTCTGAATTTTGGGGCATACCAAGTGAGAATTGCTCGTCTTCCTAGCACCAGGTAAGAGCAGTGGGGGAAGGACCTAGCCCTACCTACTCTTTGCACTGCTGCCCCCTCCCTGCTCCCTATATGTCTGTACCTGAGGAAGTAAGGGCAGCTCTCACCACCAAGGCTATTCCTGAAGGATGTCACATGCTGAGAATTGCCCCTATGGTCCCTCCCTAGCTCTGGGAGCATGGAAGGAGTGAAGCTGATGAGCTGGGCTTCGTAAGTGCAGCTCTGACCCCACATTCAGCTGTCATTTACCTGCAGCAGAGCAAGCTGCTGGGAGCATGGGCACTGCTGAGAGAAAGGGCCAAAAGACAGGCAGCCCTCAAAGCACTGCAGGCATCAGGTGCCAGATGCACAGAACAAAAGGGGAAAAGCAGTTCCCTCCTTACATGGGGGTCAGGCAGTGCAGTACCCTTAAGGGGTGCACACAGAGGCCCAGCTGAGAACCGCTGTTCTAGGATCTAGCCATCTATCACCCAGGAGTAAAATGTACAGCAAACCTTTTAGTTTCACCACTACTTTGACAAGCTGCAAAAAACAAACTGACCAGAGCCTTGTGAACATCCTTAAATTGTTCCAAAACAAACTACCTAAAAAAAAAATCCAATCCCATCAATCCCAACCCTACATGGGGAGGAAACAGATAATTTAGACAAGGGAGAAGAACACTATAGAGAGACATATTGGCTCAGACACCCAACAAGCCAAGACTCACAAAAAACACAGCCCTTCTTTTGATAGCATTGTTTCATATCACAGCAAAATTCTCATCCCTAAGTGAGTAGTCACAGCAGGGCACTGTCCCCATGTCTTACTCCTCAAAACCTTGTCTAGCTCTCCTTACCTATTAAGGCATCTGTACTTTAGTAGGGCTTGAAAATTTATCCAATGCTCACACAGGTTCATATCTAATCAGATTTGATCACAGAGGACACTATGTGCAAATCTTTGCATCCAGAAATCTCTTTACTGTTCTAGCCCCAGTTCTAAATGCAGACTAAATATAAAAGTAACATTCACTTAAGACACTTGTGCCCCGACGGACATTCAGCTTAAGACATGATGGGATCTAAATCTCAACCCCAACAATGATACAGCCTGTCACACCGAACATGCATGGCAGCACATGCAGTTCTGGGATTGGAGATTATACCTTGTTCATACTTGCCTTGGCCCAAGCAGACAATCAGCTCAACATACATAGTTTTATAGCTCCCCATATACTGTGGCAGCTTAATGCTGGCCTCCCTATGCACCAGGAGTTGTACAAAACCTGTGCACTGCCCAACTGAGCAGCACAAGTATTTTTGGCAGGTCCTGGCCACAAGTTCAGTTTAAGGTGTGATACAAACAAGCCAAAGTTATTCCATGTTATATAAAATACTGTAATGCTGAATTAAATATAATGTTCCATACACATGGAATAACTTTGTTCCTAATTTACTGCATTATCTTGTCTTAAATCGAGTTGCACGCATGGCCAGTTACTACTTAAGGCGGAATTAACTTGTTAATCACGTTTTAAATGTAATGTGTCAGAGGCTCTGCAACTAGCTGAATAAAAGACCTTTCAATATACCAACTATATTCTACTACAGGACCATCAATTTAAATCACTGTACTTAGTTTACCCATTTTCCCTT
This sequence comes from Gavialis gangeticus, assembly GCF_001723915.1. NCBI lineage: Eukaryota > Metazoa > Chordata > Crocodylia > Gavialidae > Gavialis > Gavialis gangeticus. Next base: position 13,951,633 of record NW_017729006.1, on the reverse strand, counting down.
TCCATAATATGTCCCTAAAAGTAGAGACCTGAAGAGTAGAGGGCAATACTTCTAGAAATGCAGGGATGAAACAACACTCACCTGTAAAATGTATTTTTTCCACAGTGGCTCATCCTCACTGATATCAAACTCATTCCATCCATGGAATGCCCGTCTATGACAAACTTCACAGTTTTTTAGGCCATTCTGAAGATCAGCCTATTAAAACATATACAGAATAATTACAGACTATACGCACAGTAATGAGAAGGGCATAAAAAATTGTTTTCATCATGATAGCAGCAGGTAAAGAAACTTTGCAGATTATAAAAAGATGGTCTACCCAAGATCCTACAAATACACTAGAATAGCAGATGTCGCTTCATGTCCCTAAAGATTTATACCTCCTTTCTGTAGAAACCTCAAGCCAGATGACTAACCTGCTGACCATTTGTAGCTTTCAGGCTCTTGAGAATTAGGTTACAATTACAGCAACATAGCTAGGCAAGAATTTCAAAGGGGACAATTTTCTGAAAGTCCTAAGGTCTTATTGGCCTCCAAAACTCCCCAAAAACTGTTTCATATACTAGCCCAGAAGTACTTAACCCCTGGCTTGTGGACCATATCCAGCCCACAGAGCCACATTATCTTGTCCACAATGCTTCCCACAAGTCCAAAAATTTGGTGACTCCCCTGCTGCCTAATTTCTGGATCTGTCAGGAAGCCTGTGGATCAGATAGCAAGATCCTGCATGCTAGATCAGCTCCACAGGACCAGGCAGAGATGGTGTGGCCCTGATCAGGCTGCACAGGGCCCACAGAAGCAGCCCAGGGCCAACCCAGGTGTACAGAGACCAGGGAGGCATAACGAGGCCATATCCTGGTACCTGGGGCTCAGCCTAGTACCATGAGGGCCAAAAGGTAGAGCCCCATTGCACTAACCCAAGAGAACAACCACTGAGATTACCGACATAGAAGGACAACGTGCCCTGAAAGTTAACCCCAGATTTATAGATCCATAAACCTAAGTAGGGGACAGCTTTCTTTGACCTTCCTCTAAATTGTTACTTGAGAAGTTGGCTAAATTCTAAGTGCTACTATGTCAAATAAAATTGTCTAAAATACTCAGATCCTTCAGAATGTGTTCAAAGAGCTCTTCTGCCAGGGCTTCCACTGGGAGGAAGAACAAACAACAACAAACTCTTGACAAAATACAGAAGTATTCTCAAGTCATCTGGCAAATCTAAAACCAACATCCAAATAATTCATCTTTTTTTAAACAGAATTTACTTAACTGAATTTTATTGAAACATACTACCATAAATGTAAATGACCTTAAAAGTGAGCCTATGAGATTATTTAAGATTGAAAAGAAATTTATAGAAAGATTAAATGAGACTTCTTGGTCTGAAGGGGATGGGGGGGAAGGGGACAAAGCATTTCTGTTTATCTGGGTAAGTACTAATAATTTACGGTGAAAGCATCTGCATTTTTGGATTACAGTATACTAACATTACTAACTTTAAAAATATTTAAGATACACATAAGCCTACTTATATTTTACAATTTATTTTAAAAGAAAGATTTCTCCAAACACTAGAGTTTAAAACATGATATTCATTAAAAATGACTAAAAGTTATTATTAAACTGAAAGAAAGTAGTTTCTAAGAATTACAAAATCTTCATTACATAAACTTGTTTAATAGTTGCTGTTAGTCTGGCTTCAGTGTCTTCACAACTTACTTGAAGAATGCTTGCAACTTCATTAACTGGCAGTTCACTTGCTTTTTTGGAGGACAGTACAGGAATCATTGTCTCATTGTCACCATTAGGGATTTGTTGAAGACGTGCAACCTAAGAAAAAAAAAGCAAAGTTGAAAGCTAGAGCAAAAACTTAAAATAGTTCTAATTTTACTATCTATGCTGCCAAGGCAAGCACATATATACTGGAACCATAACTGAGCATAATCAAGATCGAGTAACTTCAAGACATCCTAATATCTCTGTTTTAATCTTCTTTTCACTTATTAGAAAAACATTAAAACTGGGTCTCTCATTTAACACTACACCTAATAATGACTCGATTCATAAGGTGTATTAGTGCATAGTAATAAAACAATATTTACACTATGAAAGCATAATTCTTGTATAAGAATATTTGTGTTAAGTTTTAGAAAATACATTCTAAGATTAAATGAGCCTGCAATACCAGCTACAATATGAAATAATAATGACTGTCAGATTCTCCCCCTCTCCTCCTCCCATCATTAAAAACTAGCAACAGATACCACCTAATGGATCACATGTACACATAATCCTTTAGCTCATTATTTTTAATGGCTGGGCAGGAAAGAAACAATCCTGGCAGTTCACAAATGAATTTAAAACCCTGCTTGTAGCTAGCTTTGCTAACAACTTCTTAATAAAAGGAGATTGCATCTGAACTATCAAAAACATCAGTTCACAATTCCGTTCCAAAAGGGTAACTCATTTTTTCTGCATCTTCGAAAAGGATAGCCTTCAGCAAAAAATAGAAAAGACTTGACTTTAGATTGCTGTTACATCCCATATTAAATACAGACTCTTCAGGTATGGCATGTGGAACCATGACCTGCCATTATTACATATCATTATGGAACAAAAATGGTAAGAAACAGTATTTCTCTTCTATTGAAAATAAATTCTGAAGTTATCAAAGGCTTTTTTACAACCAAATTTTCTTACAGCTGCAGTCTCCTAGGCCAACATGGTTTAAAGAAAAGCATTACTTGAAATAAGTGTTTGATCTGCACAAACTTGAGAGCAATTTTAAAGAGAAAGCAGTCTATCCAGGTTGTGTTTTGCATAAAAAAGAACAAGCCTTTATGAACATTTTAACGCCACTCTGGTTGAGAATCACTGCTTTAGGCCTTCTTAGAACATCACCCCATAGTATAAGCTGGCAAATACCTATATTTTTTCCTCTCTAGCCTTACACATTATAAACCCCAACATTTCTGGCTTTCTTGAATACAGGGGCAGAGGCATCCAAGAGTTTGGAAAGAAAAAACCTATTATTTAAATTTTCTAGTGTTTATCACCTCTAGAAACAAATTATGAACTTGCTCCGGAACACCTGACAGCATTTTAAGTGCCTTGCACTAAGTGCAGTGTCTGTTCAGTTAAACTTACATTCTTAGGTTGCATGGAAGAAGTTTATGCAGAGCAAGGAAAAGCAGAAAATTTCCTTCAGATCCCAGATTCATATAGGTGCTTGAAGGGCAGGCTCACAGATTTTGAGACACTACTATTCTAAAATGATAGCAGGAAATCCTACTAATAGCTCTATGCAAAAAACCCCTTTGAGAATCATGGGATTTACCAATATTTAATGTCCACCTAACAGTTTAGACAACTTCTCTCTAAAGCTACAAATTCTGATTGAGGTTGCAATGAAAACCAGTGTAATATTAATGTTGCAATGGTTATTCACCTTACCAACAAGACTACTATATTAGGCCAGAGACAAGAGTCATTAAGTCTTAAGAGATGGGTACTAGAGGTAGAAACATAGCCACAAGCTAGCTGAAGCCTAGAGAAAGATAATTTTGACCAGGCTTATCTGCAGAGGCTCAAGTGTAAAGAGGTGGAAAGTCTGAACAAAGAAGCCAGGTGATAAAGGAAGCATTTAATAAAATATATGCAGACAGAACAGCTTATCAGTGAGGATGACTTTTGCACTACCCATTATTTCAGCTGGAAGAACAAGGGCAAGGAGGCACAAGCCCTCGAGGAAGATCCCACATGGCATTCCGCAAGCACAAGATTAAATTCACAACAGCTATTCCTAAGTAACTCCACATATACACAAGTCCTCAAGAAGCAATCCATACCCATCTCCCACCTAGGAAAAGTTATGCTGTGTTAACACAAACTTCACAATGCAAGTGCTTAATTTCATAACCTATACTTGCTGTTTTTGACAAATAGGCTCACAGCACCAGCAGCCATACAGTTGCCAATACAGATCCAAGAAAGAGGAGAACAATTTTCTTCTGAGGGGCATTTGCAATACCTGTGATATCCTTTTTGATCATCTTTGTCACACTTAGATTCAGCCATTAACTGCAGAAGTGAAGAGCATCTTAGTCAACAGTCACTAATTTACAGACTGAAAGTAAATTGAAACTTCTTTCCATGACTGCAATTGAGGACAGAGAACACAAACTTGGTCTCTAATAATGTTTACTATGTCGCTGTAAATCTTTACATGCCACCTTTTTACCAGCTTAAGCACATCTCTCTCCCCAAAGGAAACCAGAACTCGTGGTAGAAGTGATATCTTTTATTAGACTTGGTGTGGTAAAATCTCCTCTATCACCTCTACCACGAGTTCCGATTCCTTTTTCTTTTGGTCAATACAGCTACAAACTGGATACTGTGCCTTTATCTGTCCAAAGCATTTAGTTAAAGGACCTTCCTTCAGCCACATTTCTTCAACAGCACCAAGGGATAGCAAAACTACTAGTACAATTATTATAAACAAATATGGGCTTAAGAAATAACCACATTCTAAACAATTCAGCTTTCCAGGTGAGAACCAGTGCAGTTGTAAAAGTAACTGGCAGCCATAGCAAGAGAGAACAGCAGTACAGATTCTAATTTTGCCTTACCTTAGTATCAAGAGACCACTTAAAAGCAACTTGCCTTAGCACTGACTTTTCCCTGCAAAGACTCCCAAACACTCTCCACTGGCTTTTTATGTCTCAGTAATAAGTTCTTTATGATATTCAATGAATCAAATACCCTCAAATGCAAGTGTTAAAATGCACACAAGATTAGATCGTCTATGTATGAAATCATCTAACACTGAACAACTAAAGCAGGCAAAATACTTTCCCTTAATTTCACTTGAAAAAACAGTTCAAGTCAGTTTTGTATTACTACCCTTTTTATGCCATAGTCTATGCCTCTACTTTTAAAGGCATAGACTACAGTGTGAAATATGTCAGGGGTAATAAACCTGTGGGATGAGTGCAAGCGGCACAAGCAGCCTCTGCAAGGCATGCAGCAGGTTAGGGAAGGGACATGCAGTACAGCAGCAGCAAAGACAGGAAACAAAGCAGAGCAGGCAAATCAGAGAAGGAGAACATGGCTGGAAGCGGAAAGAACAGATCAGGCTGAGGAAGGGGATCAGAATGGCACTCAGTCTTTTGGCTCAGATCAAGTGTCTTGACCTCTTGTGGGCTAAGATCAAGTCGGGGGCATTTGAATTTCAAGACCTCTGGGCTTGGGCCTGCATATGGGATGCCTGCCAATGGATTTGGGAGCATCTAAAGTCCCAGGGTGAGCGCCCAGGATGAAAGATGCTCACCAGCTGCAGCACCATACATGGTGTTCAGAAAGATTGAGTTCCGCCTGCTCAACTGATACGCTTTTTGGAATGATTGAGTTCTACTCAACCAATCTGACTTGGAACATGAAATACATTATTTAAAAAGAAAAAGAAAAAAGTATGTGGATAATTTGTAGCACACTACCC
>NW_017729006.1:13935372-13941133 GCF_001723915.1 Gavialis gangeticus | reverse complement strand
ACCAATCTGACTTGGAACATGAAATACATTATTTAAAAAGAAAAAGAAAAAAGTATGTGGATAATTTGTAGCCCACTACCCAAAGAAGTAACCCCCCCCCCCCAGTCTACATGGGGTGGAGGAAATATTTCAACTGTAACATTGTTTCATGCAGGGCTGTCCAAGTGGCAGCCCACAGCTTGCATATGACTCATGACAGGTTAAAATCACAGTCTTTGGGGCTTGTCAATGTGGCTTCAAAACCCATGGGGCGAACATACTGCCACTAGCCTCCTCACCACTTTGCACATTGCCAAATTCAGTTACCACTGGCAACTCAAATCCAAGTCAGGGAGAGATAAGTGGAGGCAGCCACTCCTTGTGTTCCAGAAAATCACCGATGTGAGCACTGACAAGCTGCCAGAGGTGGGGTGTCTTGCCCATGAAACAAATGCCCTGTGATGCAGACTTGGGTCAAATAAGCTGGACACATCCTAATCTAAAAGGACAAAAGAAATCAAATAAAAATATGATTTCCAATGCTCAAGTCCTTTTCAGATTTGCTTGTCAAGTTTTCAGTCACATCTATGAAGTTATCACCCCACCCCTGACAACCTTATTGGGTTGTCAACAGTTCTCAACCTTTTTAGACTCAGGGTATCATTAGACTCAAGACACCCCTCAAAGTGCCAGCTCTTAATTTTCACTTGCGTTGTGACTACAGAAAACTGATAAAGCAATTCCTCTGCTGTAAAGAATGTGGAAAGACCACAACAGGTCAGAATGGCTTTAATCCAATGGGTTCCTATTTGAAATCTCTGGGTTTTTATCTTGTGCATCATGTCTACATATACTTAACAGTGATAACTTTGTGTGGTAGCCCACAACACCCTTAAAAGGATCAAGGCACTCCAGGGTGCCATGGCACCCTGGTTGAAAATCATTGGGCTAAGCCTTAACTTCTTTCCATTCAAATATTTCATCGAATCATAGAAGTAGGGTCGGAAGGGACCTTGTAGCTCTTCAAGTCCGACCTCCTGCCTGGGCAGGAGACATTAGACATTAGGGCTAGAAGGGACCTCAGAAGACTGAGTCCAGCCCCCTGCCCTAGCGGCAGAAGTCAGCAGAGATCATAGGATCCCAGCAAGATAGACATCGAAATGTCTCTTGAAGGCGTTCAAAGTAGGTGCTTGAACAACCTCCAGCAGCAGTCTATTCCAAACCTTGGGGGCCCAGACAGTAAAGAAGTTCTTCCTTATGTCCAGCTTGAAACAGTCATGAAGGAGGTTGTGACCGTTCAACCTTGTCATCCCTTGGGGAGCTCTGGTGAACATTCCCCCAGATACTGGTGAACACCCCTGATAAAACTTATAGGCGGCCACCAGATCTTGAGCCTGCACTTTTCCAGGCTGAAGAGTCCCATGGCTCTCAACCTGTCGCTGTAAGGTCTGTTTTCCTGACCTCTGATCATGCACATGGCTCTTTTCTGGACTCTCTCAAGCTTCTCCACATGCTTTTTGAATTGTGGAGCCCAAAACTGGATGCAGTACTCCAGCTGTGGCCTCACCAAGACCGAGTACAACAGAAGAATGACATCCTGGGATCTGCTTGAGAAGCACCTATGGATGCAAGCCAGCATTTGGTCGCTTTACTAGCTGCAGCATCTCACTGAAGGCTCATGTTCATCTTGCTGTCAATCATGACCCCCAAGTCCCTTTTGCCCGCAGTGCTACCCAGCATAGCACTGCTGAGCCTATAAGGATGCTGCAGGTTTTTCTTCCCAAGGTGGAGCACACCTTGCATTTTTCGGTATTAAACACCATCAGGTTCTCATCCGCCCATTTCCTGAGCCTGTCAAGGTCAACCTGGATCACCCTCCCATCCTCAGTTGTGGACGCTTTACCCCAGAGTTTGGTGTCATCATCAAACTTGGCCAGTCTGCTTCTGATACCAATGTCCACATCATTAATGAAAATATTGAATACTGTAGGCCCAAGGACAGAGCCTTGAGGGACCCCACCGGTCACAGCGCAATATGTTCTAGAATAGTGTTTCTCAACCCATGGGTTACGACTCAAAAAGTAGGCCACAAAAACATATGAAAGGGTCGCCAGCCCATTTTAAAAATGTATTCTCATTTAAAGGAGAAAAACATGGGAAACTGTGTGTGGGGCAGGGGGGCCCCAAGCCACAGGGGAGCAGGGGGTCAGAACTGGCCATCATTGTTTACAAATGGGTCCTGATACAAAAAAGATTGAGAATCACTGCTCTAAAATAAACATAGGTTGCCCATAAGATTATGATCTCCTCAGGGTTAAAACGGATGTGGTAACATAAGCAAGGCAAGATAACTAGAACTCCTTTACTATTTTGTAGTTAAAAAGCAAGTATTAAGACCAGGTAGGAATTTGAACATGGAAGGAATTGAGGCATTTGGAAAAGTATATGCGTACTCTATTACAAACAGAGATGGTACTGAGGCTGCTTAACATTTGAATTTTTTCTTTTTTTATTCCTATCACCTTTGCCAAAGTTTTGCATTTCAGGATTAATCACACAGGACAATCCATCATACGAAAAAAGTTCCTTCCCCACAGAAACTGTTTTTCCTCCATACCAGAAATGCGATTTTACCAGATCAGTGACAGATATTTCAAAGTTAGTATGTGAACAAAATGTCAGTGAGGCTAATGGTGGATCCCTGCTGAATAATTCCCTTTCAATTGTCCAGAACTAGAAAAGCAGCCCTGCTTCAACGAATCTGCACTTTTTATTGGAGGTGCAGCGGCAATTCTTTAGCTGTTTTTCAGTGCTGAACAGGTCCCTTAAGAGCCAGGTAAAAACAATTAAAATATATCCTTAACACTTTTCCTGTCCTTTACATGAACTATCTGAATAGCAAAAGATTCTTCCCTTCCCAGGAAATGATTTCAGGGAAAGTTACATTCCAGTTTCAAATTATATACAAGCATTCATGCTTTGAAGTGTAAAAATATACAACAAACTTCTAGGAAGTTTCACATATAGGAAAAGGTGCTAAAGAAAAAGCAGGTCTACAGGACGAAAGTCTTGTTTATGAACAGAAAGAGCATTTTGTAGGAATTTAATCAGGGATGCTAAAGTTTTTTTTTTTATGGGAAGAAACTAGGTCTTCCTTGGGAGCTTCGATTTCAGATTGCCTCAGGGAAACAGATCCTCTCTGAGGACCTTGAAGTTGGTAACAGATTCCATAAAAATGCTGAGCTTCGGCAGTTATCAAGAGGTCACTTAATCATCTTTCCCTCCTCTGCTCCAACACCCCAGCTGAGGCATGATTAGCTATTTCTACACAATCTACAACATCCCAAAGCAGCCTGCATAACTATCCTTAGTCATGACAAATTTTAATATCCTAGTTAACACTTACTAGAGATTAAGCTAATTGTTTCTTGGCATAACCCCACTGAGCATAGAGAACATTTGATCACTGCCCTCTTTATAACTTCTCATGTTTTGGAAGACTTGTTACAACCATGTGGACTATATACATGGGGGATTTACTTCAAAGTGAGCTTTGGCAAAGCAGCTCCTTCACACTAACTGGTATGCAATAGCCATGTCTTGCTTTTATTTCATTGCTTCCATATGGAGTTTCCTAGAAAGAATTAAATTAGCACTGCGCGTAAATATCCCATACTTCTTTGCACTGCTAGGGACATAGCCTATGCATTATGGGACTGTTCCCACAGCACACAGTAGGAGTCAGAGGCCCTAACAGGCAGCCCAGCCAGGACTAATTACCGAGATGGTCCGACAGCCTGAAGTTCTGGTTGGCAGCCCCACCTTGGCTAAGAAACCAGCCAGCCACTGTTAAGGCCCCTTGATTTCTGCTGAAGATAGCAGTCTCCAAATTTAAGTCCACCAGTGGCAGCTAACTGGTGGCCAGCCAACAGTTCTGCCTGAACATCTGCTGTTGTAAGCCTCTCTGGATCTTGTGCTCTTTGGTTTTCTGGTTTCTGACTCTGCTTCTCGACTCTGGATTTTGGGAACTCTGCTCAGTTTTAGTAACCTGGTCCCTGACTCGGCTTGTGACCTGCACTCTGCCTCTGTGATCTCACCTTGGATCTGGTAATCTGCACTCAAACTCCTGCTCCTCTGTGGCTCAGGATTCCCCCAGCTCCCATCTCTAGCCCTTCCCTGGTGGCCTACCCACTAGGTCAGACCACTTATGACCCAGTCCTTCTAGCAGGGTTTCTAAAAGAAACTGCACACACACAAACACACACTAAAAATATAGTAACTCTTCACACCATGCCACGATCTGCTCTTCTAAGATGGCTGGTGCCACTTCCAAACTTTTAACAGACCATCATGGGTGAAAGAGCTCTCCACACTGAAACCATGTCAGAGAGGCATACACAACAGCTGTGCTGATGTATTTGATATGCCAATGCCAGATGGCTGCAATTTTTGCAGCAGCAGCTACAGCTGCCTTTCCACACCTAAAACTGGAATTAGAGAACAAGCAGATAACTCAAAATTGAGATACTGCTTTCAGGCTCAAGAAAGAAGCACTGACCAGTGAGAGGACTGTGCTGCAGCCCTAAAATGCTCAGCAGTGATGGTAAAACCTCAGAATGACAGAGGGACTTTTCCTGGAAATCCATATAAAATAATCCTGTGTCCTGCCTCTGCAGCTCAAATACAAGTCTTCCCTTGCCTTTTCAGAATACTTTGGTTAAGACTGCCTGGAAATTCAGCAGAGACAGACTGACTGGAGGGGCTGTTGTGACAGATGTGCATACCACTATTTAAAAAAAAAAAAAAAAGTGGTGTCACAGTATGCTGCAAGGCTTACTGATCTTCAGAAAGTTACTAACACCATATTCTTTCCCAATTGCACTGGTACAAGATACCAAACCCACATTCCCTTGGCCTGAGTCACTGAATTCATAAGCGAAGGAGTACTTCTAATGCTAGCAAACAATAGTAACCTACGGCCAATACAGGTTAGCCTGAAGAAGTTGTAGAATTTAAAGGACTCTTGCCTGTTTTCGTTAATGGAAAACAGGCAATTTGCCAATGCAGCTCTCACAGATGGTAATCAACTTTTATTCTTATTTTAAGAAACCCTCTAGTACCCTAGCTAATGAAGCCTTTTGCTGGACATTTAGACCCCCAAATATCTGTTCAACTACTGCCTAAGCAGCTGTAGTATGACAGTGGTGTGGGCCTTCAACAGGCCATGTAAACCCATCCCAAAATTTTAACTTAACGATCTGTTTGGACAGCATCCATGAGAACTAAACAGATTCAAAGATTTGCAGGATGTTTTGGGGGGCCTGAAAGACCCGTCTTAAATGACAATCACCAGAACACATTCTCCATAATGCCTTGTGCACCTACTTTGATGAAAGGCTATAAATACAGGACCTCCACTTAATCCAGGAGGTGCACAGTCCCACCACAGGAAATGCCCTGTTGGACCTGGTCCTGGCCACAGGCAACGACCTGGTAAGGGGCCTCCAGGTTCTTGACCACCTGGGTGATAGTGATCATCGCTTGCTGGAATTCACCATCCAGCACAGGGTGTCAAGGGCCTGCAGCAAGGCGGTATCCCTAGACTTCAAGAGGGCCAACTTCAACGAGTTGAAATTAGTGGGAGAGGCGCTGGGGTTCTCGAGAGCAGGGAAGCTCAGTGCCCAAGATGAGTGGCCGTTCCTTAAGGAGACTATATTCAGGGCTCAAGGGGTGACCATCCCAACAAAAAGGAAGGGGGGCAGGAGTGCACGAAAGCCCCCCT
>NW_017729006.1:13930127-13930372 GCF_001723915.1 Gavialis gangeticus | reverse complement strand
TAACAAAAAGTCCTTTTTCAAATATATAGGGAGGATGAAGAAAGCAACGGGAAATGTGGGGCCCCTGCAAGATCCTCTAGGCAATCTGGTGGTTGCGCCAGAAGAGAAAGCAGACCTCTTCAACCAATTCTTCACCTCCGTTTTCTTGGGCAGAGACCAGGACTTCCCCACCACAATGCAAGATGGACTCAAGGGGAATGCTTCCGGACCTCAGGTTGGGGAGGACCGGGTTAGAGAGCTTCTGG
>NW_017729006.1:13860852-13930116 GCF_001723915.1 Gavialis gangeticus | reverse complement strand
TCAGGGCGGCTAGGATCTGGAACCAACTTCCAAGGGAAGTGGTGCTGGCTCCTACCCTGGGGGTCTTTAAGAAGAGCCTTGATGCCTACCTGGCTGGAGTCATCTGAGCCCAGTTTTTCTCCTGCAGGGGGTCGGACTTGAAGATCTACAAGGTCCCTTCCAACCCTACTTCTATGATTCTATGATATTGTTATATGCAGTTGGCAGTATTTGCTATGAGGAGTTACTTCTCCAATCTTCAGGGTTTGCTGCACAAGCTTTATGTTTAAAATTCTTAAGAACACATTTCTAACTTTTATTGTTTTTTTTAATTCAAACACCAAGGCCTACTAGGCTAGGTAGATTTGTTATCTGTGTGGGGGGTCTGTTGTGAATACTATGTCAATAGCCATGAATTTTGCAAATGGCAAAATCAACTGATGGACAAATAAAAAGCACGCAAACATGCCCCCCCAAATCTACGCAAAGCATGACTTAATTGCCCTTAAAGTAAAAGCCAGTGCTAATACTGCCAAACTGTGAGAATAATAAGAACCACAAAAACAGCAGGGAAATGCAAATAACGAAGATTTAAAACTTCACAGAGGCTCAACCGCAAATGTTCAAATTACAGTGAGCCCTCTTCATGATGGGAGTGGCGTGGCAGCAATCCAACATACGAGTTAAGTTAGTATTGAAGGAGTCGTTTTCTTTTTCAGGCTGGGACACTTGCTCCCAGTAGGGCAAATCTGCAGTATTATGGCAGGGGAATCCAGCGGTTACTGTGCAGAGCCAGTGAGAATGGCAAGAAGGCAAAAGGCATCTTGGATGATGAAAGCTCTCCAAAAACATTTGTCTCTTCCTTTATCAGCTGCTTATGCATCTTTGTACCTGCCTGTATGGTCCGCTTAGATGCAAGCAAACTCTGGTCAGTCACCACAATCCTTGCCTTCCCTTCCACCTCCCCACCCAAATCAGCTTTTATGCCAGATTAAATCCCATACATAAATTTTTTTGCCTTTTTTCTCTTAGCCACTACCCTTTTCTTTTTCTTGCACCAGAAAAAAAAAAAAAGCTTTCTACAAGCTAATAAGTTGTTCATGGTTTGGTCTCCATGATGATTAAGTATCTGCCATCCCACATTTTTTGGTATGATGCCTACAGACCCTCTTTTCCAATCTTGCCAGATGGCAAGTCTTTTGCTACCTTACCTCTCTGTCTTTGGAATTATGATGAATGTAGCTTCCTCAGCGCACATTTCTACTGGCAGGTGGGTGGCTGGCTGGCTAGCCAATTCACTGTGTCAGATATGCTGGAATGCTGCTCTACTCTTTCATTTCATACTAGGGAGAAGCCATAAGTCATAGGGACAGGTTTCTGTTAATAGCATATTTGTGTCATTGCATCGGGTGCCCAGAGGTCCTGATGAAGCCAGGCTAGCAATTCTCTTTATACTTCTGCTGGCCTTACTAAGGCTTGAGGATGTGGCTTTGAATCATAGGATGAAAGAGCCCCCCCCCCCCAAAAATCATAAAAGAGTTTATAAACACTAAAGGGAACCAAACAGGATATGGCACTGTAGTGAGAAAAGCAATGCTGCCTCCTGATAAAATGCACAGTTAAAAGGGCACAGGCTTCTGTTTTGAAGAGGCAAAGGAGCAAGTTCTGCCCTGTAGTTATAATGCTCTACTAAAGTACTTCCTTAATCTCAAATTCTACTATGTACTCCCTGTAGACATGCCAAAAGGTCCCAGTACTATTAATACAATTTTAACGGCATTTTAGGCCTCTTTGAAGTTATTGTCTGTGCTTTGTAAATCATTATACTATGCACTGCCTACTTCTAGTTTGCATACTGCTACAATATTTTCTAGGAGACTAAAAAAATGCATTAATGAATATTAGCTAATAAAAGGCTGAGACCTGCTTTACTGGAGCACCTCCAAGATCTCACAGACATCCCAACCTTTGAAGTTGCTGTGTAGTATCTTTACTTCCAAGGACATCTTTTGGAAGAAGTCCATTTCTGAATGTGAAACTGTCCTTCACTTCAATCTTCTGTCTTCAAGGGAAGTCCACTGTTTCTAAACGTGCTTGAAGGGGGAATGAATTAATTATCATGATCACCTTGCTTTCTGTCCTGGGAGGGCGATGCACTTTTGGTTTCTTTAGCAGCATATGCAGTGCTGTCTTTCTGTTAAGAACATGTGGAGGCAGGATGCGTTCATCCTAATACAAGAACCAGAGACACTGGGACAAACAAGGCAACTGTGAGAACAGGTCTCCAAGATGGCTCTCTGAACTGACTGCCCTGGACCCCACAGACAGTTGTGCAGGCAGTCACCACCCTGCCTCCTCCCACCCTGCCACCACCAGCTTCTGCTAGAGGTCACCCCCCCCACCCCAGCCCCACACAGACTGATATGCCCCAGGCCCTGCACACCCTTAGAGATGGCTCCAGCAGGAAACAAAAAAGTTTAAGTGTATATTTTACCTGATCTCTCATTAACAGCTCATTACTTGCTTATGAAACAAACACTGAGCATCTGGGGTTCAAGAGCCTCTAAACTGACTAAAATCTGAGTAAACTGTGCAAGACTCTCACCTTCCGGGGAATCCTCATGTTCTCAGTCAAACCTTCCCACAGCAGACTTTAAGCTTTAAACATAAAGGAAAGGACATGCAGCAGTGCCACAGGATACTGGTCTAATTCAAAGCCTTCTGCCCTTGTACAGCAAAAGGGGCTTGCAATAACACAGCACAGCATACTCTTTGAGATTCCTGAAAAGGCTTCCTATGGCACTTCTTGACCTTGGCTCAATGCTTGCAAGGCTTCTCTGCATACAAAGGAAGTCTCCTTTGGCATAGTTCCTATCTAGCAACCAGAAGGTTACAGCCCCAAATGATCCAGCAATTCCTCAATTAAGAGGGAGAACAGAGCTAGAAGTTAAAGCAGCTGCTACTGGAAACAAAAAACAAGAAAGTTGAAACACAAAAGGATGGGTAGAATGTATATTGCCAGTCCATTTTAGTGTAGAGTCAAAAATTCAGGTTGTTTGAGGTAAATGGCAGCATTTAGTCCCAAAACCTGAAGTACAATCCTCCCGTCCCCACACTCCCATCCCCATGCCCCCCCTTCCCGCCATCAGCCTTGAATTCTACTTGTTAAGATACGAAGTACTTGTTTTAGAACTGAAATAGGTTTCCACACTTACCCAGAATATGCACTTACTTCTACTATAAGTAGTGCTTGTTAATGGCACAAAGCTATCTACACCGTGGTATTTACAGACCAAAACTGACTAGGTCCTGACATTTTTCAAGGCTTCAAATAGTCAGTTTTAAACATAAAGACTCAGAGTGCATACAGATTCAGACTGCCAATTACTGTCCAGCCATAGCCACTAGTAGACAATGTAATGATCAAAATGTTTTCCTTCAGCTGTTAAATATCTTTAGTTTGAGGCAGTTTAATACTATTTCGTACTGGATGGTAGGGTACTATCCTTATGGAAAAACCATTCAATGGAAAAAGGCGTCTTCAGAGGATGACGGGTACACTTAGATTGGTTATCCTCAGCAAATACCATGGAAATAAGTGTTCTGGTCAAGATATAACCCAGTATACATTCACAGCGATCAATTCAAACACAAACAAAAAGAATCACTTTTATTTTTATACATACACAGAAATGGAACAAAGCGTTTCACCGTGATTCTAAAATCCTCTCTAAAGGCAAGATATGCTATGTAGGATGGAATAAAAAGTCAGACAGGCATTTATTGTGAGAATTAATACTGTATTATAAAAACACAACTCTAATCATTTGCCCGGGATGAACAGTGACAATTGTGACTGTCAGTCAAAAAGCATTCAGAGCAGCAAATTCATGGCTAAGTAATGAATGAAATATTCAGAGGTTTTGGCAGCTCTTAGTTTCTCCCTGGTTAAAACTGCCTCCTTGAGAAGCCCTTTTATACAATGCAAGTTAAGCATAATATTCTTACGCATAAGCATAATATTCTTAAGCAAAACAGGAGTATAAAGCCCCTGTGTTTTTATGCAAGATGCATGAGAAAGAAGTCAGTACTGCCCCAGCACAAGTGCTTGATATGTAAAAGATAAGCTGGGCCATGTCACTTCAGCTGTAGACTTCCAGGATGAAATCCTGGCCCCAAGGAAGCCCAGGACAAAATGTTATAAGCCAAGTAGGGCAGGATTCCACCACCCTGCAATCAAAAGTCTTGGGTGTTAACTTTACTTGAGCAGACTCTGGACCTAGCTGGAGAAGTTATTCCACTTACTATCCAATGGTTGTAAGAAATCTTGTAAATATAAAAGAGTAAACAGATGTGTAGACAGAGAGAGGATAATAAAGTAAGGCTAACCAGTTTCAGTAACGTTATCTTGCAAGCATCATATATTCTGGAACAAAAGGGATTCTGGCAGTCAGTAACAGATCACAGCCAATGTGCTGTCTATTTTAAGACCAACAGTAACTAAGATAATTTCCTACAATATATTAAGCACTTAGACTCTTTCCCTATATGAAAAGCTCATGTTGCGTAAAATAATTTCACAAACTGAAGCCAATAAGTCATTTTTCTAGCTGCAGCATGCTTATTACCACAAACATTTAGAGACTCAATTATATAGGATGGTATGAAGTAGAAGCCACAGAAACAGATGTTGAAGGTGTCAGAGCTGGAAGTCTTAACACTGAACTATGCAAATCAGATGCAGTGTGAGTTTGAGTTTCATTCCCCACAGTTAGTAAGAGTTCTAGTAAGAGACATTAAATTGCCAGTACATCTGGAAATTTTAATTTCCTATTTAGAGACAGATTAAGGAAAAACAAAAGCATCAATTTTCAATCTTGTTCTGAAGAAAACAGTAGATCAGGTGCTTTGAAGCACATATAGCTTTCATCCCTTTCTCTAATCATCAACCAGTAGCTGGATTTTAATATGCAGCACAGCTAGCTAACCTGATAAGCCTAAACACCTCAAAATTTCTAATAAAGAACCCATTTAAAAGATGAGACAGGTAGGTATTGAACACTATTCACTGCAGTTAAAAGAGGATGATTTATTGTAACTTTATGCCTTCCACAACAAAAGCAGAAGAGGGTCTCTTCTACATCCATCTTTTAATACTTTTTAGGAATCTACAAAGGCAAAAAATATCTGCAATGCAAAAAACAACAAAACAAAAAACCAGCAATACTGAAAATACCTTAATTTCATACTTCTCCCAGAAGTCTGTCTTCACAGTACAAGAGCTCTAATACCCTGAAACAGAACATGACGGCAAGCTGGAATGATCTGGACACACTTCACAAAAAAGATTCTCTAATAAAAAGCAAAACAATCTTAGGATCTCAGCATGACACTGTACCCAGGCAATAGTTTTCTGTAATCATAGAGTATACACCCTGAATGAAAACTACCTGTATGCCAGCAGGGAAAGCAAACATTTACCTAAATTAAACCCTGCCTTTAACATGTCTTGAATTCTGCACACATTAAAGAGAAACAGTGATAGAAATTTATACTGAATTTCATTCTCCAAGTCAGCCCTGTGTTCTTTAATGTGGAATGTAGCTGAAACCTTTCAGGATGTCAAAGTGTATTCAAGGTATTTGATGTAATCAGTTGACAAGCGTCTAGTCTTTCAGCACCAATTGGAGGAAGTCTGCTAAAAGGAATTCAAAGGATTGCTCTTAAAGGCCTTGAACTGGCACCAGGTTTGTGGAGAACACAATAAGGAAATGCTTTACTGATTGTCAGTGTATCTGAAAACAGATAGGACTGTGACAGGCTAGGCTGATAATTTCTTATTCAGACCATTATGAGGTTTCAGGGGAACAACATCTAAGAAATTAAAGCTGCTTCTCAAACAATCTGAAAGACAAGGCGGAAGGTGTTTTGGCATTGTGCCAAAACTAAAACAGTGTCACCCAGGAGAAGTGATATCCTGAGAATATGTTATTGATTACAGCCCTCCACATTCTGTACGGTTTCTCTAGGCTGTCAAAGCATGCTTCTATGTTAAGTCCCAATTCACTCAAGGCATTTGGGAAGTTCAGGGACAAGTTTCCAAAGACAAAGTATTCATAAATCAGTTAATCTTGTCAATCACCAGCTGTTAGCATCTCTGAAGGAGATATTCAGACCATAAATAATAATAATAAACCTTTAAAGCCTCAGTCTACTCTCATCTGACATATTTTAAAGGCTCTAACTAAACTTTACAAGTGAAAGCAGCTCCTAAGTGGAAACGTAAGCTTCCCAACACCCTAGCAAGATAGTACAGCATTGTGCACATTTAAGTTGTAATGGTGGTATAATTGTAATGAGCAAGCTAAATGTCAGAGGTTAGCATGACAAGTTGAAAGAAGTAGGCTAAAGATTGCTCAGAGTACATTTAGCAGTTTTATGCTAGTTAGATCTGGTTTAGGACAACACAGCTTAAATAGGGGATAAAAACTGGCATATGAATATTAAATTAGGGTAGTACCTATTAAAAACAAACATTTTCAAAATTTGGACCTTTAGTAAGCTTTTTGATTTACAGCCAAAATTGAGTACAAATATGTGGGGTCATCTCTGAATCTTTGCTCTTCAGCCTTGAACTATGGTTCTTGCTGAATGGCTCATCTGCACGAGCCATGATAAGCACTCTTTTCAAGCTTAAATTTGAAAACTTAGGTGAAAAGTCCCTTTCACTAGAAGGTTAGCCACCTGCTAAAGTCTTTAAAAGCCTCTGGGACTCAGAAAAATTAATATTTCTGTTCTCTCAAATGTTTATAAAATAGTTATTTCTGCAAATTTGCTACTAAAATGCATTTCCGTTTACATCTGTGAATATTTAATATGGATGGGACTGACTGAACTTTTCTTGGTCCCCAGAACACCTCTGGGAGAGGGGAAGGGGTCAACAGTAGGTACTGCTACCAATTCATGCTCCATGAGCTAAACAATCTTTGGCTGACCCCTTGGTAACCACACAGCTTCAGTTACTAAGGATACAACAAAAAATATAGTATTTTCATAACAAACAACAAATTTTGAAGTAGTTGCATCTTGCTCAGTCCCTAGCAGCTAAACCTATCTTTAGACTATTAGAATACTTTTTCAGGATTGAACATGTATTAAGATGACAAAAGCAAAATTAGCTTGACTGCAATAACAAGTTTTCCGGTAGGTGGTATTAGAAGTTATTTTGTACTATTTTTTTGTGTGTGAATTGCAAATGCCAAATGAAGTACAGCACAGGATTCAGGAATAATGTTTTTACATGCCAAAAAACAGCTCCACAAATTTAGACTGCAACTGTATTCTTATATTTGCTAGCCTATTATTTTTAACCCTTACAACAGCTAGAATACACTGTTAACACACCAATAAAGCAGGCTGCACCACCAGGGAACTACCATCCTCTCTGGTAGTGAAGGGAAGTGGGGGTGGGGGGGCAAATAAGAGGCAGCTGTCAACATGAGAGGGAAGGGCAGGAGAAAGCCAGGAGGGAGAGGGCATACTTCTACTACAAGCAGCACCTATAATAGCGGAGAAGGGAAAGAGCAGAGGGCTGCAGAGAAAAAGAAAAAATCAGCCGCAGGGCACAAGGCAGTGAAAAGGAGGCATCAAGCCAAACTGCTTGTCACTGTCATGATCTGTTGCTTGCCCTGCTTTTATGCCTTAATTACTATAATGTTTTCCCCCCCTCCCTTATATCCGCCCCTTTCCTTGCTGGCAGCCAAAGTACAACTGTTACAGTTAATTTTCTCACCCTGCTTATGATGACAATCTAATTATATGACCATCTCAGATCTCTTCTCCACAGCCTCCACCTGTTCCACTTCCAATGAAAAACTGACTTTTCTTCACCTTCAAGCCCCCACAAAATTTAATTCTGACTCATACATACATTTTATACTGTGTTCTTAACCACAACAGAGACCACTAATCTTTCACCCCCATAACCATTTTAAAGGCTTTTTACAAAATGCCTTGCTCAGCTTGGTATACCAAGATACCACTCTCTCCACACCACAACACACCTGCCAATTTGTTTACTGCAATTTTTTTTTTAATTGTTCTTTGATGGCTATTATGTAAAAAGCCCATAATGACCATTTTGAACCAGTACAATTAGAAACATCTTATGATTTACTATTATTTATACCTCATTCTCTCTTTAGAGAGAGTTACTTTATATCTATTTATTGCTTACACGTCTTCACTTCGGTGCAATTTAACCTTACTTTTTCAACCTTACTAAAAAAAATGTTGCTTTATTCTTAGGGACCTACTAAATACAGGATTTCACAGAAATCGTGTAATTGGCTGTCTCCCGCAATTTTTCACAAGGAACTGGCTATGCTCAAAAAGCCAGCAAAGAGCTGTCAAAAAAGCTGTCTCTTTAGAAGGGCGGGGAGGAGGGGGAAGAGAACAGAGGGAGGGGGAAAAAAAAAAAGAAAAAGAGTCAGGCTGCCAGTCTCCAGAAGGGGTTGGGGAGCAGGGAAGAAACACTTAAACTGTTTGTTTACTCAGTAATTATTAGGGGTGCATTGATAAAGATTTTCTTGGCTGATTCCCAAAGCCAATTATTTACCAGGCATAAAATCAGGCAACACCAATCCAATAACCGATTGCAGCTTGGTACATGGAGGGCAGCATCCTGCAGGTAAGTCTGTGGAGGGGAAGGGGTGCAGATCAAGGCCCCCACAGTGAGGGAGGGAGTGGGGCAGAGGTAGGCGGGTGAATGGGACCCCAGGGCTGGGGCGAGGATTAGAACAGAGCTGCAAGCAGCTCATCCAGGGGATCAGTACCTCGATGCTTAAAAACGGCAATGGGGGTGCTTGAACTAAAGGTCATCAAACAAGCTTTAGTTCAAGCACTGCCGCCACCTTTTTTTAAATGCCGGGATGCTTTTAACTGGAGCAGAGACCAGCAGGGTGAAGGCAGAGGCAGGCTGCCCCCTGTGGGCTGGGGGCTCTTCGCCCTGCTGCCTTTGTCCCAGGAGCCAGACGCTGCACCATGTCCCCTGCTCATCCAGCAGTGGGAGGCACAGCTTACTGCTGCCAGTGTCACCGGACAGGCAGGAGATGCAACACGGCCAGCACGCAGCTCCTGGGGTAAAGGCAGCAGGACGAAGAGCCCCGAGCCCACAGCAGGCAGCCCACCTCCGCCTTTGTCCCGCTCTGGTTAAGAGCATCCCGGCACTTTAAAATGGTGACAATGGCACTTGAACTAAAGCTCATTTGATGAGCTTTAGTTCAAGCACCCCCATCACCATTTTTCAAGTGCTGGGATGCTGATCCTCTGGATGAGCTGCTCACAGCTCCATCCCACTCCCCACCTCAAGCCCTGGGGTCCCATTCACCACCCTGTCCCAGCCCCAATCCCTCTCCTCACCACAGGGGGTCTTGATCTGCATCCCTCCCCATTCCCCTTCCCCTCTACAGACTTACCTGCAGGGTACTGCTCTCCAAGCTGCCCAGCTGCATTCCTAGCCATGTACATACGTGTGGCTGTGTACATGGCACATGGTGTTCAGGGGCCCAGGCCAGAATGCATATTATATTTATCAGTAAATTATCAGCTACTCCAGCCAAAAACGCCAATAGCTGATGATGTTAATTCTCCTTCAATCAATGCCTGGGAGGGGTGGGACTTGCAGCATCCCTCAGCCAGAAGCGTGGGGGGACCTGCAATGGGACCCACTTTGCTCCTCCTTGAAAGTGGCAGCCCTGGCCATGATATGGCTGTGAAATTGGGGGCCCCAGATGCATTACAGCCATGTAATCAGCCACCGGGGCCAGTGAATTTGGTAGGTCCCCATTTATACTGTAGCCTTTCCACATTGTTTTAAAAATAAGCAGCCTAGTAAACTCCATGTTCAAGCACATTCAATCTCTATGCCACACTATATAAAGATTTTTATTTTTTATTTGGAGGGAGGGAGGGGAAGGAACAGACCCCCCCCCCAAAAAAAAAGATTAGAAGATCAAAATGCAGACAAGCATGGTTACAAGAGACAAAAAGCAGTTTGTCCTGCTAAACCAAGATAGGACTGCAACATGGTGACTGCAAACAGTACTGAACAACACAATCCTGCAGAAACAGAAGAACAGCTATTAAAATAAAATGGAGTCAAGGAGGGGTAAATGAAGCTTCCAGAGACAGCTGTGGAAAACATGCTCCCCATAAGAAAGAAAAGCCAGTGGGCTTGAATCCATTTCTTTAAACGTCACTTTGAAATATTCACATCAACAAGTGAAGGCTTTTTGATGCTAGGAGTATCACATTCCAATTTCAGTCCCCAGATGAAAGGAAGTTTCTAGCAGAAGTTAAAAAGCAAGATGATGAGAACATCACGTTTCCTGTTTCATTTATCAGAAAGCTTATTTATTGTCAACAAGCACGCATAGAAAAGGACCATAGAAGGAGCTGTAACAATAGTTTAGACTAGCTGTTCCAGACTGGGTAGCAACTGTTCATTAACAGCTTCATTCAGGTATCTATGCCTTTTCTTGGCATGTCACATCAAAAATTAATTGAAAACACAACAATGTGTGAACTTAAAAATGGAACCTCTCATGCCGAAAAAAATCCCCATGAAAAAAGTAGAAGATTAGTAGCAACAGATTTTCTGAACAGTTTAAATTTGCAGGCCCACTACTAGATGCGGCAAAGCGACAAAGAAAAAAAGATGAAAGAATCCCTCCTAATGTTGATCCAGAAGCATCACTCAAATATGAAGTGGGTCTGAAAAGCAACAAGCACTCATGGAGGGGAAAAAATATGTTCTCTCTCTCAAAAACCACAAAAATATCACAGCTGAGCTGCTGAGATCAACCCAGAATTGTAAGGGAGGAACAGAGATATTTATCATTCTCTCTCAGTGCCATGCAGCCTCAGAGAAAGTACTAATACACTTAGCACACTGGAGAAATACATAAGGTTTATTCATGAGTTCTGTAATTACTTGACTGACAAAGAATGGACATACCACCTTCCTAATGTTATCCATCAGACTAGATGAATATGGAAACACCATTTTCAGACCTGTACTGATGGGTGCACCTAGAATGTGAACTCTGATAAACAGCATACACTTTACACAGAGCCTAGGGAAAAACAGAGAACATACTAACACAACTGTAAGTGATCTGAAATTTGACAGGGCACAGGCCATTAGCCTCAGTTAGATCAACCTAAAGTTCAGACAAAACAGACCTAGTCACAGAAGGACAAGAATCAAAGAGGATTTTAAGAACACTACAGAATCTTTCCATCACGTCATCTCTGTGACTGAATACTGGGCTCTTCAATCTCCAGCTGAGCCACTACCATTAAAGTAATTTGGGGCACAAAGCTTCCTCATCTTATGGGAGGGAGGGGGGAAAGGGAACTATTTGGAAAGGACTTTGAGATCTGTTGTGTAGTGCTAAGCAAGATGTAGGTATTAGTGTAGTATTACTTGCCTTGGCAGGTCTCAAACACAGAGATTATAGTTCAGTCCAATCTCAAAGCAGGAAGCTTAGACATGACTAATAAAACATAGCTCAGGATTCTCTCCAACAGACTTGTGTATCCGGTTTTTAAAACAAGCAAACTATTTGTTTGCCAAAACTGTCATTGTTTGTTCCGTAAAAGAACAGCAAAAAAATTATGAGGCTACATTCCTTGCCAGCCAGGCAACCAGGCCAGCTTCAGTCCAAGGTATTTAACACATCCAGATAAATTTGGTCAATAACATTTTGTATTTACCAGCTGGCTGAGTGAGAAAAACTGTGCAGTTTAAGGATAGTTTCAGAAAAAGTGGTAAAGCCTAACTAGCTCAAATGTTGGACACTCAGTTTGTTCTGCCTTCTGCACACACAGAATTGTAAGTAGAGGTGCACCAATACATTGATCTGATATCAAATCGGCAGCAACATAAAGAAGATTGTCTGTATTGGAAATTGGCCTGTGTGGCAGAGCACCTCTGGTGTCTGTCACTTTAAGAGACAGAAGAAGCAACCAGCAGGTGCGGCCCAGCTCTGATGCGCAGGCATGTTAAGATTCAGGAGAGCAGAGCTGGAGGAAGTATTCTCCTGCCTGCCACCAAGGAAACAACATCTCCCGGTGGAGCTGCTGCTCTGGTAACACCAGGAGACAAGGGCAAAAGCTGATGGGGATGGTATTCCTGGACAAGACCTAGAACTGCACACTGCCGCGGATGGGCAGCCAAGTGGAGCTGTTTGTGGTGGAACAGCCCCCCAGAAATGCCAGGCCAGTTACCACCCGAGTAGGGTTGCCTAAACCCCAGCCCCCACCTTCAGGTGGGTCAGTTAACATCGTAGGTCGTTGGGGGCCAGGCACAGCTGCAGCCACCTGAGCCTATGTGGGTTGCAAGACCCCAGAGAGTGAAGAGTGGGGCCAGGCAAGGCTGTGGCCACCTGAGCCTGCGGGGTATGCATGACCCCAGGCCCCAGCGTAGGGATGCAGACTATAGGCCTCAGTGGAAGCAGAGGTGTAGAGCAGGCTGCAGTGGGACACTTGACAGCCTGCACCAGAGTGGCAGTTGGGAGGCCTGGAGAGCCTAGCAAGGGGTATGAAGACTAGTGAACAGGCAAGGCACCCAGAGGCTAAGAGCCCCAACTGTGCATGTGTATGAGGGAAGGAGCCCAGTGTGAGCGAGAGGCTCGGAGCCCAAGGAGAGAGGCCAGAGTTAGTGGCCGAGATATAGTGGCAACATGTAAATGCTGAGAGGGATGTGTAGTGAGGCCCTATGCACAGGGGGCCTAAGATGAGGCCCTGGGAGGAAAGAGCGCAAAGTGGGTCCCAGTAAGCAGGGGGCTCAAGGCTAGGCCCTGCTAACATGGGGGCCAGGTTAGGTCCAGGTAAGCCTTCGGGCACCTGAGGCCACAAGTGGGCCAGAGGCTGACTGGGTGCAGCAGCTGAGGAAGTGCCACAGGTAAGCAACGGAGCAAGTCAGGAGCCCCTAATTCAGAGCAGTTGGGTGAGCAACCCAGTGAAGGACTAGAGGAAGAGTCACTCCAGTGTTCTGCAAACTAGCCAGCGCTCGCTCGGATGAGGGTCACAGGAGAGGCCCAAGAAGTCGTGCACTTGCTGGCTGGAGAGTGCAGGGAAATAAGCCCAGGACCCTTCGGGTGAGGGCAGGGTGAGTGTGGCCCCGGGAAAAGAAGGGGCGGTATGAGAGTGGCCCCACAAAGGGGCAGCATGAGAGAGACCGTGTGAGAGGCAGTGGAGTGGGAGAGGCCTCAGTGAGAGGGAGGCGGTATGTGTGTGGACCGTAATAGGACAGAAAGCGAGAGGCCTAACTAGGATGAGCTTTGCCTGGTCTCAGGCCAAAGCAGAGCTCAGCTGTTAGGAACATCTCTGAGGCTTGGGATGAAGTATAGGGATGAATGGAGCTGCATACATAGGTCCAGGAAACCAGGGCATTTGAAGGGCAGCCTCCCACCTAATTAACACTTTAATTATGCGTCATCAAGGCATGGCAAGCAAGAATGGCAGGTGGCATGCCCAGAGGCAGATGAGGAGACTAGCACTGTAGCTAGTCAGGAAGTTCCCACTTTGCTACAGACTGATATGGCCAATAACAGGCCCATGCATGCGCAGCACGTAGGCAGCAAGAAGCGCAGCCCAGCAGCTTGAAGAGCAGTGTCCAGCTAATGAGTCTGTTGTGGCAGAAGTGGAGGGGGGAAGGGAAGAGGCACAGGGGGGCAGATCAAGGCCCCTGCAGTGAAAGAAGGAGTGGGGCTGGGGCAAGCACTGCTCAGCTGGGGCAAGGCAGAGTGCAGGATGGAATCGCAGCTCATCCAGGGGCTGTAGGGAGTGGGGGGGAGTGGCTCTCACCTCTGCATGCTGCTCGTCTGGGAGCCACTCATCTGGCGCTCGCCACTTGTCTAGGAGATCACGGGGGAGTATGTGCCCCTGGATCTGCACAGGGCAGGTGGGTAGGGCCAGGGCTGTGTTGGGCTGGACTCAGAGCAGGCAGTGGCAGCACTGGGAGCAGGGCTGCTGGGAGGGACTGCAGCCACCCCAGAATTCATCATAGCCCTCACGCAGGCCCTGTTGCCAGCAACTCCGTTGCCCACCTCAGGCACAGCCCTGGCCCTACCCACCCCATGCAGATCTGGGGGACACATGCCTCCCCCAGTATCTTTCTGGACAAGTGGTGGGAGCAGCCAGATAAGTGGACAAGCAGCTCCCAGGCATGTGGCGCAAGCCACCCCTGTGCAACCTCGAGGATGAGCCGTGGCTCTGTCCAGCACCCGTGCTGCTTTGGCAGCACTTGCCCCAGCCCCTGTTCCAGCCCCAGCCCCACTCCCTCCATCACTGTGGGGGGGCCTTGATCTGCCCCCCAACGCCCCTTCCCTCTCCCCATCCACCACACCAGACTTACCAGCTGGATGCAGCTGTATCAGAAACTGGTATCAGCTGATATGTCTCCTTAAAAATCAGCTATCAGTATCAGCCCTAAAAATCTCTATCGGTAAGTGGTGCAACCCTAATTGTACGGTTTTTGTTTTGGACAGAGTATAACTTTGAAAAGCAGGGAATCCTCTGCTATGTCACATATTTCAAGAAATTAGGTGTTCACACTTTCCCTCCACATTCCCCCAATTAAACGAAACAAAACCCAAAAAACCACAACATTTTCTTCCTGAGCCAAGTAAGGAAAATTATATGACAAAGCTCCTCTTTAGCTGCTACTAACAAGGTAACATTTGAGTATCTGGAGCTTCTTCCCAAACAAGACAACTAGTCAAATTACATGCAAGAGAAAAGCCATAATCAAGGTCTACCAGGGACATCATTCTATAAATCCTAGCTGATGGGACTGTTGGTCTTTTCTCCCCCACTTCCTATGTTGTGTTGTTGCGTACCCAACTAGGGAGCTTTACTGCGTAAGCCTTAGCAAAGCAAAAAAGGTTCAGACATTCTCTTACATGTACATTTTACAAAAAGCATATTTTTCTGTATAAATGAATGTCTTGCTACTGCAAATGCATAGTGGCTAGAGCCAGTACTAGCAGAACTATATTTTTACTCTCAAGGGGACTACAGGAAACTTGCTTTAACGCCAAAAATCCACAACTTTCCAGTCCCTAAAACAGAGATGAAGGCCTTCAAAACATTGTTGTTTATTTGTTTGTTTTTTTAATTACTGCTATTATCATTCTGCAAAGTAAACTCTGGTTTAACTGTAGTTGCAATCCTGGTGCATTAATTAATTCTCTCTTGGAAGGACCATGAAAGACTCATGTGATATGACCAGTAGAGTTATTAGTAAAATAGCTACTATAAAAAGTGAACAGATGAAAGAGAAAGACTGCTCAAAGGAAACATGAGTGGAGAGGAAAAGAAGAAAAGACAACACCAATTATGTAAACAACAACAGATTACATAAACTGGATATGTACTTGTAAAGAGAATTAGCTTTTTTTTAGCTTTGCTTTTTGTGTGAAAAGTAACTCAAAGAGTAGTGTTACAGAACACCGATTCAATGAACCCAATCATGAATATTGAAATGTTGCTCATGTCTGCTGGATCTAGCTTCATTTTTTAAAACCGAGTAAGAAGGAACTGTACCTGAAACGTCCTTCACCCATATATATTATGCAATAATAATACTAAAAAACTACACTTAAATTAAAATTCAATTTAAAAAAAAAGATGAAACAGCTGATAAAATTAGGCTGGCACCTACAAAAGCATATGCCTCTAAAATATACCAAGAAAGCTATGATATAGAGCCAAGCTGTCAGATACCACTGAATTTGCACTGAGGAGAACACCTGGGATTGCCACCTCTCAAATCTCAACAAGGACACTGCTCCAGAGACACAGATCACACATTTGAAATAGCCAAGACACCACGTGAAGAACTGCTGTACAGAAGAAAAACGCCCCCATGAATCACACACCATTGGTTATGACATACCACCCCTCCCTCAAACCCACAAGGAAAATCCTCAAACAACTGCAACCCTTACTAGGAGGTGACCCAATTCTTAAAAAGATCTTCCCAGAACCACCTATCCTAGCCTTCAAACAAGCACCAAACCTTGCTAACCTCATCACCAGAAGCAAACTTCCCATGGCCCAGAACACACCGAATGAATCCAGACTGTGCCATGACAAGAAATGCGAAGCCTACCAACATTTCCCCCACCCCACAACAGAACCATCAGCATTCCTCTATCTTCAGCTGCACCTCCAGAACTGTAATATATCTCATCCAATGCACCAAATGCCCTGATGGAAAATACATAGGTGAGACCAAACAACTGCGCACCAGAAGAAACGCACACCAGAAATCTATTGAAGACAAAAATACCCAGTTACCTGTGGGGGCACATTTCTCACAAGCAAACCACTCTCCCTCCCAATCTCTCAGTTCTAATCTTCAAAGGGAACTTACAAAACACTTTTCACAGGTGAGCCTATGAACTTCACTTCATCAACCTCCTGGATACAGAAAAGCATGGACTAAATATAGACATTGGATTTATGGCACACTATAACCTGCCTGACATCTGACTCTCCAGGTACCTCCCCACTATTTACCTACTACTTTCATCCCCCTTCCCCCCACACCTCCCAGCCTGAGGAGTCAGTGGGTGAGAGACAATTTCTATCTTCACTGACTGCTTTTCTTACATGCATACCAGCAGATGCTTCCTCAGCCAGACAAAGGGGTTTTAAACCCGAAAGCTTGCTAAGAAATTTTTTTCCAACTATATAAGTTGGTCTAATAAAAGATATCAGATTCACCCAAAGAACCTTGTTTGCCTGTGTCCTTAGATCAGGGGCAACTATTTCAGGTGAAGGGCCACTTACTGAGTTCTGGCAAGCCATCGAGGGCTGCATGACAGGCAGCCAGGGCAGATTAATATTAATTTTCTAAATTTTGTAGGGGCCCCCCGGCTGGATAGAAGGGCCTGGCAGGCCGCATTTTGCCCACCCCGCCTTAGACCAACACAGCTACGACCTATACCCGTCTCTAAAACTATAATTTTAAGGTGCTACACAGTCCTGCCTTTGACCCGGTTAAAAAAAAAAAACCAAAAAACGATACTTCATTTCAGTTAGAACAAATAATATGTAACCTCTTTTTGACTCAGGGTTGCCACATTGTCTGTACTTCAATTTTTCCTCCCTGAAGCTGGTTTCACCAGTATTCAAGAAAGTTATGGCCATAAATAGGGCTGTCATCCTAATTATGAATCTGTTACCTAAACTGCTCATGAGAAATTTTTGCTACATCAGCAAAATAGATCTGGAGTTTAAACAACTGACTTCAAAAGAGAAATCGGATTTAATGTCAGGGGGAAAAAATGCATCAACATAGCAAGTGTTATTAAATTTAACAACACTGCATCTGTTCCTTTTGCAAGTCTTTTTCCAAAAGTCACTTCTCATTTTATAAAGCTGCTTTTTTCAAAACGGGTAAGCTTGGTGCTCATTTAAACATGCAGCTCTTTTCCTCCCTGTGTGATGACTAAGAACCCACTGATGTTCAAAAAAGTTGGAAAAAACTATACCCATGTTTTGAACAGAACTAGGAAAATAATAGGCTTTTACACTGGTTATTGGTTTTTGACACATGAGACTTAGGTCAGATAAATGTGTTTTTCTATTTCAGTAATATTTTCATCTTTTCTTTTTACAGTTTTTTTGAAAGGGCTGCACTCTAACATTCTCATCCGTTTCCTTGCAATAAGTTTTTGAAATGTGAACCCTCTGACTTTCTGCTACTGCAAGCTAACCCAGCTCCCAAAGGAAACTGAGCATCTCTCATGAGGTGTTCCCTAGGATACATTTCCTTCTGTTCCACAACAGTTTGCTAGCCTTTGGTTACAGCACTCCTCAGAAGATTCAGTTTTAAAAAGCTCAAAATTTAGCAAATTAAGTTTTAGAGCTGCAAACTCTGCAAAACATTCAGGTTTTGAAGAACCAAACTAAAGTGGGTCTATGCAAGTTAAAAAAAATGACTCAAAGTCCCTTTAAGAAAACCCCACAATTTTTTCTCTTTCCCCCTTCTATTAGTATTTTTTAAATAGTTTTCTTCCCTAGTTGTTCTGTGAAAGATCGACGCCAATGAGACTCACCCAGGGAAACGCAGCATCCTGAGGCACCATGAGATCCTTTTAAGGATAATGGACAGTATTAGCACTATTAGGTATGCAAACACCTACATGCAATTCACAAGATAAACACAGAGATTTCAAATAAGAATCCTCAGTGTCAAAAATATTCTGACCTGTTGTGGTCTTTCCAAGTTCTCTGAACAGAAGAATTGCTTGATTATTTTTCTGTAGCTTAAGAATGAGTGAACGCTGAGAGAGCGCATTTTCTGAGGGGTGCCTTGAAACTAAGGAGGTGGAGAAACAACGATCTGCAGTAATCAAGGGATGACTGCACCCCACATATTTGGTGGTGAAGCTGCCAATACTTTCCTGCAGACTAACACAAGGGCTCTCATCAGGAGCGATCAAAATGGTCAGGATCTCAAAAACACCCTTTCCAATTTACATTGCTAAATGGGGAAATGGGTAGGGGCTACAGGGTTCACGGTACGTAAAGGAGGGCTAAACAGCTTTAAGAGCAACAACAAAAAAAGTCACTGGACTTTTAGTTTAGGCACCAGTCTGTCTCAGGAAGCAACAGAATTGCTCCGCGACATCAGCTAGCAGAACCTAATCCTTGCTCAAAAGATAAAGCCAAGCTGGAGTGACTTCTCCAGGGCACAAGAGCCTGGGCAGTGTACATAGAGACACCGGGTTGCCCACACACCAGTGTTCCCCTCTTGGCCTTGCTGGTTTAATCCAAAGGAAAGGCAGGTAACCAGTATGTTTTGACCCAGCTTGGCTGCAAGAGCACCTCCTGGAGGAAGAGAGAGCATCCATCTATCAGGGCTCCACTCCTAGACTGGCTACCACCAGGGGTTAAAGAAGCCAGTCTACCCTATCATGGAGTGGCTTTGTGTCGCTGCCCTACAGCATCCATTACAGAGAGAAAGAAAGAGGGGAAGGGCAGGGTAACAAAGCAAACTACAAGTTTCACCTTCATGTACGATTGACATACTCAGGAAAATCTGAGACGCAAATGCTGCTTTTCCATGTTCAGAAACTATGACTGGTCTCATTCAATCGAGAAAGAGGCATAAGTCAACAAGCTTCAGTAATAAGGCACCATACTGCGAGTGAGGTAAACGGAACATGAGAAGACTCTATTTACCCAACTCCAAAAAACCAAAACACTCCCAAAACCAAAAACAACCACTTGCGTGCAATAACCAAAACACACCTCAAACCAAAACATTCAATACCATCAGACCAGCACAAAGATGAAACCATGATGATCCAAAGAGGCACTAGCACAAAAACACAAAGCAATCACTAGCACAAAGGAGTGGTTCTAAGATACGTCCAACTGGTTCCTGTTGGAGGAAGAAAGGGGCTTGCTCTCATTTCAGTGGCAGGGAGCACACAGGGGACTGCTGGCCTCCTGCCTGGAGAGCACCCAGTGCATTGCAAGGGCTGGAGTGATGCTGTGGCCCTGAGGGAACAGGAAAGAGGCCAGAACTGTGGTGGGGAAGATCTTTGGGTGGCCCCTAGAAGACAGGTGGTCCAATGCAGAGAGAAGTCCAGTGCCCACCGCAATTCCTGCCTCTGTCATTCGTTGGCACGTTATCAGCAGTGGCCTGGTGGAAAGCCCGGCCCCACAGGCAACCACAAATGCTGCGGACACGGACACACACACGGGGCACAATAACGCCCAGGGATCATTGCAGGACACCGACGTGGACACCCCCCCCCGACCAACAATGCCCAGATGCCATCGCAGGACACACACGCAAACACACACTCCCCCAGACGGACTCGCACACACGCAGCCCCGCGCGTTACCTTCATTTTCCATCGAAGCCGCGCTCAGGTTGACGCTGTTACAAAGTCTTCAGCGCCAGGGGCGGCGGCGGCGGCGCTGGGTGAGGCGGCGGGCGGGCAGGGAGAGGCAGGGAGGAAGCGGCCCCGGATCCAGTCGCCTGTCACGCCGCTCCCACCCGCAGCTGCATCTGCAAGAGAAGCCGGCGCTAGCTGGGGCTGCCCCGCCCGGGGCCACAGTCACCCCGCACTACTGCCCCAGCCCCGCCCTTTCCACGCCCGGAGGCGGCCCCGCTCCTCACCCTCCCCCTCCCGGCGGCGCCTCTTGCTGAGCTCCGGCTCGGCGGCGGCTGCACACACGCACCCCCAGCCCGCGAAGGCTCGATTCGCTTCCGCTGCGAGCGGAAGGGGTGGGGCCGGGTCGGGGAGCGCCATGGCGCATGCGTTGCTGGAGGCCGGCTGGGGCAAGAGGGAGGGGACGACTGTTCCAGGAACGTGCGGAAGCTCCGGCTCCGGACCCGGCTTCTCGGCCCCACCCAAGGACGGCCCCGGGGGGATG
This sequence comes from Gavialis gangeticus, assembly GCF_001723915.1. Classification (NCBI taxonomy): domain Eukaryota; kingdom Metazoa; phylum Chordata; order Crocodylia; family Gavialidae; genus Gavialis; species Gavialis gangeticus. The sequence goes on along the minus strand of NW_017729006.1, from coordinate 13,909,668 downwards.
GGGCGCACTATTCCACGACCCTCCCCGAGCCCCACAGTATCTTGGTACGGCGTACGCCAGGGCTGCTCAACCTTGCTGGGTTGGAAGCAGACAGACAGCCCCCTAAAAAAAGACCTTCTAAGTTCTTCACTCTGTTCGTGCCTCCATAAAAACTAGTAACAGGGGGATTTTTCTGTTGAAAAGAACTGAGCCAAATCGCTGTGCCGGCTTTGTCATGGAAGTCTTGGTGTTGAACCATGGGTACGTGTTACAGGTATTGCACCACTTGCGTGCAATAAACTTTCAGACCCACAACTGGTGCAGAGCAATTATCAGGCTGCTGGTCAGTCACAAAATACATTTTGATGAGCCTTATCACACCATGAAAAGCACTGTCTGGCTCGAAAGAGAGCCAACCCGATAGGTAACATGTAGGGGGTACACGTGCACCCCCCCCAGAAATTGGCAGTGCACTCCCCGAGATTGGCTGACACTGCTGGCAGCACCAGTGGGCAGTCGCCACCCTCCAGCCCCTTGCTGCCAACACTGCCCGTGGCATCTACAGGAGGCTGCCAATCTGCTGCTCGCCACAGTGATTGCCATCGCTGGTCAGTGCTCGCCAGCCACCCCCCAACTCTCACCATTGCCGCCGCCTGAAGGAGCTCCCTGCTCGCCACAGCCATGGCCCTGCCACCTGTGTGTGTGTGTGTGGGGGGGGGGGGCCCCCCTCCCCCCCAACTCTCACCATTGCCGCCGCCTGAAGGAGCTCCCTGCTCGCCACAGCCATGGCCCTGCCACCTGTGTGTGTGTGTGTGGGGGGGGGGGGTCACCATGCCCTGCCCCCCCAGCCTCAGGAGACATGCAACATTCACGGCCAATCCACTATGACATTGGTTCCCAAACTGACAGATGGTGTGCCACCAATTTAAAACGATAAAACTTTAAGATACCACCAGCAAATTTTTGTCATATAAAGTAGAATTATAACTAATCTGGTAACATGTACAACTGACATGCTATCTGAGTACCACTGGTGGTACCCTTACCATAGATTGGGAACTGGTGCACTATGGAGTTAGTGCTTGAAAATGTATAGCGATCTTATACCTGGTTTCTGTCCAGCTTTCATTTGAAGGCACAGCAGGGCCCCACCTGTGCAAAGGTAACAGGGCTAACATGGGATAGCCCCTCCTCCCCAATAGCACCCTTGACAGGATTGTGCCACCCAGAGGCACTGCAGTTCCCCAGTTGAGAATCACTGGCCTAGCTTAACTGATCAATTTACCTTGGGATAATTCATAGTCATAGAAAATGAGGGTTGGAAGGGACTGCTGGAGGTCATCTAATCCAACCCCCTACTTAAAGCAGGACCCTAGATCATTCTAGCCCAGGGCTTTGTCAAGCTAGGACTTAAAAACCTCCAAGGATGGAGATTCCACCACCTGTCTAGGTAACTTGTTCCTGTGCTGCACCACCCTCCTAGTGAGAAAGTTTTCTGAATACCCAACCTAAACCTCCCTTGCTTCAGCTTGACACCACTATGATAGTCCCAAATTCCTGCCAGCAACCCCCTTTTTCCCCCACACCATCAATACCTGGCGAGGCTGCATCCAGTTTTGGGCTCCACAATTTAAAAAGGATGTGGAGAAGCTTGAGAGAGTCCAGAGGAGAGCCACATGCATGATAAGAGAACAACAGGAAAACAGGCCTTATGATGAGAAGCTAAGAGCTATGGGACTCTTCAGCCTAGAAAAGCACAGGCTCAGTGGGGACATGGTGGCTGCCTATAAGTATACAAGGCATGTACATCAGGATCTGGGGGAACACCTGTTCACCAGAGCTCCCCATGGAATGACAAGTCAAATGATCACAAACTTCTCCAAGACCATTTCAAGCTGGACATAAGGAAGAACTTCTTTACAGTCCAAGCCCCCAAGGCCTGAAACAGACTGATGCCAGGGGTGGTGCAAGCACCTACTCTGGACTCCTTTAAGAGTCAATTTGATGTTTATCTTGCTGGGATCCTGTGACCCCAGCTGACTTCCTGCCCCTGGGGCAGGGGGTGGACTTGATGAACTTCCAAGGTCCCTTCCAGCCCTAATGTCTATGAAATCTATGAGCACCTGTCTCATTTATCAGCTCCTGATAGCTGGTAGTGAATACCTTTGCCATCACTTGATTAATTTGCCTTTCCCAGGGAAATGCAAAGCTTACTGTTGTTACAACTGCACAAAACCTAGTTCTCTTTGAACTGCAAATAAGATTAGCTTTATGCAGTATTCAACAGGAAGGATTAAACATGGCAATCCCAAATTTTCTTGTTCTTAGTGGTCTTCAATATTTTCCCTGTAAAAAAGGTATGGAGTTACCACCCCTTCTCACCAAACAGTTTAATTCTAACAGCTTGCTTGCCTATGTCCTAAGAATGGAAAAAAAACATTCTTCAGAATGGTGGTTTAAGTACTAAACATACCAGAGTAGGGTATCTTTGACATCTCTCCCTTCAAGATGATCAATTTTCTATTTAAGAAAAATAGTAAACTGTAAATGAGCTGTTTTGACATTCAAGAGCAAAATTCTAATATGACTTAGACACGTTGATACAGGCTTGACACCCCATTTTTAAAGAAGTGCAATAGATACATACACACAACTTGATTAACGCCTTGTGATTGACAGTCTGTCACCTTAGCTTGGTTTATCTCCAGCAGGAAAAGGAGCCAAGATGAATGTCAGTTCATAAATAGCATATACTTCAGCTACATTTTAACCTTTGTAAAATTAAGCCTAACTTGCTGCTTTGTGAAGCCCTCAGCTATGCAAGGTCAGGTTTATACATTTGTTTCATCTTTCTAATTCTTCAGTTACTTTGTTTAGATGCAAACATAATTTAGATTTACTTTTGTACCGTGACATGGAAAACAAAAGGTCCAAGTTCTGGTTTAAAATACTAGGAGATAAAAGAAAATAAATGGGAAGCAAGCTAGTTATTCCAGAGTAATCTAAGATAGGATTTCAGGTTCTGCCCAATTTGCTGCCATAACTAGGGGACTATTGAAGGATTTTTTTTTTAAATCAGACAACCTCCAATTCATTAAAGCTGCTATTTAATTCCTTGCTTTAACTGCAAAAAGATTTCTGTAAACAGCTTCCTCGTGAAAAAAATTCAGTGCCCTTCCGCTGTTGCTAGCATTTATATTAGAAATAAGTACAAGCATGCTGTGGTGTTACACTCATATTGAAAGATACACTTACACTTTAAGGCATATACATTCATTACAGAAGCTGTTTAGGTATGAACATTGATCTACTGTAAATTATCTAGGAAGGAATCTCTCTTTATTCAATAAAGCATCCTTTTAACATAAATAAAATAGTCACTAATTTTGTTTCCAAAGACCCAGAACCTGCACCCCATGGCTCTATTTATTAGAGACCTAAGTATTGCACACCTCCTCCCATCTGCAGCAATTTAACACTTTCTCTGACTCTAACATGAATCACATTATGCAAGAACATCAGGACAGTTTTAGTAATTTCAGCCTCCCTAGAAAGTTCCTTCCACAAACAAACATATTTGGCAAGTGCAAGATAACAACATTTTCTAGAGACTTGTCTGAATTTTAATTATGTTGATAAGCTGCATTCTCCTAAATATAATTTTACTGCAACTAGGCATGTACATTAATCATGAAAATATTCAGTAATCTTAATTTTCATCTAATTATATTTGCAATAAGAATACTGGCCTGTGGATCAAAAGAAATAATATTTTTCGTTTAGTCTGTCTCCCAACAGGATAATTAAAATTAGAAGCACAAGGTTGATTTACTGTTAATTGGAATACAAAATGCTTATCAATGATCTTTAAGTTCCACAACTAGAAACTATTTTCAAAAAGTTTTTTAAAAATATATTTCTCAAAACCCATTGTTACAACCTTTCAAATGGAAAGTAGAGCAAGAACATTTAAGTGTTTTGCTGTAGTTTATATTTAACAAGTGAAAAAGAAACTAGTTCAATTCCAATACATTACACCCTGGTGTAGAAGTGGGGGGCAAAAACAAAAAATGGTTTTGTGACTTGTTTTGCTTCTTTATGTTGTATAAAGAATCTTCCCCTGCCCAGAAAAGTCTTAAATATTTTACATTTCACCCACCCTCTTCCCATTAGAAAAACGTTGCTTACTCTGTAAAACTACAGGGGCACTTGTACATATGATGAGGGTTTAGTCCTCAGCCCCCTAAATTTACTCTATGCCCCCTAAACTGAAATGGTGGGTTTTTAACTGAAACCCCATTTCAATTTTTTCATCATGTTATGGTAAGGGGCCTGATCCTTTTTTTGTTCTTTCCTTTTTACAGGAGCTGGAACCTGCCTGCAGCCAAACGACAAGCTGCTGACAGGCTGAGCAGCCCCTTAGCTGCAGGAGGTCTGGTCCTTCCCTCTGCAGTGGCATTGCACCCCCAGACAGGCTGCTAGCAGGTCAAGTGCTGCCCCAGCTCAGAGGCAGCACGTGGCTGCACGAGCAGCATGATGCCCAGGGAACAGCACCTGGCGGGCTTCCAGCTGGCAGGCTCAGGGAACAGCTGGATTGGGCCAGGTGCTGCCTCTGAGTTGGGACAGCCCCTGGCCCACTAGCAGCCTGCCTGGGGTGGCCCCAAGGGGTGCCACCACCAAGGGGAAGAACTAGGACCCCCACAACTCAGGGGCTGCTCACTCCCTACCCGTGGGAGAAGTGGGCAGACTCTGCCCGAATAAAAAAAGATAGGGCCCCTTGCCACTTCTTCCTTCAGCAGGCTCCTGCTGAAAGCAGAAGTGGCATGGGGCCCGATCCTGTTTTTCTGTAGACCTGCCTGCCTCTCCCGTGGCAAGCTTACATCTGCAACACATCATTGCAAACTAACCTATATCCACACATAGTTGAGTTTGCAACAATGCAAACTCAACTAAAACTTCCAAAACTGGCATACATGTAATGTGTAATTCCATTAAGGCACACGAACAACATTTTTGTCACATGTACATTGTGCCCCAGGAAAACTGACAGGAGAGACCGTCATGACACCCCAAGAAACATTGATGATCAATTGCAAGGAAAGGGAGTGTTCAAATCAAAGTGTGTTCAAATACTAGAACTCTTATGATGCAATAAAATTTGCAAAGAAATTTAGCTTTTTGGGTAAAGCTTAATTTTTTCCCCTTAAACTTCAGGATTAGGCATGAGAGTTTCTCACTTAAATTACAGTTTCAAAATACTCTAGGTTTATTGTAAAGGAAAGTTCTTTCCACTCATACTGCCCATTATATTCCTTTTGGCCAAAATAAGATTAGTAAATTTAAACTGAAGAAGCTTACTTAAAGAATGCCACTGATATAAGATGACTTGCTTTATTCTGCCACTCTTCTTTCTCTAGTAGTCTAGAGCAGTGGTGCTCAAGCTTTTGGTCCCACAGACCAGAGCAGCAGTGCAAGGCTGATCTATGGGTCAAATCAAGTCCTGTGCACTAGAATGGGGCCCCACCCTGCTCCTGTCCAGCTCTGCATGCCAAGATTGGACCCTGGGGCGTTGCATCCCCGCTCTAGCATGCAAGGCACAGGACTCCCCATGGGTCCAAAAATGTGCTAGCAGGGGCTAGTACAACTGCTCCCCTGCTGCCAGATTTTCAGTTCCAGGGGAGGCCCTGTAGGTCAGACGACCCAGCACTCGGGGCCCATTGTGGCCCACAGGCCAGGGGTGGAGCCCCACCTCTTCTGTGGTATAACAGAATTTCTTCAGAAAAATAATACCCATAAACAAATGATTGCAGGAAGTAAATATTTGAAAAAAAAGAGAGAGGCTTTTTATTCCTTTTCCACTAAGGAATCCAAGATGGTGAAATTGGGGACGAGGGGGGTGCAGCTGTAGCAGAGAGCTCATCGCACATGCATCTGGCAGCCAAAACCAGAGCTCTTGGCAATGTATCAGTAGTGAAGGGGAGGAGGGAATGTGACCACACCACCATAGCCCTCAGATCTGCCCCGTCCTTTTCAGACCATAACTGCATTCCATATACTTTTTTTATTCTACACTTTAGACTTCCAGATTGCTTCTAGTTCCTTTTTCAAGCCAAATCTTCAAAAGAAACACTTTTAGATAGCACTCTTTTAAAGATGGATTTATTAAAATGTTATTGATGTTGAGATATATCAGTAATTATAAAATCTCTGGTAGCTTAATTAACTTCTCAGGAGATTAACAATTTGTTCTGCCTAAAGAAGTGTGTTTGTACTTACAAGCTTGCAAAGAACAATTTTTCCAACTATTTAGTTGGTCTAATAAGAGAAATTACATTTACCCAAAGAACCTTCTCTGCCTAGCGTGGCCACAGGAAGTGCTGGAGCAAAGATCATCCATTTGTCCCTGTAGTGAAACCATATAATAGACATACCATTATAACAAAAGGGTTTTAGTATTCAGGGTCCCAGGTTAAGCTGCTTTTTAAAGACAGCCTTAATTGATTGTAAACTCCCCATTACCCATGGAAAATATATATAAATATTTCATAAACACTGTAGTAAATAGGGAAAGTGTTTCAAGGATGTCCTCAAGGCCGAAGTGGAAACAAATGCAACATAGACATCAACGCATGGGAGACTCATCACCATCCCCAACAGAGAAAGAGTCTACTACAAGGATCTCAGTACTTTGAAACTGTGCGATGACAACAAAAGACAGAAAAGCTGGAGTGGCAGAAACAGCATGTCAGGGACTGAATAAAGCATCCAGAGCCACCCACCCTGCATGGAAACACATGCCCAACTTACAACAGAGTCTGTCAATCCCAGTTTGGCCTTGTCAATCATCTTCAGACCCCCAGGTAAGACAATCATGGAAGACAATCATCCTCGACTGTGAAGGACTCAAGAGAAAAGTAAATCTCAATTTTTCATTTGTCAGAAAAATTAATTCATTTAACCTTAGCCATGTCAGCTCCCTCTCCCTCTCCTGCTGCTCATCATCAACATCACATTTTTGTTCTTGGCATCTTCTACATCCTGCAGATTTCATACTCCAGACACCTCAGCTAAACCCCTCCATCAGCCATTTGTGTTTTGGATTAACTCAGTCCTGGGCTCAAAGTATATCCTCTTCCTCTATTTTAGGGCATGTAAGACTCTTAATCTGTTCCTGGTATATTCCTCAATTGCCCTTCCTCAAACTGGGATTTCAAGCCCAAGTTCTTGAAGAGGGTGCATCTCCTCCAGTTGCACCTCCAATTAACTCCAGTGGTGGCACCTGAATATACTTGTAACAGGGAAGTGATATGGGATTGTCTGTGAAAAAATGGCCAGCAGAACCAGTCAGGCCAGAAGTGGGTGCATATTAAATGCCACCCTCTGACAGTGGTTTGGCTTGCTGTATATTTTAACCAAAAATCCCAATTTGGACAGCACACCTCCAGTGTTCCTACTATAGCACAGCCCTCACTATACCTTTTCAGTGCCAAATATGGCTTAAACCCATGCTCAACCAAGAGCAGTGAAGGGAAGAAAGTGAACTAGTAATATGGCTCAAAAAAGATTACACTTGTTTTTAATATTCTACTAGAATATTAAACAGAAAGCACACACTGTCCTAGAGTGCTGAATGATTTTAGTTACATTATTGTAAAAACATCTGTGGCAGAGAATAAAGACCCTCTAACAATGAAGCTATAAAGGAGGATTAAATTAATCAGTTGTGGTGGAGCAGTTTAGTTTCAACTAATTCAAAGTCATTGTGCCAACAATTTTATGAATGCTGCATATGTTAAGAACACAGCCAAGTATCTCTGTATTTAAGAATCATTTTGTAGACCATTTTTTCCCTTGAAAATTAGGATGAGGGCAATTTACAATAAGAAGCTGACAGCTAGTAAACTGATATTTACATGCTTGTAAGATTTCAGCTCCTGGCAAAGATAAACTAATTTGTGATGAATGGAAGTGATGGATTTGTTTCTATAATTTCATTCAGACTATGAGCCAAAAATTTATCAAGTGGAAACATGTGGTAGTCTAACTTGGCAAAGATTCATTCTAAACTCATGTCTTCTAAGGCAATTTACATTCCATTTTCCTTTATTATTATTTGCACTTGAATGGAAATCAATTATTCTTTGGAGATCCACTCCCCTCCTAACAAACCACCCCATCAGAAGATACCTGTTTTAGATCAGATTAAGGCTGGTAAAGCTCACTTTTAAATTATTCTTCAGTATGTTACTACTGTAAGTCCTTGCTCCAGATGAAAGGCCAATATTTTTAAGATAGCATGCACTTCAGCATTTCAGGTTTAGTGCCCCAGCTGTGAAACTTAAGTGGGGAGAAAGATAAAGACATCACACAAAACAGCTTTTGAAGTTTTCCTGCTATTCTGGGTCACTGAAGACATTCTAATCTACCAGGTAATTGTGGCAGTGCATTCTTTAACTCATACATCAGCTTCATTCTAGTATACTTTTAGCTACTCAATATGCTAGAGGAGGATTTTTAAGAAGTTTAAAAATATGTTGAATACCCTCCTCTCTACCATCTGGCTAGTGGGGACATTCTGTACAAATTCAACATGCCAACTGTGTATTCAGAAGCAAGTTTTGCAGCAAAGTATTCACCAATTGTGATGGTGTCCCTTTAAAGAAGACCCAACTAGTCCAGATCCATTTCAGAGTCAAAGTACACTCCTATTTCTAAATTCCAAAACACTGGTGTATACACATACGCACACAAAATCAACAAGAAACTTGTTTTATTGAAAAGGAACTTTCAAGTCATAAACATTCGAGATAAGGAAAGGTTCTAGTCTGTTGTTTTTTTAAATTCACATCTTTTAAATTTACTTCTGAAAGCACCACTTAGTACTTGCATAGCCTCACATAACTGAGGCTATTAACATGGTCAATTTAAAGATACCAAAATGTAGGATGTGAAACATTTCTTATTTTTTGCCTGTGATAAATGGCAAGTCAGCTATTAGGAAAGAGTTAAAACGGTCAATCTTAGTAAGTGCACCACTATAATAATCACTGCAAGTACCCACTATGTCCACACGGCTGGCATTAAAATCCCTCATCTAGTGCTCCAGCAGATGCAGAATGGGGTTTTATTTCCCCACCAGGAGGAAAAAAAAGAGTCTCTAGCTTCCACTATGCCTTGTATGTTTTAAGAGCTTGTAACAAATTTAGAGCCTTTAAAATTTCACTGAGTTGCATGTGTGCAGTCTTAACTCTGTCACAAGTTAAAAAGATATATAAATCAGTCAATCAATCTGTAATTTGTATCCCTTCCCCCTCCACATACATAAAATTCTCTCTCTCCACTTCAAGGGAATTTTTGCCAGCTACAAGTCTGGTATACATAAAGTCTCTTACTCTCCATACTGATAAGGTTCAGTTTTCCCAAGGCTGATGAGAAATTTGGGTTTGCAAGAAGACAAGCTCTTTCATCATAACCAAGTGACTTGAAGATTAGCTGTCTTTATGCTTGAAATATACAGAACTATGATAAAGAATCTGGGACTCTTGTCCATTTCTGAGTTGCAATTAGGTATTTAATATTCATAGTTTGATAAGAGACCATTGATTGTCTATCAAACTTATACTGGATATGTTGTTTTTAAATTACTCTCCAGTAATAGAGATGATTGATTGTTCTCCAAGCATTTGTTTCTGGAAAAGTGACAAAAACAAGAAGTTAGCAAATTTAGTTTGACATTGTTGGTTGAGTTTGGAGTCTTCCCCAAAAAATTCCGACTATTGTCCATGTTCTATGACTGTTGGCCCACAAAGCATTTCAAGATGAAACTACTACTGTCAGAACAGATTATTGCAAATCTATGCAATTTGGCCTCTCAGAGGTTGAAGTAAAGCTGCACTGGGTAAAGCTATAAAAACTTTGGTACATTGCATCCGTAATCATAAGGAAGCAGATACAAGTTTTGATATCACACATGTCCAGGCCCTGACAACAGAAGCCCCTTTTTGTAATGCTGTACTGCTAACGGTATAGCCAGTTCTTAAGATTTTCCCAATTACATTATTTTACAAGACTCATGTTCAAATCTAAAGTGTTCATTTTAATTGAAAGTAAATCTCTAGCCCTTGTAGGGACAATGAACAACTTGAAAACAAATCATAAGGGCTCAAGATTCAGATGGTAAATGAGAAGAATCCAACTTTAGAAAGTCTAAATTTTTGAGGGTGCAAGTCAGGATTTTCATTCTTTTGGGAAGGGCAACATTAGAGGTACTACTGTAGGTAGGATTAGGCTTGATTATAGACTAATTGAACTTTTTTCTGTGGCTTAAGTATTTGTTAACATTATGGTGGAAACAAAGGACCAATTGTGATGGAGTCTCTTTATGCTTTGCCCTGTGTTATCTCCTAAAAGACTGTATTTTCTTTTAGGTTTAAGGAGGACATTGTAATGCAATCATTCAGAGGCTTGTTATCAAAGTAGTTTGGCAGTAGACAACTGAAATAGGGGCAGGATGGGGTCCATTTAAGAATTTACAAGAATTAGCTTTCCTTTTCAAAAGGAAAGGAGAAAGAAGGATTAATTCAAACTCCCTGGCCATCTATACACATACTCCTGGGTGGGGGTGAGGATGGGGGTCAGCACTTTAATTAGAGCAACACCAAAAGCCACTCTAATTAAAACACCCATAGTGTCCCGTGTTTCAAAATATTGGCGGGGTTGCTTAAACCAAAGCTCATTTGATGAGCTTTAGTTCAAGCACCCCTGCTGCCATTTTGAAACACTGGGATGCTGAATGGATGGGATGCAGAGGCTGCTGGAGTGTGCTAATTAGTTCACTCCAGCAGACATAATTAATCAAGTCTGCTCCAACATGCTAATTAGAACACATCAGAGCAGACTTCCGGCATGTGTATAGCTACCCCTAGTTGTAGTTTAGTTTTGGGTTTTTGTTTCGGGGTTTTTTCCTTTAAATCTTTCTAAGGACATTCACTGAGCTGCACACAACTCAACTCAAACAAATTGCAGAATAGTTCCAAGTATAATATAGTATGTCTTCAGACCCCAGAAATTGAGAAAGCGCTTAATTATTGACAAGCAACCACAGGAATGTGCCAATTAATGCATATTGAACTTGGTGAAGGGAGGAAACTAGAGAAGGTTCTAGCTAGGAACATGAAGTAAGTCCCTATTTTAGGCAAAAGTCATGTCATTCAAGCAAAACAGGCAGCATTTTAAAATTCCACCTAAAAAGGTGTTATTTTCCCATTGTTTATCAATACATGCTGGCAACTCTTCTAGTGAATTTAGTTTGATGTTTGAATTTCTTTGAATACTGAAATAGAGGTCTTTTCATAAAGGCTTATTTAGTTTCCTTAGAGCTTTCCTAATAAAAAAGGGATAAGTCATTTGTAATAACTGCTGCTTTATACAGCATTTATATTGGAAACCAAAGCTATTTTTAGTGCAGCTGCCATTAATGGACAATCTTGTCTTTGTTCTTCTAAAGAAGAGACACTGACACAGAAAGATCCAAAGTCTTAGCCCCTCTCCCCCCTTCTCTTTCATCAGCAGATGCTTTGGATTGTTGCTCAAATGGTAATGGCACCACCACTAGCATATTGCTTGCTTTAAACAGAGAAAGCTCATCTCTCCTCAGAATATACAAAAAGGTGAAGACAAGAATATGGGCCTTCTGTGGGTTATGGACCTTCTATTCCATCGTATTGTTTTTAGCTGGAGGATTGTTTGTGGGATGGCAGGGGGAGGGGTAATGGAAAGCTTGACAGCTGTTTCAACCCCATCTTCCAGGAGTTCTCCAATAGCCATGTGTCCCATTCAGCCACTATGGCTACATTCTTAATATCAGTTCCACACAGAACAAAAGCTTTGACTCTTTCCTGTTTAAAAGTCAGAATTGAGCTCCTGAAAAAACCCAGTTAGCTATCCAGAGCTCAAAAAAATCATCTAGTTTCAGCAGTTGTATACCACAGATATTGAACCAAATACAGGCTACACCAAGGAATGGTTATATGTATTTTGTTGGCTATAAACCAGTTTTATTTGGCCCTCAAACAAGTAATAAATGTAGTGCACAAGATTTTCATGTTTTCTATTGTCTCTTTGATTTAAAGAAGCCTACTAATGGATGTTTAAGGCCAAGAAGACCATGCTGATGTCCAATCTGATCTCCTGTAACAGATGATAGGACTTTACATGGTATTTTTTGCAAAAATCTTATAACTGCTGTTTGAGGTTTAGTCTGTCCTTCAGGGAAAAAATAAAAAAAAGTATCCAGTGTTAGTTTAAGAAGTTCATGTTATGGAAAAAAAATCCATCACCAACCTGGACAGATTGCTAGAAAGGTGCACATTGGTTTAGTTTCAGATTCCATCCAGTATATCTTGTTTGGACTTTTCTGCTAAATTGAAATAGTTATCTAGTATAAACTATTTCCCTAGGAATGTACTGGCAGAACATCTTTGGTTGTTACCATTGCACTGGCTTGTGTTTTTGTCCAACTGTCAAGTGTTAACACCCCTTCTTCCCCGTGAAGGATATGATATGCAGCTCCCTGCTCTAACTTATGAGGCTTCACAGAAAGCACCATAAGTTAAAGCAAACCCCTGCCACTGACCCAACAGATGTTTAATGTTGGGTCAGGGGGATGGGGCTCCTTTGGAGCTGATCCAGAAGGAGCTGCCTGTCTGCAGTCTCTCCCCACTCCATTACAGGCTGGGCAAACCCAGCCCAGAGCTCCCTCCCCTCTCTTCTACTCCCTTGCATCCCACAAACAGCACCCAGGTAGAGCTGGGCTGCATCAGCCCAGCCCCAGTTGCATGCAGGAACAGATACAAGTTAATGAAGGCACTCTACTCTGGAGCGCCTTCATCTGAACTCTTATTAGATGAAGGCTAATTGTCATGCAATCAAGCACTTTTAGACTGCTCTGCAGCTATGCCGTTCTATCAAGGCACAGCTGTAGAGTGCTTTCAAGAGGCCAATTGCATCACAAATGTCACTTCTGTCAGCACCCATATGTGATAGTTGTTGACCATAAGATAGAGCATTCTCTAGCCACAATCCCGACCTAAGGAGACATGCAACTGCTGCATGTCCCTACTTAGGACAAAACAATCCGAGTATAAATTTATATAGAGCAACACTTCTCTATGTCTTCACTTGTCTGGTTAAATCCTTTTAGAATATACAACTCACCCAAAGAGTGAGAAAGAGACCACCACTTGTTTGTAGGAGATATAGTAGTGGGGAAGGAGGCATCACCAGACAAGTTAACGAATGATCTATCTTGGAGATGCTCCTATTCCCATTCAAAAGGAGCTCAAAAAGTTTTCCTGCTTTTCTAAAATGTCCCCAATCCTGCAAATCATTCCACGTAAGCTGATTCTTGGGCTCAGACCCTCAAATTTTGTCTGCATGAAGATGACCCATCTCCTGAAGTTGAAATGATCCCTGGATGGTCTATATGTCAAAGTGACACCATTTTAGCTACACACAAATAATTCTGTATTAAATTTGACTGACCTGGAATATAGGAAAAGTGATTCCAGTAAACTGTATAACTATTTTGAGCAACAAGATGGCCTCACAAATGTCAATTACTGTTACAACTCAGTAGAACAGTTGAATAACTGAGGTCACACAGTTACCAGCATGCTTTATAAATATCTCGTTTATTCTGTGTAAAATTACTAGTTACTCGTATTAGTTTCTCAATACGACACAATTCTTCTTCCATTTTCTTTAAATGTTAGTCAGATACTTTTTACAAATTGATATTAAATCAAAAAGTATCCTGCAGTTTTTTCCCCAAGAAGATGTTTTGTTTGGCTTCAAGTAGTATTTAGAACTAGATGTATAAGTTTCACCAGCATATTTTCCAGAGTAGTTTCTTTAAATGTTACAGGGCTGGATAAGGGCAAATAGACAATATGATATAGTTCAATTTTTTTCCCCTTATTAATTGAAAAAATTAATTCTTTGAGACACCAAAATCCACCAAATATTCCAAGAAGCAAGCAGAATAACATTATTTCTATCATGTTTAGACCACAGAGATTTCTTAAAAGCTACCTTGAATTAAGGTCTTATATGCCTGACAACAAAATAATAAATCAGGTTTATAGATGTACTGCCATTTTATCAGCAGGGGGAGAAAAAATGAATTTCTCTAATTTGCATACTTAAAAATTGAATTGGAACAGGATTAATCACTATATGATTAAAACAAACAAGCCCATTGATTTTGTTTATTCACTGAGGAAAAGCTGCTGCTGGTGCCTTTCAACTGCTAACAGCTAGCATGATGACTAAAACAAAAAGCACAATGCAATTTAATAAAAGAAAAGCAACCTATTTTTCAACATGTTCTCTAATGTTTTTAGTCTCCACTCATAATTCGTCAGATTTCCTGTGTAGATTATATTAAAAGTGATGCACTGATAAATTAAACCCAACTTTAAGTTTTAAGATTATAATCAGTTTATGATATATACACAACCTGTGAAGCATTCTTTTGGCATGCCAGAAGCCAACCGAGAATCAGTTCATGCATTCGTTTTCTTACTAGTGTTTAATCAATATGCAACACCTCATCTTCAAAAGAGCCTAATCTCAATAATTCTTTATGCAAGAGCACAGAGAGTATTTTTTTTTCAAAAGTCATATTTCTAGTGAGATACAGCTTTTCTTTTTATAAGAGTGGATTAAAACAAGTCTCTTAACTGGTATTATCCCCTCATCAACTATGCTGTTAACAAATAGCCCTTGCTCTCAAAGAACCTCTAATACTTAGAACCAAGATATATAGATTATATATATTTCCAACATCATTTACAACATCCATCTACAGGATTTATGTATTACTGCATTTAAAGATAGTAACTACCAAGAATATTACCGAAGGCCTAGAACAAAGTTCAGTAGTGGATCGGGCCAGACCTTGGGTTAGACAATTATCCATAGGCTGACACTGGAATATCTAGTACCAAACAGAGGAATGACCAAGAGAGTCTGACAAAAACAACAATTAGGAAATACCTGTATGGAAAAAGTTTCTTTGAAATTCTCAGATATTAGTTTATACCTCGAAGTAGGTAAGCCTATCACTCTTCCAGTCTAGTTCATCTCTACTAGAGGACAGTTAGGATGTTCTTATCTAGGTGTCCTTTTAATAATCTTGTTTAATTCTTGGCCTCAATGACTTCTCGTGGCAATTATTTTCCATAGAGAATCTTACTTTTCCTGAAAAATACAAATTTTATGCTTAAATTTTACTGGAACAGTTAGCGAGCTAATATCCATTTTTGCCACTAGACAATTGGATTTCCTCAAGTTCTCAAGCAGCCAGTACATAGTATTGTCTGATTTCCAGCATGAACAGCAAGTCAGCAGTGTAATCATCCAAAGCTAAATTCAGACTGAAATCGTTAAGCCTATTTTAGTTATAAGAGAGCCAGAGAGCAGTGGAAGAGCATCTTGGGATACTTATTTTTTCCTGAACATACCAGGGAACAGCACTGGGTCCACAAACCTTATTTGCATTCACAGCCTGACACTGGACAATAAAAAAAAAAGAGAAATTAACAGAAAAGCATTCAGTTCATTTTCCATTTATAAAGCTGCATAATAAAGGACTAGAAGTTTAATGGCTAGGGACAGAAGTCCAAAAAGCCCACGCCTGAATTGATTCAATCTTTGTAGGTTAGTCTAACCTACAGAGTGAACCAGTTTCCAAGTGGATAGACGTTCCCTTTTCATTCCAGAAATGCAGGCATATGCCTGCAATGGCTTAGGCCAGAAGCCTGGGGGTGTTAAAGCAGCCTTCCCTTCCATAGGGAAGCTGAGCTGGGGGGGGTGGGGGCAGGATGTGGCCAGGCCTGGGCACGCCTGAGTAGACCCCAACCTTGTGGTGGAGAAGGGGACTCTATGTTAGGCTGCCCAGCCCCAGTGGGGGGGCTCTGCCGCACACAGAGCAGGGAAGGGGGCTCTGTTCAGTGCTGGGGGAAGACTCTTCCCTGTCCTCCTCCCCCTGCTGCCACGGGGCATGGAGATGGGGGGCTTTATGCATCACTCACTGGCCTGGCCCAGCCACGGCACAGGGAGCTGCTGTCACTGAGCCAGGGCTGACCTCTCCTCCACAGCCCAATCCAGCCTCACTAAGCCCCAGCCAAGGCAGCCGCACAGTCTGGCCAGGTCAGGCCACGGGGGCAGAGCCACCCCCAGCAGCTGCCCACCACGGGAGCTGGCTGCAGATCCACAAGCCCCTGAGGTACCTCCGAACCAGCCTGGCTAGCACCCACTGTCCACATGATGGACTGGGCTGGGCTGCACTCTCTGACAGGGCTTAATGTCCCCATCACTGAACCACAGCTGCCAGGGGTGGCCCCAGCTTCCTGGCTGGGCCTGGCCACACCATGCAGTTGCTTTGGCTTGTGCTGAGTGAGGCCAGTCAAAGCTGCAGGGGCAGGGCCACTCTCAGCAGCTGCAGCTCCATTACAGCTGCTCCCTGTGCCCCGGCTGAGCTGAGCTGAGCTGGGCTGGGCTGGGCCGGGCCGGGCCAGAGTGCACCACACACAGCCCCTCCTCTCCCCACTCTACGGGGTTGGAGGGAGAACATGGAAGAGTCCCCCCAGCACTGAACAGAGCTCCCTCCCCTCCCCATGGGAGGAGGAGCAGGGGGAAGATCCCCTCTCTGGGCCCGGGCAGCCTCACAGAGCCCCCCCCTCCCCCCCCCGTCCTACAATGGCAAAAGGGTAGGAGCCCCCCTCTGGAGGAGGAGGGGAAGAGCCCCCCTCTGGAGCTGGGCAGCCTGACAGAGTCCCCCTTCTAGCCTCATGGAGTCCCCTCCCCACCCAAGGGGGAAGATTGGGAGGAGGAGCACAAATCTCCCTCCAGTTCTGCACACAGCATGCCCCCCACTCTAGAGGAAGGGAGGAAAGAGTCCCCCCAGCACAGAACACAGCGCCAGCATGGCCTTGTTAAGGTGAAGATGGCAGGGAGAAGGGTTAATTCCTCCCTCTGTTCCTTCTGCCCTGCAGCCAGGGTCTGCCAGCCCCAGAGGCCACTGCCACAACCCCCTCTCCTTTGCTCCCCAGCAAACAGGCAGACCCCAGCTACGATGGGGGAGAAGGGGAACGAGGGAAGAATTTACTCCCTCTCTGCCCATGTTTCCTTAATGGGGCCATACCACCCAGCTGATGTCTCCACTAGGACCGGTTCCTGCTCAGGCTAGAGAGCAGAGGGGCAGGGGCAGCTCTGGTGGGCTGGAGCAGAGAGCACAGCCCAGAGAGCATGCTGGGATGCTGGAGGACTCTGGTTTAAGTTAAACCAGGAACGGGTCTGGGTCAGACATTGCATAGACTGGTTTGAGCCAAATCACTTAAGTTTGATCCTACGTTCAACCAGGTTTATCTCAAACCAGTTTCAGCCATTTTGAAACTGGTTTATGTGCACTAAATGTCTGTTCTGTTACAGGTTTAAACCAGTTTCTGATCACTTAAACTGGTTTGTGTGTAATGTCTGTCCCTAGCCAATAAGAGTAATATGAATGCTTTTTCTCCCATTAAAAGGCTATTTTCCAACTATTTGTAGCAGCAATACCAAAGTATGTTTCATTTAGAACACTTAATATTTCTGATCCCTGTACTAACTTCATTGTCAAGTTTAGCAACAAGTTATCCATTAGTTTACCCTTCATACCAGTCAATCCAATCACTGATTCCTTGAACTGCAGTTGTTCCATATATCATTTTATGTTGTGTCAAGGTAAAACCTTTGAACAATTGAAAGGTAATAATCAACCAGCCTACTGCAACTCTACAAACATCTTTCCATTCCACTTCCATAACTGCATTAAGCATAATCTGCTAAACGAACAGGAGCCATCAGAACCTGAATATAAAGCTCAGTTTGCATGAATTTGTCAGACATCCTGATTTGGATTTTTAAATCATTTGAGATCAGAATAAATTAATTTTAAGATGGACAGCAAGTTAAAACAGATTTATCATCCAGCTGTTGGTACTACTTATGAAACAGTGGGCTGGTGCTAAACATCCTCCTGAACAAGTGTTTACACTGCTAGATAAAGGAAAAGGGCCCTACAAAAGAGCTTGTTCTGACCACCATGCACAACCCAAAGAGCACAACTTACATTCCACTCATTAAGCTTTTTCAGAACCAAGGAAACATGTTATTGTTTGGTCAAAATCACCATGTCAACATGGGGACTAAACCCATTAGAAAACTTAATTAGTCTGCATATTTTGAATTTTAGCTACTGTAAAAACATTGGTGAGAGAAATCATGAACAGTTGAACAGTGCACTGTCAGAAAGGGGGAGGAGATTACTTTAGTCTCTTCCAAACTGCAGCATTAATAGGATTCTTGGGCAAAATTATCAAAAAAAGATTATCTTTTGACCTATTATTTAGTTAAGAGTGCCATGAAGTTAACGCTATAGCGTATGAAGGGAAGATTTCAGTTTCAAAGTAAGCTAATTACTAGCTTCTCACAAATGATGACCAGGTACCTTAATATTAAAACACACATTAAATAAATAGCACTAAAGTCAGCAATACCCCACGTCCACACACAAACCATCCTGAATGAATTAGAAGATCTGACCATTTTTTAAAAACATGGTATGGGATTTTTAATCATTCTCATGACATCCTAGTACACCAGGTGGCTTAATATTACAAACATACTGCTAAGAATCCAACCCTGTATTTGGCTGAAAATACTTCAAAAAGAACTAAGGACTGAGCAACCTAAATGATTTCCAACTGGCTTTTACAGAGCAGTGATTACCAAGACGACACAAATTTCTTTCATTATTTATGTGCATGTTGTATAGTAAAATAATTGCAGATTGCTACATCTATTTCCTTCAGCGCAACAAGTACAGTCAAAGCTATCAGAACAAAAGGTGACCCTAACCATTACTCACCTAGTGTCAACTTCAAAATTATAAACATAGTTGATAATATATAGGTTTCTCAGGAGACTTACCATGCAAGTAATAACTAGTTAAGGCATTATAGATTCAGGCCCTGACTACTATAAAGTGTTCAGTAGCTGACCAGTAATTACCTTGAAGTCACACATTATTGATTATAACAGCCAGTTTCCTCACAAGAGAGTTATAAACCACCCTACAGGAACAATGACATTTAGAAACCATTACATTTCCAACTTCTAATTCCCACCCTTAAGAATACAGCCGGTTGACCCAGAAGGTTACAGATAAAGAATTTTTCATTTTACCTTTTCTCGAGTCCTCTTTTCTCTCAGTGTTGATACAAGGTCCCCAATTGCATGAAGAGGAAGCTTTATGGAATAGGAGAAGAAAGGTTTATGCAGCAGATTATCCATAATTAATAAAGTAAGCTAGACAGTTCTTATTAACCCACTGTTATATAAACTCCCAGGACTGGAATCTGTTTGAATGTGTGTTTCCTGTCTCATTATAAACAATTATAGTCCTTAGTCTCTCACAATCCTTTTCTGCAGTGCAATTGCTTAAAGCCAGAAGATCAAATACAGAGTTTACAACAAATGACCAGTGTTAACAACAAATGATGCCACAAGGACAGCATAAGCGGGGAGGAATTTAGGGGCAGTCCCACTGAATGCAAATCACCTTCCTGGCTGTAATCTGACTGTTCTATTTCTAGGAAGAATATTTTGCTGCAAGCTATATTAAGGTTAGCCAGCCAGTCATTTTCTTACCCCTCTCACCATGGAAGTTAATGCCCCCTAATACCTCTTAAAGCTTGTTCAGCTGCAGTAAAGAGGTTAGGAAATATGCTGTTTCTAGCATATTTTTCCTCCAGCTGATATTTCACCAACTGCAAGGTCTGATTTCATTTTTGTTCCACAAAATCTTGTTAGGTGGATTTGAGCCAGGTGAATACATGATTTCATTCTTCATTTGCTAAGATGGAACTGCAAGGTGCCAGTTATAGAGCTTAACAATGGAAGCTTATATAAAGCTTAGGCTGCAATTGGAGCCTTTGCTTTGAGTAATACCTTCAAACACACTTTCTACCAAGTTACTGTAGTTCTCTTCTTCCAGAACCTTCAAGTATACAGATTTATTCAGCAGACAAATAGCGTATTCCTTTGGCTTCTGTTAGCAGGAGGGGCGAGGAGATTGTTCAAACAGTAAAAGACATGACATTTTTTCCTCTTGACCATCATCTGAAATAACACTCTCTGCTTTTTGGGAGTTAGGGAAGGTTTCTACTAAAGAGGAGGAAAAAGTTAATCCAAGAGAAAGAGAGAGAGTTATCCATTCATTAAAGTCATTCAGACAAATCCTGCAGTCCTTACTCAGAACCATATATAGTCAATACAAATTTACTTAGCAAAATTCTTGGAGCCCTTATTGTTTACAAGAGTCCATTTCCTTACCAAAAAAAGACTCAGCTCCTATACACATATGAACACAGCTACCATACAGGAACATTGACTTGTATAGATCAGTACATATATTATTGGGAGCTTGATTAGCATAAAGGATTTGACCCAATACTATTAGATATAGCAGCCAAGGGCTAATTGATCAGCAATAATACTGCATAGTCTTCTGTGCAGGAAGTCCAAGGCAGTCAGAGGAATGCATGACAATTACTTGATCACTGAGCTGACAGGAAAAAGAAGCAACTGTTAGAAATGTTCTCTCACTTGGGTTATGTGGGCCTTTCATAGAAGATCTTGTTCTATTTTCCCTTCCTTATCTTTCAGATTAAAAGATGTCTTCTGTTAACTAGATCGCAGAACAATATTTGTTTTCTAAGCCAGTTCAGGCTGGACCAATAGTTGTAGCATATATCTTTGACTTTAGCTGTGGAAGCTCAATACAACCAACCATTTCTGCTTGGAAACCTGCCCTTGGTGGATGCATTTTATGCTCCTAAATGACTGGTTGGCTGCTTACACTTCAGCCCATCTGTTTTGATGGCACTGGGCCCATTTACAAGGTGATATTTCAGTTTTACTTGCAGAGAGATGGGTGCTCTGCACAACATTTCTCTGCCATCTGCACTTTGGTAAGAAGCCTTTCTGAGCCACAAATAGTACTCCTATAGTGCATCAAATCTGTTGTCATATTTATGACACAGCCCACCTGAACAACAAACAAAAGGAAAGCTTGGTTTCTCAGTGTTTCAGGCTGCCCAATACACAAGTTGCTGTTGAACCCAAGGGAAATTTACTAAAAACACTAGAACAGATCATAAGAATAATGGTTGCAGGGATTCCACAAGGACAAGTTTGTGGTTCACGATCAAGAGATTAAGAGTAATAAAACCAACACAAGTTGTATGCCTACAATGAGAACAAGGTAAAGGCATGTAGCTACATTTTGCTTTAACGCTGCCCTCTAACGATATGTATAGGCCAAGTAAGCACACAATTGCCTCTACCCTCATTCAGCCTATATGGCTAGGGACAGACATTCAAAAAGCCTGAGCCTGAATTGATTCAATCTTTGCAGGTTATTCTAGCCTGGCTAGGCTAAATCAGTTTTGTAACTGGACAGACAGCCCAGAAGTGCAAGCACATGCCTACAGTGGTTCAGGCTAGAAGCTGAGGGACACTAGAGCAGCCCTCCCTTCCTTCAACAGTATGGAGCTGAGGGGGGGCATAGCCAGGCTCTAGCAGGACACTGTGATTAGTCCCACAGGGAATTGATAGCAGTGTTTATCACCCAATTAAGAAAAAACAGGGGGACATTATCAGCTACTAGTTGATTCCACCTGTTGATTCAGCAAGGGCAGTAGGCAGCATATGGTCTGCTAGCTAATCAACAGACACCTCCTCAGCAAGACAGAGGAGAGAAGGGAATTCCTGCTTAGCAGGGAGTGGTGAGGGCGAGGGGGGAAGCAGCTCACAATCTGTGTGGGAGCTCCAGCCAGGAAGCAGGGGGGAGGGACCAGCCCTACTGTGGAGCAGAGAGCCCTGCCCAACCCAGAGAACATGCCGGGATGCTGGGGAGTCTGATCTTAAACCAGCAAGGGGTCTGGGGCAGACATTGCATAAACCAGTTTGAGCCAAATCAGTCAAGTCTGATACTACATTCAACCAGGATCTCTTATACTGGTTTCAGCCATTCTTAGACTGGTTTATGTGCACTGAACATTTGCTCTGTTACAGGTTAAAACCAGTTTCTGATCATTTAAACTGGTTTGTGTGTAATGTCTGTCCCTAGCCTATAAGGTCAAATGAGCACTGTTGTCCTGGATAGTCTACTGTTATCCAGAGCATGCAGATACTGCTTTGCCAGCTCTGAAATGTGTTAAAAAGTCAGTAAGTTTCTCTTAAAGTGTAATGGACTTCCTATCTGTGGACTTGTTTCACTATATCAATGATTCTCAGGGTGCTATGGCATGCTGAGGTGCTGAAAGATACTTTTTTGGGTACCGCACAGTATTAGCGCTTGCTATGTGCTTAGGTGTGCAAGCATCTACATGCTTCACAAGATAAACCAAGAGATTTCACATAGGAATCCACAGTGTCAAAAACATTCTGACCTGTTGTGGTCTTTGAGTGCTTTGCAACAGAAAAATTACTTTATTATTTCTCTGTAGTCAAAAAAATGAGAGTGAAAACTAAGAGTTGGCATTTTCCATGGGTAGCTTGAATCTAATAAGATTGAGAACCACTGAACTACATGGTAGTATCAAATGCTCAAAAAGTCATGTGCACACCAGTTTCTATACATGCATATATGTGTATATGGCGCATATGGGTATTTGAGCACAAGGGGCGACATCTGTTGCAATCCAGATGGTTGGAACTCAGCAAGCACAGGAAGAAATGTCATCTGGTTGCAGGATAGCTTTATTGCAGCCAACAGAGTTCTACAGTTGTTTCTTAATAGTCCCTCAGACACCCATACAACATATAAAGTTGTATAATATTGTTCTATTTTTCCTGGGAAGAACAAAGCAAGCTAGTGACACATATTTTATTACACTTTCCTTCCTTTACCAAAAAAGTGTAACAAGCTAAGAAAAGCTATGGCAAATTTTCAGCAGATTAGTCAGAATGCTTCAGTTAAGCATTTCTGATGAAATTCCCCCCCCCCCCATTTTTTAAAACAAAAACATTGGAGAAAACCATACATTTTTGTTGAGAATAAACTTGTGTTTTTGTGGACTTTTTAAATAAGTCATCTAGTAGCCTTGTGTGACACAGTATAATTAAAGGAAAATATAAACTTAAGCTTGTCAACTTGACCTAGGAATAAATCAGAAAATCTATACTGAAATAGTAAGTCATTGTGTGTGTGTGTGTCAGGAGACTACAAACAATGGAGGACAAACCTACCAGCTCTGTAACGGCAGTCATCCAGGATCAATAAGAGTAACATTATTCCACTGGTTTAACTATCATAGTTCAGTGTTAAGATGCAAGCTACAGCTTTTATACATAAAAAGCCCTGCAAACTAAAGCTTATTGCAATATAAATATTTAATTACAATAAACAAAATCAAGGCCCTATTGTGAGAGAGATAGTCACTTCTTTTTAGGTTGTGTAATGGAAATAAATACAAACCTGAATCCCTACTTTGTAAAGTATATAATCAGAAGAGACAATCCCCATGCAAAAACTCACTTCTGCTAGGAGAGATACAAATCAATACTAGCTGACAGTGGCAACAAGTGTAGTGTACTAGAAACCTTTGCTTACCATATTTTAGTTTATTTGCTTTACTATCTTCACCTGTTACCCTGTTTGTAGGGATCTACCCAACACAAGAAGGCAGCTGGCTGGTTTTGTGGGAGATCACGGGGACAGCTCCCATTTTCACAGACTGATTGCGGCAGAGCCCTCCACCCCCATGCCTCTGATCATTTGAGGGCCCACAGTGGCTCTGCTTCTTGCTACTGATCAACTGTGAGGGCTGTCCGCCACATAGACCTGGCCCTCACTACCAACTGCTGGAGGCCCTCCCCACCCCACTTCCCCTCTGGTAGGCTGCACAGCTGAGCCAGTGCCATGAGGACTGCTGGCTTCCTCTGGGGAGCCAACATCTTATTTTCTATTTTCAGTAAGTTTTCTTTTCTTTTTCCCTGGATTTGGTGGACATTGCCTGCTTTCATGGGCAATGCCCGATTTTGTGTTTTCTGTGAAATTGCTATTTTGGTAGGTCCTGGTCTGTTGGTCTCATTCACTAGATGCTTCTAACAATTTAGACTGCAAGTTGTTTGATGCAGGGACTGTCACTATATCTGTACAATGATACAGCTCAATGAGTCCCTGATTCCTAGTTCACTTATGAAATGCAAATACTAAGAAACACTCAACAGTAAGTGACTCAGCCTGTTACAGGTATAATTTACAGATATTTCTTCTTCTCTTATATAGCTTTTAATTAAAGTCACGTGTTCCACCATAACACATTCCTCTCTCTCGGTCATGCAGACACATACGCATTAAAGTGAAAATCCTGCATGTCTAACTCTTAATCTACTTTTTAGTTTTGAATGTCACAAGCTCCATTTTAAACTTGATGTTTACTTTCTTGATTGTTATAGCTGAGAGTGTAAATGTTTACCACCCATTAAGATTACAAGATATGCTTTGTACTTGTTCGGTATTTGTAGCTGTACCTCAAAAGCACACATGAGCCTAAGAGAAAACTACAATTAAGGTCACAGCATTAAACTAGTTTCTGGACATTCATCTCTCTTGTGTAGTGCCAACATTTCCATTTTACCACAATACAGAAGTTATATAAAAAAGCAGTACTTGAATTTTCAGAATGTCTTTCACATGATACATATGCAAACCACACATTATGCATATGTATGTATGCAAATCCTTCCATAACAAGGTGCTCTCCGCAGCCACTTGGAGAAATAGCAGTACCCATATATACTTTGACAGTAGGTTTAAATTGTAGCAAAACATATTAAGGTGAAACGGTCAGGAAAAACAATGGGAAGCTTGGTTAGATAACTTTTGAATACCTTTCAAACACCATCATTCTTATGGTTGTAAACTGCTAGCATGATACCCCAATGATTACTTCAGATGCTACACTATTAAATTGTCTATCCCCATCCCAATAGGACATGCTGACCAATAGAAGGTTTGTATGAGAGCAGGACTGAAGTTTCACAAAGCCTTGGTCTGTGGATTCCTTCAGAATACTGTGGGTTCCACCATTTTCAGTGCTATATGTAAGGCCATTTAGATGCGCTCGGCCTTCTTTCCATTATTCTTTTCACAAAAATCCAGCATATCCAAAGTAACAAATAAAAAAACAGCAAAGCTATTGTCCCTGCAGGCTGGGAAGAAAGATTGTTATTTCTATTTAAAAATACTGGGGGACTCGGTTACAATGCGAGTTCTTTGATAGAAGTAGATTTTCACTGCAATGTTATGCCTTGTTATTCCAGCTATTACCACTGTTAGGCAATGCCAGTCACTCATTTTGTCAGCACAAGGGTTTGTAGGCAGTTATAGCTTACTTTCTGTCTTTCTTTTTTGGGGTAAGATGTAGATATTAAAATGAATGTCTTTTTAGAAGTCCTGCTTCATTATTTATCACCCATCTTTGGATTCCAGGTTTGGGTCCTTTTAAACATTCAGGCTTTAAAAGACATGTGGTCATACCAGGGCTGTAGAGAGATGTTATTGCCACTATTGTCCTATGAGTGACAACCCTTCACTGTCTATTTCATCAAGATGAGCATTTGCCTTTTTGTAGTTGCATAACATTGAAAATTCGGTGCCCTATTTGTTATTCACTGTCCCAAGTTCCTTTCTGTCTTACTGCTCTGTAATCAGCAACCTACTATTTCATACAGTGTCATCCTTTAGCGTATTGTTTGACATTTATCTAAATTAAATCTCACCCTATTTGAAATGAACCTCTTAGTCTAAAATCTCTCGATCAATTATTCTGTAGCTTCAGTCTACTCGCTACATATTTGATCAATGCAAAATTTTATTCTCTGGATTGTTTAATAGAAACATTAATTAACGTTTTCATTAATATCAGTCCTAATACTGATCCTTTGGTATATCACTTGATAATATTTTCCCCATTGATGTTTTTCTGTTAATAATTATTCCTAGATTAGAATTCAGCCAATTCTGTACTCTTTACAATGTCCTGAATCAGAGTGGATGTTCTTTTTTGTGCCGTAACCACCCCCCCACACACACTTCTTTCCATATGTAATTGTATGAAAAGCTGGGCTACAGTTAAAGGAAAGCCTCTGTTTTGTCTACCAAATATGTGAAAATATGCCAGACTATTACTTTTTGTCTAATTGTGTGATTTCCCAAGACGTAGGAACATGTCTTTCTGACATCCCAACACAATTTGCATGGTAGGGCAGAGGGGTGAACACTGAAGGAGCACCTGACCACAGAACTTGACAGCCGAGCTCATTCACACCTTCAGGATTTGTATTCAGCCCAGGGAATATCTTGTGTCACCCAAATATCTTTTTCCTAGGGAGGCAAGGCACAGATTCAGGCAACTACCCTAAGCAAACAGCTTACTAAACATCATCAAGGCTAGGGACAGAAGTTACACATAAGCCAGTATAAATGATCAGAAACTGGTTCAAGTCTGAAATGAAATAGAAGTTCAGTGCACATAAACTACTTTCAAAATGGCCAAGACTAATTTAAGACATCCATCCAGATTTATACCATCAGACTTAACCAATTTAGGTCAAATCAGTTTATTGAACTTCTGTTCCATATCCCTTAGAACAAGCGTTTGGATGAGTAGAGCAGGAGGGTGCTCTTTCATTTCTGTTTTCCCAGCACCAAAACACACAAGTAACATTATACCCACTCTTCTACAAAGGTTTTGGCTCTTTACTGTGCACAGTCTGGTCACCCTATATTAAGGCAAAATTTTACAAGCATTTTAGTGTTATTGGGAAAATATATACAGGGAAAACTGGAATTCTAGTCTTTGTCAGAAATGAAACAGTGGCAGAGACGGAGGAGTTATAGAAAGGTGTATTAGAGGGAAATGCATATTTCAGTTATTTGAAAATCTAGCCCTCTAACTAAGCACAACATATTAGGCATCAAGATCCAGAATTGTTGAGATCTGGAAATACCTAAAGATCTAGATAGGCACCTACTGGGATTTTCAGATTCAGGCCCTTCAACGCATCTGTGAATGTAGCCCCAAGGGTTCTTGAGAGGCTGACCAAAAGTATTATGATGAGAGTAGAGTGTGGGGGTAGGGTGCTTTACACATTTCAGACTGGCTTTTGCTGTTTTGGTGCTTAAGTTAGACTTAGGATCCCCTTTAAAAGAGGACCCTGATGGCTTTAACTCAGCTCTTGAATGCTTGGTGCCATGTCCTCCTGGGATAATAGTTTTAAGTAAGTTAAAAAGCTTGAAAGATTTCATAATATGAAGTCTTCAAGAATTATCTTACTCATTTTCTTTTAATTCCTTCCTACTTTAAGACAAAAATATATAGACTCACTAAAATCTAAGTCTGAATTTCTGCTAACTTCTGAATTGGCCAACTTATTTGAAGAACTGGCAGATTTCTTTGTATGTTAGCAATAAAGGCAGCCACTGCTCCTAGAATAAAGGATAAATGATGTAAGCCTAAGAACAAAAGCTTAACTGACCTCTTCTCCCATCTTCTCTTGCTCACCAGCTATATTTCTTTGCTTCCTTCTCCGAATCCCCTCTGGGTCTGCTACTAAAACCATTTCTCTTGTCAAGACTGCTTTACACAGCAGAAGCTAGTGATGCAATATTGACTTTATAAAGGGCCAAACAGGGCCCTCTTTCCTAGCACTAAAAGAGATACACCTGAGCCAGTAAATTAAGAAAAAAGATTGCTGAACCATCATAGCTACTCCAACCCTGCTACATAGGATTATATATATATATATATTTTTTTTTTTTGTAAAAACCTGTAGCTTTGGAACCTCCTGAGATAAACAAACAAAAAAAATATTGTAAATTCATGAGAGGGACTTTATCTGGGTTAGTTAGTATGTATTGTACTAATGAAGGGCTTTGTGAGGGCTAACTGAAAGCAAATGTGTAATTGGAATGGGTTCATTTGATTAAACAGCCTGGTTTTATGGATCTGATCTTTAGAAAGGCTGAACACCTAAGACTCCACCTGAAATTAATAGCAATTCTGGGGATTTGGCACCTCTGAAAGAAATCCTGCCCTGTTTGATACATGACTCAGTCTTTAAAGACCTAGCTTGCAAGACAGTTTCACTTTAGTACTCATCAAAGAAAGGGAGGAATCAGCAAGAAAGCTACATCACCTCGACAGTAATCATCAGGATAGTCTAGAGTGACAAACTGAGTAAAGACCTTACCAACAGGCTTCTGAATCTCTCATTATTAATTGGCAAATGCTTAATGAGGAAACCAACATTTTCAAGTACAGTGTTGCTCACAAAACTTATTGTGAAAAATGATTTTGGATCCTGTTTGCTCTGTTTATAAATTAAAAGAGTATTTCTAACTGTAGGCTCAATCTGGTATCCTCACAGCAATCTGCTCATTCTGCTTTGTGCCTCATCTTCAAAAATTATTTTAGGATTTAATTTAACTAGCATTTTTTTTATTTTTGGATCTGTACTAATGAGAAGGGCATAACGTCAAAAAAATGCAAAGGGCTTATTCCCTTATCACTGTTCTCCAGTGCTTTGGACAGTCATTTATGTATATGCTCTAGTGCTTTGGACAGCCATGCACATGCACCCACATTTGTGTGCGCACGTGTGTGTGTGTGAAGCTAAGGAACTCCAACTTAATACACACCAGTAGTCAAAAAAGCAAACAAAATACCAGGAAGGACAAACAATGTGATGGCACAATTTTTTTCAGTGTTATTTTCTGTTTTATAGGAAAGTGGTTTGTTTTTTGGAGTACAATGGCCAATTTTAGGCATTGTAACTCAAAACAGTATAGGAGAAATATGGATAATAAAATAAAAGATGAATGATGAGAAATAGCAGAGGTAGAAACACTTCCATGAAGAGAGAATTAAAAGACTAGAACTGTTTTGCTTAGGGAAGACATTATTATAAGGTGAAATGAAAAAGTTGTGCAAAATGATGAATAGTATAGAGAATGAAAAGCATGTGTCCTTTCTTGTAATACAAAAAACAAAGGAACCAGAACAAAATGAATGGTAAAAGGTGATACCTTTTTTTTTTTTTTTTTACACAATGCATCATTACAGTTTGGATCTCTCTACTGCATGTCATCTCTGAGGTCAGCAATTAGCTGGATGCAAGACAGCATTGGACATGTAAATAGATAATAAGAACAACTACTCCCTGTTAGATAGGCTAGAGGCAGGAATAAAAATCCACATTATTTAAGGCACAGAACAATAACCAACTCTGAGGGATGAAAAAGGAACTTGACTTTTGGGCAGTGGTCCCACAAATGTCCACTATTGTGGGAGTCATTAATTTGTCTGTAGATTCAAAGCACCAGGGGAGGATATCTGCAAAAAAGAAAACACAATGCAATTCACAAAAGCACACTTGTGTCAACACATTGTATCTCTTAAGGCAAACAAATTAATTGTTTTTGCAAAATAAAGGGGCAGGGCATCACTTCTTTAGACCTCAAATTCGAAAGCGGGATAAAAAGAAGTCTGGAGACAAGGTGCAACACAATGGAGAACTGTGTTATAAAGTGTGGAGGGGGAAAAAAAACATTTCCCAATGCTAAATGAAGCTAAATGAGAACAGGCATCTGAGACAGAAAGACAGGAAATTGAATTCCAGTACGAAGACAGCGAGGAGATGAAAGAAGGGTTTTAAATTAGAACTAAAATTAAAAGAGTACTGTATTAGAATAAGAGCAGACCCAAATTCTGTATTATTAGCAGCTCTGTTAATATAGGTTGAAAGGCATCTATTTGGGGCCAAGTGGGCTAATTTGGAATCTTTCAATGTTAGGTTACTGGTTCAAATCCAAATCAGGCACTTGGTCAGCAAAGAGTGGGTCCTTCCAAAACTGCACTGATGCTCATGGGTAGGGGCACTGTAATGAATCTCAAGCTCCCTGATCTGTCAGTCCTGGTCATCATTTATCAGGGTTGTTAATCCAGTAATGTTCACTGATATTAACAGTCTTTAGAAGGAAGGAAGGAAGAACAATAACCTTGTGTAATGGGAAATGTAATGTGTGTAACAGCAGGTGGAACCAGAGGGCAGTCTGCAGAGGTGTGCTGACTGTTAATTTGGACTGCAGCTCCCAGAAGCCACCAGGGGCTGGGGGGCAAGGGGAAAAGGAAGAGAAAGCTTGCGGCTAGAATAAGGGTGTGGCAGGCTTGTCAGTGGCAGCTTGGCTTGCGGGTTGGAGCCAGATGGCTCAGGCATTCCCCTCCCTTGTCAATCAGAAGAGGGAGGAAGAGAGGCTTGCCCTACCCTGACCTAGGGACAAGGTGAAAAAGAGGACCTCAGAGGGAACTAAACCTTCAGGTTTTTCCATTGGTCAGTTCCCAGTCTGGGGGGGCAGAGTCTCCAGAGGGAATACAAATCTGCGGGTTGAGCACATGGGTATCTTTGAGGGATGATGAGGGCTGAAGAAGAGTTGGTAGAGCTGACCAGCTTCCCCAGAAGACACCTCTGCTGAGCAGGAAATAGCTAGCGGCTGCATCCCAGCCCCATTGTGGAGGAAGCGGCAGCATCGGTGCACACATCAGTGCACGGAGGGTCCGAAGAGTAGATGGGACCTTGGTGGCTGCACGAGGCAGAGCCGGCACAAGGCAGGAGTCTTTGGTGCACAGGTTGGTGCACAGGGCTGGAGAGGGTCTGGGAGTGGATGGGACCTCAGGGGCTGCACAAGGAAGCATGGTTCCCAAGCCTGCAGGAGGCAGGAGTCTTCATTGCATAGGTCAGTGTACAGGGCTGGAGAGCTGAGGGGGGAACCCCCCGTAGCTGCACGAGGCAGCGCAGGTCCCCAACCCTGTGAGCGACAGAGGTCCCATGGTGCATGGATCAGTGCACAGGGCCAAGAAAGAGCTGAAGGGAATTTGGGACTGAGGCAGCTCAGGTCCCCCCGATCCTGCAAGTGGCAGGGGTCCCACAGTGCATGGATTGGTGCATGGGGCTTGGAGAGAACCAAAGAAAACCCCGTGGTGGCACGAGGCAGCACAGGCTCACATCTCTGCAGGTAGCAGCAGCCCCAGGGCACCGAAGGGTGCACGGGAGGTCTGGGAGAGTGGGTAGGCCCTGGTAGCTGCACGAGGCAGCTCGGGCCTTTCCACGGGAAGCAGCAGTAGGATGAAGCAGCTGTTTGAGCACTCTAGGGACTAAAGGCTTGTTTGGAGACACCTCTGGAGATGCGAGAGTGGAGAGAATGAAGGTGCTGAGTTTAAGTGACCAGTTTTGATGTTTCTTTATCTGTTTTCCCTGTGTATTACTCCTACATACCTCATGATTACTGTACATTATTGGTTCTGGATGTAACTGTTAAGGTTTATGTAAATGATAAATGTTTCCCTGGGTCTATATCTATATTTATATCTATATCTATATGTGGGGTGGACCATAAGTTGCATTTTCACTGTGAATTTGTTTAAATTGATACTTTATTACAGGATGTATATGTATTGCCTTGTAATGTCTGTTAAATGGTCAGCTGCTAAAATTCTGGGGACAGCCTTATGATTATCACTTTGGATTCAAGTGGTTGCTATGCCTGTGTGTGGGATTGTATTGGTGTAACGTTGTTTATGTATGCTGTAACCATTGTTTATTTATTGTTGGGTCCTATTTAGTGAACCGCTGCTTACCCTGGTGCCACTGGTGTTTGTTCCCATTCTAAACTAGCCAGGTCTGGGATTGTAGGGGCTATACCCTAATAAGAAGATCACTGGGAGTCAAGGTTTATGTTGATAAGCGCCTTTGTCTGTCATATATACTTTATCTCTGCCCATGTATATAGGTAATAAGATTTACTGCCTTAGTAATATAAATTTGTAAATAGTTCTTGAATATATGTATATGTTTACAACATGTATTGGTCCTGTAAATAGTTAAAGTATACTGGGTGACCATAGTCTCTGCCCTGCTCTGTAGGGGAGGAGAGTGAATTGGCTCAGGCTGAACAGCTACACTCCCGTGGCACATGCACACACCTCCAAACATCTCTTGAATTGAACAGGGGGTGCCAGCCATGTACCACCTGGGTTACAAGGGGAAGAGAGAGCAGCATGCACATGGAACCTGGTCAGCCCTATGCAGAGAAATGCACTGTGGAGCTGGGGATCTTGCTGGCTTGGTCAGCCAGGACTTGAGGGCAGATACAGGCTGGTGTTTGAGCACTCTAGGGACTAAAGCCTTGTTTGGAGATACTTCTGGAGATGGGGGGCGGGAGAGGGGGAAGGGGAAGGAGAGAATGAAGGTGCTGAGTGTGTGACCAGTGCTGATGTTTCTTGACCTTTTACCTGTTCCTTCCCTTTGGTCCACTGGCTCTGACCCTAACCCCTATGATTTTCTATATAGAAGTGGAAATTCCCATTTGCTTCTTGTGCCAGCTGATTTTTTTCCCCCCTACCATTTATGAGGCATATTGAATGAACAGATTCCAGTGGCAAAGAACTCCTTGTTCTTAACTTCTTTTTCAACTCCAAACAGTTCACATCTTGACAAATAATCTGTTGATTCCTGGAATATATGGACTTTTCCTTTCAGTGACAATGACCTCAATTCCAACAAGAGATTTGTGCAGCAGATTCCTCCTACATACAATCTGTATGTATGTTTGTCCATAGGGAAGTCAAGGAGTCCAAACTAGAGGTAGCATTCCTCTAGGGAATCCTAACAACATAGACTATCTTATACCATTACTTTTACAGGCCTCCTTACAGAAAAGTGCCGTTAATTCTTTTTTCTTTTTATATAATTTTTTGCAGATTAATTAGTGTTATCTTTCCATGTAATCATTCGTAAGTAGTAAAGAGACTTCAAGAGGTGGGCATAATAGACAAAAGTCTGTCTTCATGCAGACCCACCCAACAGAGATGGTACAATTGAGCTTTAAAGTCAAGAAATGTGTAATCTAAAAACCTTGATTCTATTCCTGATTCACTGTTGTCTCATGGTATTGCCTTATGGAGCTCATATAACCTTTACTGGTCCAATTTTTTTTATCTGTAGAAGGTGAAACAATAATATTTAGCCCCTTTGTGGAACATTTCAAGAGCCTCCAACAAAAAGTATGTTAGTATAACTATATTTTTATTGAAATCCCAAATGTAGATCACAACAGAATTTGATCCAGTATCTCGGGTTCAGAGGTTTTAAACGATGTAATGTTATTGTGTTTGCATTTAATGTTATCACGTTTGCAAAGCTCCTGCCTTGAAGTTACTAACTTAAAAGGATGGCTTTAGGCATGGTCTGATGGAGTGACTGTCATGTCTAGACTGGAGAATCAGGGTGCTATCTCTTTTTTCTTTGTTTTTAGTTCTGGTGCCAGAGCTTTTATAAGCCTTGGCAGACAGAAACTTGCATTAAATAAAAAGGGCAATAAATGTCAGTAGAAATTATGTTGGAAAGAGATACCTTCAGAGACTGAATAACTGGTGCAGTTTATCATTACTGAGCCCAATCAGCATTTCCTTTGTAACATTCTGTTTCAACAGAGAAGGCCTGCTTTTTGTTGCTTCCCATTTACAATGAATATGTTACAGTAAACATGAACAAATGCCTTAGAAACCTTTCACTTCTAAACTCAATGATGTTTATGTGGGAGAATGCATTATGGTGTATAACCATACCATTCAAAAATATCAATACACCAACAGGGTACTACCATGTTAATTGTAGCATAAATGTTGTCTATATATAGGAACAGCTTAGTAATTCTCAGGATCATAGAGAGAATGTAGAAAATAAACAGCTTTATAGTAGTGGAACAAACCAGTATTTCCAGAGGACTGGTACTATGTCTTAGCTGTTACCATAATATATGGAATTCTGTGTTGCATTTCAAATTCCCCATGCAACTAGGATAGGAAAGGATATGGTGAGTGGTGCTATTAGAGACATGTCACAATGGCTTAATGAAGCCTGCCCTAAAACTGAATGTCTCATCACTTTACATAGGATGTATTTGTTCAGAATGCTTTTTGGAACTCATCCATACCCAATTCTTCAGGGAGCTATGAAATGATGGATGGATAAATTAGTTTGTAGAATGTGAGAACTGGTCTGATCCTTCACGTCAAAGTCCTCTCCTCTCCCACCATTTCCTTCTCTGCCACCAATAGCTTTCCTCTTATGAGGAAGTAGTCCCACTCCACTATGCTGTTTGAGGGATTGCTATGTGCCCACTTCTCCTTCTGATGGAGGAGACACAAATCATGGTACCCAGTAATTCCTCCTCCTCTATCACAGTGATGGAGGACAAGACCCAGTTCCACACTCAAGTTTCCATTTCATTTTTAGAAGAGTTTTAGTAGAGTTTTAGATTTTTTTTAAGGACGTCTGTGGCATAGAACAGCCACCATGTTAAATACGCTTCAGCTGTAATGGTTTGTTTATTTTGAAGGGAGGGGGAAAGAATTAAGTCTATCCTCATTTTAACAAGCAAAAATTTAGAGTGTGCCTCTTGGCTTAGCTTTTCAAAACCCAGATGGTCAGGATGCATACTGGCAGTAGGACGTCATTTATTAGGACATCTAAAGGGACAGTATGTTCTGTGTAGAGCCTTTTTTCCTGAACACTAGTCTATCATTCTGTATACTTATGGTGCTTCCATAGAACAGACCTTTTCTCCTTCCATTTAGTTTTCTAGGGCATTTCACTGAATAACTTTTGCTTACATTACTGTTTGATTTACTACCGTTCTCTTTTGCTTTTCATATCTCTAATTTCCAGAGCATAGCAACCTAACCTTTTGCTCTCTTCTCTCGGTGCAATTTTCCTTATCATCTTATAGGCGGCTAAATCCATATCTTTTTCCTAGGTGTTTGATTCTGCTTTAAATAATAATCTTCAGGCTGACTTAAAAAACACACACAGTATTCCCTGCTGCAAATACAGTGTTAGATTCTAAGAATACTAATACAGTCTTAATAATGATGTATTTAATTGTGCAGGAAAATAACCTTCTCACAAATTGTGAATTATCTATCTGAGCAGCCAGAAGATTTGAAACATCTGTATCTATTTCTATGATATCTTATCTTCACTACTAAAATGCAAAGTATGGGCATATCTTCCTCATGATACTCACACAGAGCTCTTCTTAAAAAGAACTATGCGAGTCCCTCGAAGTGAGAATAAACTTCAGTCCTTCAGCCCCTGTTTTGTGTTAATTTCTGTCTTTGGGCATCAATTACATTATGCAATTGTATGGCCATCAATTGTCTTTTTAATCTTTTTAAAATAACTTGGTCATGCTGTAGGTGCAAGGCTTTCAGCCTTAGTATAATAGAAACGGTACAGTGTTATGGTGTGAGAGGCAGCAAGTACATTTCTGTCCACCATCTTGCATCTGCGAGCCCAAACACTGCATGCTACAACCACCTCTTGAAGTGAGAGGCTTCTTTTCTCTTGGTGCCCATTCAGTCTTTGGTCTACCAGCTGAGGCCATTTGTGATGGTCATTATGACGTGAATGTTGGACTATATGACGAACTGGATTATATTGCAGTCAACTCATTGGACCTAATAAATAATGGCTCTTCTATAACCTAAACATTTTTGGTCACTAGAAAGCTGGGTTGGATACAAACCTGTGAGGTAAATATGGGGGTTTTTTGCCTCTTAAAAGCATGGGGTAATTTGAGCAATATTTCCTTGGCATGGAGCAGAGAGAGTGAAACTGGCTCTGCCCTATAATCCCTGTGTGGATAGATCACTGCCCTGCAGCCGCTTCACAAAATTAGGGAACTGGCCCATCCTAAAACCCCAGTGAACCATCCAGCATCCTGAGGGTTAAACAGGGTCATGCGAGTTGCTACTGTTACATAAATATTTCTAATAAATCATTCCAAACTTCTACCTTGAAAATCTAAAATGTATTTGATGCAATCATACAGCCATTTATTATATAAATATATACAAATATTATTACATTAATATTAGAAGAGTAGCATGAAACAGGGTTTCTAGCCATTTGGAGCAGAGAGACTGAGGACTAAGTGGCATCTGAACTCCTCTCTCAGGTTTATCACTCATTCTTCTTGGCTGAGACTGAGAAACACAGGCATGGCAAGGGAGGCACTGCTTATATTAGTCCTGCCCTTGTACCTGTTCAGGAAATAAATACAGCACGAGCTATGTAAACCAGTACTTTATTAGCTGGAAAACTCTATTAACCGGCATCCAAGGGATGTGCCAAAAGCAAAACTGGGGTTTCGCTGTCACCGTGAGCAGAGTTCTTGCCACTTCTTCGGCCCACAGTCCAGGGCAAAGCAGCCTGTTCAGGGCAAAGCATCTTCCTCTCCTGGTTCCCCAGCACACTGATGCCGGGGAGTGTACCCAACAGTGCACATTTGATTAACTGGCATCCCCATTCCTGTGGGATGCCAGATAACAGAGCTTTTACTGTAGCAGATTTCAGATTCCATGCTTGCCAGTAGAACATATTTGCTTCATTGTAACATTAACCTATGAAATAGACTGAAAAATATATCTGACCCTGGAAATTTGGGGCTGATTCCCACTGTATTAGCTCTGGTGTAAACCCAGAGTGGCTCCACTTAAGTCCTTTCAGATTCCCTGGATTTACACTAGGAAAACAGATCAGGATGTGGCAGAATACTCTGTGATACTAACAGAAATATGAGAAAGGCATCTGGACCTTTGGGAATAGATTGTGCTGACTGATGATGGGCTATGTGTTACTGAGTTTGAAAAACATGACCATACTTATGCTTTCAAATCAATATTTTAGATTTCTCATAATGACAATTTAAGACTTCTTGGCAAAACCCCAGTCTCACTTCTTTAGCAATCAACTAATGTCTAGATATGGGCTGCAGTCATAATACCAAAAAAAAATCTTCCTCCAACAGTTGTAGTATAACACACTATTTTCATACATTAAAAATCAAAATCTGGTATCCTTTAGTGATAACATTTTTATAGTCATGAAATACCCAAACCTGTTTTTAAAAAATGTGACTCGGCATTGCTACTGCAAGCTGTTGATGCCGCCAACTGATGTTTTCAGAATGGTGAATTCCTTTCAGTTCCTTCCTGCTCTGAGTGAATTTATCAGGGCACACTAAACCCAGGTCATTAACAGTCTCTTTCAGCTAAAGGACAACTTTTAATAACATTTACACTTATTTGACTTTTCATGTGTGTTCCAGTGGACTCATTGGGTACATCGATAGTGCTTACCCCAGCAGTCTTGAGAAAGTGATTGAGGCATGCTATGCATCCCCTGTTCCCACTCTACACAGGTCAAATCCAGAAGTAAAACAGCAAAATTGATCTGGGGGTGTCCTACACTCTCTGTTTCAAGCACCTGTGAAAGAAATTGCAAGAGCAGCAGTAGGAGGCACCCCCATTTTGGGGGTTCAGGGCAGCAATCTTAAGGGCACTATGGAAGTGATATACCCTTTGTTTTAGGTAAATTCAGAGCTACACTGTCTCAGAATTATATCATGAACAAATATATATTTTTATATGTAGCACCTCATAATTTTGACTGAATGAAAACAAAAACCCAACCTATATCTTGCAGTACTGTGAAACAGTACCTGGAACACTAGAGTATCATGTACAGTACTAGAAACCATGACTTTCTGGGTCAAACAAAGACATATAGGGCATGTCTACATGCCACCTTATGGCAATCTAGGACATGCTACATTGCCATATGGTGCACTACAGCGACATAGCAATCATGAGGGTCTACATGTTCGCTAGCTACGTCACCATAGTGGCACACTCCCCACTTATAGCACACTGCTACGGTGACATAGTGGGGAAATCTTCGTGTGGGCTGTCCATATGGCACAGTATGGGTGGTTACTGCACAGTATTTTAGTACTTTCAAAAGGAAGTACTAAAACACAAAACAGTAACAACATCGCTGTACTGTGATGTGTAGACACACCTATAGTCACCGTTTTCAGGAATTACATTTCTTCTTCATCAGTATGACATTCCAGCCTTATTGAAGTCAGTGGAAATGTTCCTCTGAACTTCTCTGAGAACAGGTTTACACTCTCACTCTGTTTCAGACATTACAGCAGTAATTTAGAGAACAGCATTTTTTATGCTAATTTCTGATGTTACAGTAACAGTGTTAACCCAGGGACTATA
Source organism: Gavialis gangeticus (assembly GCF_001723915.1). Taxonomy (NCBI): domain Eukaryota; kingdom Metazoa; phylum Chordata; order Crocodylia; family Gavialidae; genus Gavialis; species Gavialis gangeticus. The sequence goes on along the minus strand of NW_017729006.1, from coordinate 13,871,386 downwards.
GATGTTCACCTGAGGATCTGGACCCAAGACAGCAGTTAGAGCAGTTAGGCTATTTATAAGGATTTGTAGATATCAAAATTCCTGTGCTGAAGAACTGATTCTGCTGCCATGGAAATAAAATGTCCACTCATTTCAGTAAGAGCGAGATAAGGATTTAGTGGAAGAGCTCCCAAACTAACAAGAGCCTGAATTGTTCTGAACCTATATATAGTTTGACCTATTCTATAGTCAGTCTAAAATGCAAAACACGGAACATTTTCTGAACCACGGAGGTACAAAACAGCCAACCTGGACAAACTGGGTTCAATACATATAAATGAAACTTTCCACAGAGAGTTTTATCAGCTATTTATTAATGCTTGACAGAAAAGCTGATAAAAACAGCTGTGCAGAAAGATGAAATGTATTCCCAGCCTGACATTTCTATCGACTCAAAGTTCACAAAAGCTCATAAAATATTAACTATAAGGCAGTAACCATCCAGGCTGGTTTTTAAACAAATTATATGTTATTTTCCGACCCAGGAGCTTGTAACAGAAATAAAAACTGCTAGAAGTAAATGAGAATTTCTAGGATGTTCCTATGGCTCAGAATTTGCTGCTATTGCAAACATTACACACAGCTACTACAAGAAAGGTCACAGCAGGCCTGAAATTCAGATGAACTGGCTGCAGACAGCAACAAACAACACTCCTTTCTTCCCTCTGAAGCTTAGTGTAATGTACACAGAAGGAATACAGAGCCAGTTTCTGATAGCCTTACTCTTGTTTAATACTAACTAGCTTGAAATCAATGGAATCACCGAGAGGCATAACAACTAGTGTCTGTGCCCCAGGGTCTGGGCCCCAGGGGCACAGACAGAAGTGACAATTTTCACATGATCTGGCCACAGAAAGTGGTCATGACTATACACCAAACACAAGTGTGGAGCTGCAGACCACTTAAAAAATGGCCAGTTGTGCAAAAATCTGATATTTCAACATAGCATCTTCTGTAACTTGTGTCTGCACTGCAGGTGGCAGTGGCAGTAGCAACAGCAACAGGTTACAGGCCATCTGTGGTGGCTGGGCTGGCAGTGACAGCAGCTTCCATTCTTGTGCCCACTCTTAGATGCCTGGGACACTACTTGAATCACCCATTCAGTAAGGTGCTGCAGAACAGAAGTGAAAAGGTCAGATACATGGCCTATTGTTATTTATCTAATCTGGAGGTTTCATTAGGCAGTTCAAAGTAAAGACGTAACATATGGATTATGTATATATTTAAAAAATCCTTTCTGAAAAATACATCTACTGGCATTTGCCAAGAGACAGATCATGAAGCATTGCAAAAACAAAGCATAAAAGATCAAAGAGCTGAATACCATTAGGCTTCTGAGTCACTGAAGCACTTTTGAAAATTGTGCTCAAAATTGCCATAAAAGCCTAAGGAAAGGCTGTAGTACTAAGAAATAGAATGAGATCAAATACATGGAAAGACTGCAAAGACTAGATAGTACTATTATATTGGCCTTTCACCTCCAGAGATGCGGATACAAATCCGTCTTTCTGTCACAGGAACTGAAAGTACATTTGATGGTTTTATCCTACTCCCCTTTTGTATATACCAGAGAAAATAAACATGATCTTTGGCACAGCTCTCTGTGTCTGTTCAGGAAAAGCCCAGAAGTCAAATAAAATGGGTGTTGCAGGCTGGGAATTTGGGGTCACATGTTCTGGTGTCTAAATCATTAAAAAGTGTTGCAACGTATTACAACACTTGCGTCCAGCTCCCAAGCTAAAACCTCTTATTTGCTAAATCAAGCCAGTTCTAAAATGCTCGCACACACAAGTTGTAACAAAGCACAAGTGAGGGTGTGGACTGTGGAATGTAGGAGTCACAGAAAGGCAATTTGCTACACACTTGTGATTCTTGAATATACAGTGTAACTTAATGGTGGAAAAAGCATAAGTGAATGCTTCTCTAGGCAGAAAGAATGTGCTAACAATAGAAATCCATACGTTTGCCCAAAATGTGCCTTGTCTTCTGTTTTTTTTAAGGGACTTCATCTCTCCTGTTGTAACAGTGAAGGTGAGGTACTGTTGGTTACAGTTTCTATAGATGTAAACATCTATGAGCTGGAGAGAGGCACTGCAATTGTGGGGACCTCACCTTGGAATTCACTTTCCCTTCTTGTCTAACAGAATTCACAAGGCAATAGTGAAATAGACATTTCCTTTCTTGGGTTTTACTTGAAGTGGCTGACTATTGTTCAGGGGTGTTCCTGGTAGCTGTGTTGGTCTGGGACAAGGAAACGTACAAAAAACTAGAATTCTGGGTTCCAAAATGATACCTTTTATTAGCAAAGTTTTATTGTCAAAATGATACCTTGTATTAGATTTAGATTTCCTAGTTGGTCTAATAAAAGGTATTATTTCGGAACCAAGAGTTTTAGTTTTTGTATGACTGTTGTTAGGGTATTTGGTTTGTTTTTGTGGAAGGAACCTTTTTTACCTTGTCAATGGCACTGATTCATTGTTTATACTCTTGTGCATGACCCAGGGACTGTGTCATAGACAAGTTTCTTACAAGTCATCCAAAAACATTTGGAGGATGTTGCCATAGCCTCCTTTACACCTTGGGGATAAGAGCTTAAACAAGTATTTATGCACTAGTGTAGCAGGACAGGAGTCCTAGGGGTCACCATGCTCTCCCCTAGCACCCCTTTACCATGTCCAGTTGGTCTGTGATGCACCCTCAATCTCGCCCGCCACGTCTTTGATGTCAATTATGCAATTAGGGAGGCTGCCTCTTCAGTTCTCCTGGACACAGTTATCCTCCTGTACATTAGCTTGGCTCTGCTAACGGGTGTTCCTGGGCACCCCAGCCTTATGGGCTATGCGTGGCTCCAACCATCCCTTTACCACGCCCCAAGCCTTGCAGATGTACCAGACGTTGTTCGGTCAGTCTCGCTCTCTGCACCCTCACTGGCGCTCGGACTCTCTGCGGCCCTCATCTCACCACCACGCCCTCTGGCACTCGTCACCCGCTGCCCCCTTTGCCTCGGGGCTTCTCATCGCCCCCCTTTGCCCTGGGGCATTTATCATGCTGCCCCCTGCTCTGGGGTTACTGCAGCCTTGGGGCTCAGGTGGCTGTAGCTGTGCCTGGCCTCAACTCTCCTCCTTAGGGTCTCAACCCCCTGCTGAGCTCAGGCAGCCTCAGCCTTACCTGGCCTCCAATTCTCCACTCCCCTTTGCCTCGGGCCTGGGGTCAGTACACCCCTGGATGCTGTGCCCTCTCTGTTGCCGGGGTCCCCATGCTACCGCAGAGCCCCTACGAGGCCTCCTCCAACCCCTAATAGCCTCACCTGGTCCTCTGGTGTAACCCACAAACACAAAGCATAAGACTCTGGGCTATAGCATAAATTCTAGCTGCTTAGCTGTAACTTCCTTTGAGCCACCCAATGGGTATACCATCTCTTCCCCAGTATCAGCTTTCTTGTGCAGTCCAGCTTCTCCTCTTTACTCATATAGACAGTATTCTCTTTCCCTTGGTGGCCAAAAGCCCACACACCCCTGGCCTCAGACTTGTAATTTATATATAGGCACCAGGCCTTGCCCCTTCTGGTCAGCTGACCAGGCAGGTGTAAGTCCTTACCCTCATTAATCAGTTGGCCCAGCAACCTGCACCTGGGTCCTTATCTCTGCTCTCAAAGTAGCAGGCACCTTAGTGCCCTGCTACAACTAGCCAACTAACTTTACAATGGGACTTTAGTAACAGCATGTTAACTTTTTTGGATTTATTTGGATTTCTAAGGATCTAGGTGCCATCTTCAAATAATGAGCTATATGGACCTCACTTCAGACACTTCAGATTAAGAGTGCTACACAGTGGTTAGATACAACTGACTTCTGTTTCAGCTGCTTTAATTAGATTCTTGTTAACTACTTAGCACAGTTACATAAGAAATTACTGAGAAGCTCTGCTTTCTTTCTAGAAAAAGTATGGCCTATTATGCATTGTGTGTATGGAAACATTGTATAGTACTTTCCTGAACAGTAGATGATGTAGTCTTTTGCCAGCCATTAACAGGTATTAAAAACCAAATGAACAGTTTGCACTTGGGAGAGAAATGTCACTATAATAAAACTAGTCAAAAAACAACATACATCTAGAAATTATTTAATGGTGTAGTTTGACCAAAGCTAATCAGCTTTTAGACCTGATCTATATTCAATAAAACAATTAGGCTAAAACAGTTGTTTATATGTAGTTGACACATTTTGCTGTGAAGTCTGTGTGTCAACACTTGCCTCAGAATGAAAATATTCATTTAAGCTTATTGATATAGGGCACTCTTAAACAAAAATAAGGAGAGTTGTCAATTACAAATGACATATTTGTGTGTAGACTTGTGCTTGGAAAGTTGTCAACTCTGATAAATAAAGAAGTGTGAAATGCCAAACCTAGATAGTAGCAGAGTAATGTTTAAGCACATTCATTTACTGTACCATAACGCATATCAAAATAGGGAAAGGGGAGAAAGCCCAACAATTCTACAATGCTGCTAAAAATAAAAATAATTCCTCTCTTAGTGTAAGTGACAACCTGTCATGTAATGATTTCCATGTCTGAATAGCTTTGGGTGATAACACACAGCTCTTATCTTTTCTCCTTTCTCTTATATGCATGAGCAATAGAATCTGCTGTCAACATAGCTTTCTGGAAATGAGATGAGAGATGATCAAATGATTAGTAATTAAGGGCAGTTGAGAAGCATGCTGTTGGATATGAGAAATAATTTTCAAATAATGCATTGAATTATTAATAAACCCTTAATACAAGCCTAGTGGGACTGATTTAAAGAAATCAGCATACAGTATAAACCTCGATTTTTTGAATCTTAATGAACTAAAACACCCTTTTACCCAAAATGGGTTCTTGTGCTCAGATGTTGAGTAATATCACTGCACATTCCTTCATAGAGTTACCTGAATTAATTCTTTGGCTCTCATTGCATCCAGATGATCAACCTTGTATATGTTATTATTGTTCTAGTATAGTGTAGTATAGTGTTCAGCACTGTAGTCGATTGGCATTTTACCTCTGTGCTAACTGCGGGAACAAGCCCTAAACTGGAAGAAGTATTGTAGTGAAATTGTCTGGGCTCCAAATAAACTGAAAAGGATTTTATTTTCAGGACTATGTAGCTTCTATTAATTTCTTCAAATAATTCTTCCTCCTCATGAGAACATTTGGCCTACACAATTATGTCAGCTTGGTACCTTAGTCTAATTATAAACTAGGTGTGATGGTTTATAAGAGAGAAGGGTCCTTGTTCCAAAATAATGGTTCTTGTTCAACACAAATTCCTAAGAGAATCCTTTGGGGAAAGCTTATTCTATTAAGTTTGTTCATGAGCACAGTGCTCTGAGGAAGCAGAAAAAAAACAGAACATCCCAAGACATTTCCATCCAGGAAGAAATTTAGGATAGTTTCCAATGTTCAGGATAAAACAGAGGCACACCTACTTTTAGCAAGTTAGACCAGTTAACTGAATCAGTTCAAGGGCTTAACCCACACCCCCCAACATGATGTTGCCTCATGAATGAGTGCACACATAGGGCGCATCCAGATGAGCATGCACATGCCTCTTGCAGCACCTTAAAGGAGTTTGAGAGATGCCACAAGAGGCACTCTGGGAATGAAAAAAATGTTCCCCACACTTCATATTTGCAGCACAGGCTCAAAATTTGATACATGTACCGTATCAAAAAAACCTGCACAGGTAAAAAGGAGGATCGTGCCCTAAGGCAAGTGGAGGCTAGGGTCCTCCAAAGAGATACTCTGGTACCTGGCCTGAGCTTCTCTGTGGCTGCTCCTTGCCCCGTGGTTTAGCACATTGCCTCCACGTGCGGGGCAAAGAAGTGGTGGAGGCTGCAGTAACCTGGACCCAGACTCCGTCCCAGGCAAGTAGGGACTGGGGGTGGGGGGCTGTGTGGGTGTGGCAGACTGTGCATGTGGGGGGGCTGCTTAGGAGGGCTGGGTCCCCAGCCTGCTTCCTGTATGGCGCTCAGCCTTCCCTCCCACCCTAAGCAGCAGTGGCCATCAGGGCACTCAGGGCCCTTGTGGCAGTCCATTCTCCACCCCCACGGTGTGGGGCAACGTGGCCTGCGCTACTTGTCACAGGTCTGGCCCAGCTTGGCATGGGGCCACGTGCCTTTTGGCAGCCCCAGGCCGCTTAGGCCACCTGGGGGCCTGGCACCACTCACAGGGACCATGCGTCTCATCACACCAGACTAGGTCCTACCTACATGGGCCTGGTGCACAGTCAGGCCAGGTCCATGGAGGCATGACCCAGCCCAGTGCAATGTGCAGTCCCTGCAAGCAGCGCCAGTCCCCCAGATGACAACCAGAGTGGCCCAGGGCTGTCTGAAGGTGCACAGCCCCATGCCGAGCTGGGCAAGACCCACAACAAGTGGCGCAGGCAGTGCTGGGTCTGAGGCTGTGGGAGGGGAGAGGGAGCTGTGTCACAAGAGCCCCAAGTACCCCGATGGCCACTACTGCTGTGGGGGGGGCCTGTGGGGGAGTCTGTACCCTGTGAGGGGGCTCTGCACCCACTGGGGGGCTGTACACCCTGTGGGGAGGGCTATCAGTGAGCTGTGTGGGGAGAGCTGCACCCTTTGGGGAAGCAGGGGGCCCACCCCTCCCGAGCAGCTCCTCCCACCCACAAAAGCCCCCACAATCCACCCACAAATCCCACACCCAAGCCATTCCCATAAACCCCTCACTCACATACCCAGCCACAAGCCCCAAACCCTCACACAAGCCCCATACCCCCACAACCTCCCCACCAGATCTCACACCCTGCATGCCCAGCCAGCCACATGGGATGAGATGAGACCTGTTGGCAGGAGCTGGTGCTGCAGGGGCAACTGCCCCATGCCCACACTAGTGCTGGGACATGCAGCTCCAGCTGGGGGGGGGCTCCTGGTCCCAGGAGCCACTTGGGGTGTGATGGGTTGTGGGGAGAGCTGAAGGTGGAAGCAGGGGTGTGTGAGAGAGAGATGGGGGGTAGGGGAGCACTGCACGTAAGAGAGGCCAGTGCAGCCAGGCTTTGAACCCTCCCCTCCCCCATCTCCCTAGAGCAGCCTGTGCAGGGTGAGGCCAGCCTGGGAAGAAAGGGTCCAGCTCAGTCCCTGATCCCCAGTCAAGGGCTTCGCAGGGACTGCATGGGGCAGGGAGCAGAACAGCAAGGGCACAGCCCTGTTCAGAGCCACAAAGCAGTGGGTGGGACAGCTGCAGCTGGACTCATGTCCTGGTGCTAGGACAGAGCTATGGCTAGATGGGAGCTAGTGGGGTCAGGCAGGGGCTGTGGGTCAGGAGTGAGGGGCCTGGGGGGCCTGTGGGTTGAGTAAGGGGCAAGGATAGAGGCAGGATAATGGCATATCAGTGCTGCTCAGTGTCACACATCCTGGTGAGCAAAGGTGGTAGGGGCAGCTCTGATTTTTCTATCAGAAAAAAACCCAGAAGCAAACACCAAAGTGTATAGATATTTAGAATTCATTTTATTATGATGATAGAGGCACTGGTAGGCTTCCAAGTTGCTTTAAACTTGTAAATATATCAATAAAACATTGCTCAGCTGATCTCTCTATCTATAGTGACACTTCATTTTAATAGCAAAAGAACACTATTTTGGATATTTTAATGAGAGAATTTGGGTTCTTCATCAAAGATTCTGCAATTTTTAAACAGGAAACACCAGGATCTCTGTTGGTGAGACAAGTGGCAAGACCTGGGCAGAGGAGACTGTCCAGGGCTAGCACTGGGGGACTCAGCTAGAGGGCAGATGAGGTGGCTGAGCTCTTGGCCATTTGGGGCTAAGAGGGCATGCTTTGACAATTCAAAGCAGGACACCACAAGGAGCACATCTGGGCAATAGCTGCCCAGATGGCAGAATGGGGGACATTATCTGGGTCTGGCAGGCATGCCGCTGGCTCAAGGGGGCGGATGCTGTCACGGGTGGGAGTAGGTCACAGGCAGGCAGCAGCCCCCACTGCAAGACTGTTGCAAGAGGTAGAGGGTGCAGGGGTCACTCCGTGTTAGGGCCACTTCAGCAGTCCAGCTGGCATAAGGGGTAGTGTCCCCAGATACCAAGTGGCTGGGCCTCAGAAGCTCCTGAGGACAAGTAGCCTTGAGCTGCTCACCAGAGCAGGTTTTTATATTGCTGGGGCCAGCACAGGGCAGGCTTTTATACTACTGTAGTGAAACTGGGAAGATTGCCCCACACCAAAGTGCAAGTCCAGGCATGCATGCTGAGGCAACACTCTCTCACATGCTTTGAAAGGATGTTCAGAAAGCAGATTATAAGAAGGTGAGAGAAATTAGAATACAAAAGACAAGGGAGGGGAAGAAAGAAAGGGAGGAGGGAGAATGGGGAGAGAGGGCTGATCTGGGAGAGGTAAACAGATAGTAAACCTATAGGAACAAAGGGGTCACAAATACAGATACCCAAAGCTAGCTCATTTGAACCTAACTTAGGCACTAGAAGACATGGAGCCCTATTCAGCATTAGTTGACACCATGGGGTAACTTCTAGTATGCAAGCTAGCTCAGTGTAGATGCATCCATCTGTCTGTTTGGCTTATTAACATGTTGCCAGGGAAACTGTTGATTACAGAAAACAATATTTAACAAAGGGAGTAGCATACAAACAAACAAGGGTTGGATTTGGGGCCTTGTTACATCTGCTTAAGTAACAAATTAAACAAATTGAACCTTGTGCAGGGCACCTTCCGGTGGCATTGAGCCAACATAGCCATTTTGATAGGCCTCACAGAGTTTCTGCAGCTCCTGGAAGTGGTCAGCATCTTGTAGGATTGGAGTCTTTGTATTTTTGCCACTGCATTTGAGTGTAGAGCTTTGCTTCAAACCAACTTACTTTTTAGTCTCACCACATTATTCAATTAATATGTTGCTAATGACATGTCTTTCAATCCATTCATGGAGAAATATACAATATTAGCTTCCGATTCCACAGATATACTTCTACCAAAAATAAATCCTAAACCAAACTGATATAGCATTCCATATTAAGAAGCACAAGATGCTCTATCCTGTAGAATCACCTGACATGATATTCAGGCTAAATTTATCACATTTTCTTGATTTGACAGAAGTACTTCCTGAAGGACCATAAACCTACAAAGAGATTCTTCCCAGCTGCTTACAAGTGTACTAAACAATAGAAAACTAAGAAGAGTTCACCAATCTCACTGATAACTCTTTCCCTTCTCAGTTCTCAGATTTTACCTTAATACTTTAGATATCTTATTTATATCTGCTTTCTAGTTGTCCACGGAGTATTTTATAAAAAAAGCCTGAGAGGCAAAACCAGAATTTCTGCAAGAAAAACACAAGTAGAACCAACCCCACCCCCAGAAAAGGAATCAATTTTTCTTTACATGTAATAAAATGGTATAAAATCCTATTTTCAGTTTACAGGTTGTATATATTTAATATTTAAGTGGGTAATTTTTTAGTATAATGACACCATATTTTACATATTTTCAAAGGACTTAGGCCTAACAAACACACTGAGGTATGATGGTAATCCACAGTACCACCGTATTCTGGTATGTTAGTTTAAACTTCATATCTTTGTACTTAGAAACATATCTAACAAAAACTCAAGCAAGCAACTAAAAAGATTACAATGAAAATAAAAATGCAAGCTAAGTAAGGGACTAAATGAGATATGGAATAAATGATTACAGGTATGGTACAAGTCACTTACCCAGGACATTCTTAATCAGGAAACCTCCCAGAGTGCTAATTTAGCATAATTGTACTTAATGACAATGACACAGTTTAAGAGGGATGTATTCGGGCAGTGACACAGAGCAAAATAGTATTTAGCAAGTTAGTAAACAGATTAAATAGCAAACTTACTTTTTTCCAGGAAGAAAATTTACAAAACTCTAATATTATACAAGTCTTAGTCTGTCTGTCATGCTTTATTTGCACTCCGATTGGCTGACTGAAACAACTAGAGTGCTCCACGAGTGTTCAGACAGCAGATGGCATGGTGGAGCACCACTATGACGGCAGGGACATGGGGGACAGAGTGGGGCAAAGCAGGCCTGGTCCCCCCTACTTCCTGCATGTGGTAGCAATGGAGTGGGGGAAGGTGGGAGTGGGCCTGTTTCCCCCCTCTCCCCTGATTGGACAAGAAGTGAGGGTGGGGCCAAACACACAGGGGATGCAGAGCTACCAGACGCCCACAAAAGCTGGCAGGGAGGGGGAGGGAGAGAAAGGAGCAGGAAAGGAAGAGGGAGGAGGGGATACAGTGGTGGTGCCCTGCCCCAACAACAACTGCAAAGGGTGGGGGAAATGGGCCTGGACCCGAAACAGTGGGGCAAGGATTGGGGGAGTAGGCCCGTTCTCATCCAGTCGGGGGGAGGGTGAAGAGGGGGAGGGGCTGGATGCAGGACTCCATCCCTGCCCACCATGACAGTGGGGAGCACACTACCATTGTCCTGCCACCACCGGG
>NW_017729006.1:13855041-13855852 GCF_001723915.1 Gavialis gangeticus | reverse complement strand
CGAGGGAAGTGATTCTTTCCCTTGATTTGGCCCGTTCTCATCCAGTCGGGGGGAGGGTGAAGAGGGGGAGGGGCTGGATGCAGGACTCCATCCCTGCCCACCATGACAGTGGGGAGCACACTACCATTGTCCTGCCACCACCGGGCACCAACAAGAGCCAGTGGGGGGGAGGGAGCAGAGTGCAGCATGAGGAGGAGGTGGGGCATGATGCCCTGCTGCCACCAAGCCCTGCCAACAGCTGGGAGTTAGGGAGGGGAGTGGGGAGAGGAGGCAAGTGGACACAGGCTGGGCAGACCCAAAGTGTGGGGGTCAGGGGGGTGGGGAGCAGTGTCAGAACAAAAGCGGGGGGGAAGGGAACAGGCCTGGACCAGAAGCAGGGGGGGAGAGGGGAAGAATGGGCCCAGACTTGGGGCAGGGACAGGGGAGCAGGGCCAGATCTGAAGTGTCGGGGGCAGGATCTGGACACGGGCCTTTGTCCCTGCCCCTCTCCTCCCCCCCCCCCGTCATTCTTGCCAGGGAATTGGCTAGGAAAATAAAGATAGAATAAATATGAAATGCAGCAAATACCACCTTAATTGCTGAGCTTTTACTTCATTAGAATTTTATGTCTCTGGAAGTCTCTTCAGCTGTGCTTTACTTGCCCTTTATCAACATGGATCTTAAATTGAGTGAAGTGGCTGCAGCATCCTTATAGGCTTGGCAGTGCTACACTGGCTAGCATTACAGAAGAAAGAGACTTGGGGGTCATCATTGACCACAATATGAACATAAGCCTGCAATGCAATGCTGTGGCTAGTAAAGCGACCAAAAC
>NW_017729006.1:13824378-13854046 GCF_001723915.1 Gavialis gangeticus | reverse complement strand
CCCCAAGGGATGACGAGGTCGAACAGTCATAAACTACTGTGAGACCGTTTCAGGCTGGACATAAGGAAGAATTTCTTTACTGTCTGAGCCCCCAAGGTCTGAAACAGCCTGCCATCGGAGGTGGTTCAAGCACATACATTGAACACCTTCAAGAGTGAATTGGATGCTTATCTTGCTGGGATCCTATGACCCCAGCTGACTTCCTGCCCCTGGGGCAGGGGGATGGACTCGATCTTCTGAGGTCCCTTCCAGCCCTAATGTCTATGAAATCTATGAAAAGAATTTAACATTCAGATTGCTGAGCTTTAGTTAATTAAATGGTACAGGTGTGGTGATCCTGCAGTTCTCTCTACTAGAAAAGTTACACACATGTATTGAAAAGTGCAAGTTAAGATAATGGATCAAGGAATATTGTAGGCTTTATGCATTCTGAATAGATTTGCCTGCACAGTTTGTCCATCTTCAACATTAAATCAATGTTAAGAGATCCCTGGAGAAGGAACCCTCTCTATGGTTTGTCTGTCTAATTCTATTAACCTTTAAATAGTTAGACTGAACAGATGTTTTAAGAATTGGCAAATGCATCATCTGAGGTCAAACATACACAGGAAGTGCTTTAAAAAAAAATCCCCCAAATTTTTCAGGTCTTTTTTGTATAAAATTGTGGCAAAGTGGGGGTCCCTGACTAGCCACAGAGCTAGTTTCCTCACCTGCCTCTGGGCATGCTGCCCACCCATCACACCTTGATGGAACATAGTTGAGTGTTAATTAGGCAGGAGGCTGCCCATTATACACCCTGATACTGGGGGACTATCCATGGCTCTGTTCCCTCCCTACACCATGGCCCAAGACTCACAGATGGCATCTCAGGCAGTCAACTCAACCATCCCCTTCACCCATTAGCTGTGGCCCCTTTGGCTTCTCTATAAGCTCTGGCCTCATCTCAGGCCAGTCAGGACCTCAAGCTTCTGCACTCAATATGGGCATCCTTCATAGTGGGCCCCTGGCTCTTTTGACCCTTCCAGTCCTGGCCCCAGCATTGGCCACTAGAGTCCCTTGGTTGGGTTTATGCCTCCTGCCTGCACTCAGGGATTGGGGTCCCCCATTCCCAGCTCAGGTGCTTCTTAAAGCATGCCTGGCCCCACAGGGTCACTCACCCCAGTAGGCTCAGGTGCTTCCTTAAGCTTACCTGGCCTTCCCTGCTCCGATGGTACAAATAACCCACCCAAAGGTGAGGGCTGGGGTTAAGGTGCCCCTGCTTGCTGAGGTGGTAACTGGCCTGGCATTTCCTGGAGGCTCCTGCACCACTGGGAGCCCTGCCAGGCCACCCATTCCCAACAGGGTGCAGTTTTCAGTCATGCCCAAGACCCTCCAAACCATCCCCTACAGCTCCTGCCCTTATCTCCAGGATGTTGCATTCAGCCTAGAAGCCAGACAGCATTACTACCTAGCCTACCAGCAGCAAACTGCTCTGTTTATATAGGCAGCCAGGGATCTAAAATGGCTGCTGCAATCAAGCACCTGCTGGCTGCTTGGCTCAGCCCTTAAAGTGGCAGGCCCCAACAGTGTCCTGCCACAAAAATAAATAAAATAAGTGTTCTTAAAATTAGTGTGAAGCCTACCCAGGACCTGCGATGGACCCAGTCAATATCAAATCATAAGGGCACAGACCCAATTTTCCTTTACCCTTGAAGATTACTTGGAATTTACAAAAATACCAAAAGACACATGGATGGGAAAATATTTAAAAGATTAACCCCAGGAAATGAATTAATAACTGCTTTTTTGAAATATTACTTCTAGTTGCAATGAGCATGAATATCTGCACATATTGCCAGTTTTTGGTTGTTTCTGTGCAGATTTCCAAGGATGGGGAAAGTGCAGGATGCTGCTTATCTTCTATTAGGTACCTGTACCAAAGCTGCCAGTATCTTAGCTTTTTTATCAGTGAGTATTAGGTGAGAGAACGTGATAATGTTACATTTTATAATTCTCTGAGGAGGGTTTGGCAGGTATGGGAGGGAGCCTGGCCAGTAGGGCTGTGTGAAGCTTTGATCCCTGATTCAATTTGAAGAGTTTCATCCCAATTTAGTGGCCAAATCTCCAAATCTGAATCAAATCAAAGGACCCTTTAATCTCTCTGAATCAAATCGGAACCCTCCAAATTGATTCAGCAAGTTTTGGAGATTTGGACATAGGGACAGCTTTAAATGTTTTTTCTATATGCCTCTAGGTAGCAGGCGGCTCGTGAGTGCTGCGATGCTGGGGTGTATGAAGCATCCCACAGCACAGGGGGCTCCCCAGCATGCTCAGCAGCACTTCCAGTCCACTTCTGGGTCTGCCGGGGAGCGCATGGGGGGCCCCCTGCACCACCCCACCTAGGTGACTGGTGCCTCCTAGGTCTGGGGGAGGCATCCAGGGTCCCCCTGTGGCCGATCACCAAGCTGGGGGGCCTGCATGCTCCCCGGTGAGGACTGGAAATACTTTTGATCCATTTCCGGGTTCACTGCCGAGCACATGGGGACTCCCCCGTGCTCCTGTGGGACTCTCCATCCGCCCCAGGACCACAGCAATCATGAGCCGTGCTGGTCCCTTGAGGTATGTAGAAAAAGCTTTTTAAGCTGTGTCTGTGTCCGAATCACTGATTCTCTGATCAGCATCAAATCTTCAGATTTGGACTCAGCTGAATCAAATCAGGGACAGTGATCCGAATCAACAAATTGAATCACTGTCACTGATTCGGGCCAAATCCAAATCTGAATTGAATAGAGCCTGCTTTGCATACCCCTACTGGCCAGGTCCTTCCCCGCTGAGGCCATCTGAGAATGGGAGAGTGTATGCTGCAGTCAAAACAAAGATGTGTGTGAACATGACTTCTGCCCCTGCCAGGTCTTCTGGAGCTGTTTTGCCTACCTCAGCTTTCCTCCACACTCCTCAGTGCGACTCAAATGTTCAAGCATTAGAAGACATGATCTTCATATTTCTCTTTATTCTTAAAGAGGCATGCTATGCTGTCATTTGTGTCCTGGAATCATCTAACCAGTTTGTAATAACAAAGTGACTGAGATTGAATTCATTTTCCATTATTAATGAGTTTTATAGGCACAGAAGTGGCACTCACTGGAAATGTAGAAAAAGCCACATAGATATGTGGGGAGGGAAAAAGAAATGTCACATGGTAGTGTAAGCCTTAAAAAGTACTTTGATTTTTCTCTTCTTATGATAGTCTGGATTTTTTGCTTCTTGTACTCTTAGCTGTTTTATAATGATGTACAATCTGATTCCTTAATCATCCTTTTCTTATGGTGGCTCATAGAAACCTTAACTTTGCCACCTCATGCCATGGTACTCTTAGGGAGCCAAAATCCAACCAGGCCTTGGCTTTTTATTGTTAATTAACCTATTAACCTACAGCAAGAATGTTTGGAAGTGAGTCAGAGATGCATTTCCAGATGAGAGGTGATTGAGTATCACTGTGAAAAAGATTGCTCTTCAGTCAGGGGAAAGACTAGGGTTCTGTTGTGTCTAGGCTCAAAAGCAGCATAGAATCTAGCTATGGTGTTGTTCTTTGTGCTCTTTGTAAATTCAGTGATGAATTTACTACTTCATTTAAATGCCATAGATGGAGCATTGGTCTGACCCAGTATGGCACTTCTTATGTTCTTACATAATGTAACTCCACTACAGGATGATGTTTACCTTTACAGTACCTTATTCCTCATTTAAGAAAATGTTAATAATCTTTACGTGTTTTTTGAACAGAATGTGGGAGAAGTAGCACTTATTTTCCAATCTGAAGGAGATGCCAACAGGTGGCTGAATTCTGTGCAAATGTTAGACTTTGGCCATGTCTATCCTAGGGTACTTCACCTGTGTAGTAGCCATACAAGGTGCCCTAAGTGCAGACACAGCTATAGCAGCAAAACTGTGTTTTGTATTGATATAGTAAAAGTACCCTTCCAGTCAGATCACACTTTGGGTGGTACAGTTGCATCTGTGGCCGTCAGGGTCCCCACCTTTTGACATCCCAACTGACAAACCTGTGAAGCAGAATTGTATAGCATAGACTTCGTCTCAGTCTCCAAGACCAACATAGCCAGACTGGAGTTCCCATTGAATAGGGCCTACTTCATGACATACATTAGAGTAATTGCATACTCCCCAAGAGTAACGAGATGAACCTCTGCTAAGCACTGGGAAAAAAATAAATAACTTCTGACAGTATTGCTTGATTTAAAAGGAAGTTATTAAATTCTCACAGTTGAGAAAACAGGTCACAATATTAAAAAAAAATACAGTTTAACTCCTTTTGCTAGACTGTGGAGAGAACAGCCCCAAGAGATGAGATAAATAAAACAATGTTGTATGATGACATGGATGCATGCTGTTTCTAGAATAGAATTAATACCATTCTCATATATTTGAACTCTTCTAGCTTTGATTGTTTGATATGGGATACCATTTTATGATTCTTCCCAACTCTCTTTTTCTTTTAAGCCAAAGTCATGGAAGTATATTAGCAGATAAAATACATTACTGAAAGCTTTCATGTTTTAATTTATGCACATATATAATCATTGTTTATTCAACACTTTCCTCTCCCTGGTTTTGCCTAGACATAATGAAAGTTGCCAAACAATTTTCTATTGAAAATGATAAATGCTCAACTATGGCATAGCTCCTGCCATTCTCCACCTTTCTGGGGTCTGATCTATAAAAGGTAATGTATCTATAATCCAAACAATACATTGAGCTCTTCCATAACTATGTCATTCTGCATAGGCTAATTTCTCAGCTATTAGGAAATGACACAGTTTAATGTTCTTTATAGTGAGTATATTTCTTGTTCAAGTGCTTGCTTGGCAGTACTAATAAATTGCACTCCTAAATTGCAATTAGTAAATCACATTGTAAATAGCACTAGTAAATATTGACAGATGAAGCACGTCAAGGACATCCCCAAGGCCAACTTGAAAAAAATGCAACATCAGCATCAGCCTCCCTAGTCTGGGGGGGCACCAGTTCACTGATGGTGGGGAGGGGTCCCCTAGCAGCCCATCACTGAGCCAGTGGCAAAATGGGAAGTGCACTTCCGCCGGCACTTCTGGTTTTGCAGCTGGCATTTCCAGGGGGTGCCCAGCCAATCTCAGGGGGTGCACATGCACCCCTTATGCATTGCCAATGATCAGCATCAACTTGTGAGAGACTATCACCCAGTCTTTGAAACCTCATGTTGACAACAGGAGATGGAAAAGTGGAAGTGGCAGCAACAGTGTGTCATGGACCGAACCAAGAATCCAGTTTCCCACCCTGCACGAAAACATGTGCCTGAATTGCAATAGAACCTGTCAATCCTGGAGTAGCCTTGTCAGCCATCTTTGGACCCAGAGATAAAGCAACCATGGAAGACAATCATCCTGAACGGCAAAGGATTGCCAGTGATGATCATGCATGTTCTGGAAGAGCCATTTCCAAGAATGGAAGGGTAATTCAGTCTCCTTCCTCTTGCACTTAAGGTTGCCAGCATAGGCTCCAACTTTTATTTTTGCTGGGGGGAGGAGAGGGCTAAGATGATGAACATGTGGAAAATTTTATGCATTTCAGGTGATAACCCTCTTCCCGAGTTGGGTCAGGGGGCAGAGCTGCCAGTAAGGATGCCAAATTGAATCACAGTTTAATAACCAGAAAATAACTCCAGTTTCAGCTGGAGGAAACTCCAGTTGTTTCACGTGGTCAAGCAGGTCACAGCTGATATCATTTTGTTGCTACAGACTTGGTTTGTATTCTAAGTAATGAAAGGTTAAAAAAAAAAGACCCTCTGTATCTTATTATGAGTCCCCTCAGCAGCAGCACCTTCCTGTAGGACCACACGCTGTCCTTAATTTCATCCCAGTCAATTCTGTTGAAATCAACAGAGCTGTACATAGGATCAGAGAACAGACTCTAGCCCACCCTACCCTGTCTGCTGAGCGAGCAGAAATTATTACAGCTTCAATATAGGAACTAGCTGGCAAAGTACAATGAACTAATTTCACTGGACTTATGCATTGTCCTCTAAGTCAGAAGAGTCATTACTTGTTCCTGAGGGGAGAAAAAAATTGCTCTTCACAAATTTCTTTTTCTTCTTTGGAAATTGGCTAATGGCAATCTGTCTCCATTTAAAGTGGCATGGAATTGGCCTGGATCCTGGAATAGATGCTGGTTTCTTTTAAAGCAGGAAAATAGTCCCTAAATACACTGAGATGCTTTTTGAAGAATTGGCAATATTTAATGGTAATGGGGAATTTCTTATGGAAATGGGTTCATTACAGTACTAGCTTATGCGATTTAGCTGAAAAATGGGGTTTCTGTATGCTCACAAAGAAGAACTAGCTTTAAAAGCATACTCTCTCTATATGTAC
The DNA here is from genome assembly GCF_001723915.1 of Gavialis gangeticus. Lineage (NCBI taxonomy): Eukaryota > Metazoa > Chordata > Crocodylia > Gavialidae > Gavialis > Gavialis gangeticus. The sequence goes on along the minus strand of NW_017729006.1, from coordinate 13,847,645 downwards.
TTTATAATTAACATGTATCACAATTCTTTCCAGGTCTCCTAATGCAATGTGTTCTTTGAACAGCATCTCAGTCACTCTTTGGTATGTGGAAGAGGTCAACATGTGCTTTCCTCATGTAGTCATTCTATACTGGAATGGAGGGAGAGGCAATTACCTTTCCCTAACTAACTCTATTCCTCCCTGCTCACACTGGAGCTTGAGGCAGAACCTGCCTTTGGACATTGGAGGTGGAGGCACATTGGAACTGGAGGTACAACCTGCCTTTGAAGGCACAGCTGGAGGCACAACCTGCCTTTGGACTCAAAAGAGAGAATATACCTACACAGTGCAAGGGGGCTCCAAGCAGGCACCATCTCCAGAATCAGAAACAACACAGAATTAGAATGCATTTGAATTCTGCTGCACCTGGGTAGCAGGGGCATGGATAAATCTGTGCGGCCCCCACAGGGTATAGGGATTTGCGGGAGTGGCCTTCACCAGCCCCAAGCAAATACCAACCTGAGTCAGTTATCCCTCCTTTAGTCTCCCATAGCTTCAGTCCCCCCTTACCAGGCCAATTAGCTCTACTGAGAGGCAGAGTCCAGTTCTGAGAAGCGGAGGTTAGAATGTGGTTATACCACTCCCAGGTCCAGGGCTAGCACGCACAGAGTTAGTATACAGCGTGGGCACTAGGGGTGTGTGAAATGGGCCACCAGGGAGCACATGGGGGGACCCCCCACACACTCCCAACTTGGCAATCAACTGCAGGAGGACCCTGGGTGCCCCCCCAGACCCAGGAGGCACAAGATGGAGGGGTGCGGTGGCGGGAGCTGTGCGCGATCCCTGGCGGTCCCCTTCTGGGTCTACTGCCGAGCCTGCTGGCGACCCTGCTGCACTCCTGTGGGACGCTCCATCCACCCCAGCATCTCAGCGTTCACAACCTGCCTGCTACCTAGAGGTATGTAGAAAAAACATTTAAAGCTGTGTCTATGTCTGAATCTCTGAATCTTTTCAAATCTCGCCAAATCAATTTGGAGGGTTCCGATTCGATTTGGAGAGATTAAAGGGTTTCCTGATTTGATTCAGATTTGGAGATTCGGCCACTGAATTGGGCTGAATCTCCGTCGAATTGAATCAGGGACTGAAGTTTCGCACAGCTCTAGTAGGCACTGCCTTGCACTGTGCAGACATAAGCTAGGAGTATAAAGATAGTCAGGGAGGACGCTCTGGCTCTGGTATCATGGCGGAGAAAGAGAGTGCACAGACTTCCTCATGCCTTGCTTCTGGTCAGGCATAAAGGCCACTAGGCTGCCTTGTGGCAGTCCTGCTTTCTTCCCCCTCTTGCACAATGGGCTCCATAGCATTCCATTACAGAGACACCTTTATTAATTATGTGAAATAACTCCCAGAGTGGCTGCTTCTGCTGTACTTTCACCATCATTCTGAGTGTAACACAGTTTTGTGGGGAGGAAGGAAACATAGGACTTTGTAAATTGAATAAATTCTCATGTAACAGGAGGGAGATTGTCAATATTAGAAATGTATTACACTTCAGGAAAGTAATTCTGACTCAGCAATTCACTTTTTATTGAAGTAATTTGGGATATGCTATTGTTCTAAGTCACTGTATCAACTGGCCTGTGAGTAGATACAACTAGGACAGAAAATCCATCTTATTGTACGTTGCTTAAATCATTAGTTGCTTTTCTTCTGCAGTGTTTGCAGCAGTAGTCCTGCTACTGCAACAAACAGCTGCATCATGCCAGCTTAACCTATTCAATATTTGACTAAGCTGCTGAAGGGAATGATTTTCCCTCTCTATAGCTTTCAAGTTTTCAAATATTCTGAAAATAAGATGCCTCTTTCGCCATAGTTGTTACCTGAAATATTTTGAAGAGGCTCTGTCCTCCCATTTCCCCTCCAAGCTTAGAAGAGGTATTGACAGCACAAAGGAGATAGAAAAAAGGCCTGCAAAATTGATGCAAGGCTTTTTTGGAAATTAAGATGCTGCAGGAAGCAGAAGCCCATATGGTGTCCCACAAGGAAGCCTCTTATAACACTGGTGGAATAAGCAGTTAGTAAAGGCCCTCCAAACAGGTGCTGGGGATTCCTTTCGGTTATCAAGCTGGCACACAGGATAATGCAAGGTCAGAAAAGGGCTACTGATACCTAAAACAAAGATGATTCCTATTTTAAACTATAGTAGGTGTTGATTAATTTCCCAGTTAGTGCAGGGAATCAGTCATATTTACCGCTCCCAGGTTCTGTGCTAAGCAGGTGTCACATATACTCTAGGGCTGAGAGAGTATAGTCCGGGAGGGTGGAAGAGCAAGGAGGAGACTGGATGGTCACCTTGCTGGAGTCACCTGAGCCCAATTGTCTTTCCTGCCTAGTGCAGGGGCTGGACCTGATGATCTGCCACGGTCCCTTCCAGCCTTTGAATCTATGGACACAGGGAAATGAGCGGATTGAAGGGACAGGAATAAATGCAGAGCAATACAGAAATGAGGGAGGTCTGAACAGAGGCATAACAGGTAGCACTGTGCCCTGGGCTGCAGAGGTGCAGCTAGCTGATTGCTGTTATTTTTTAACTCCCTCTGCCCTGCTTCCTACCCACAACTACCCCCCAACAGGGCTGCTGCATCTGTCATCTCTTCATTACACTTCTGGGTCTGAGGCACTGGAAAAGAAGTAGGCAGGAGACCTATGCCAGGCAAGTTGACCGGATGGACCAAATCATTCCTAGCTCCATCTATATATAGTGAAACCATAAGGTTACAAAAAAGAGAAGGCCTGATAGAATTTGGCAAGACCAGAAATACGTAACCCAGCTTCATGGAAGGCCAAACCAAGAGCCGCAAAGAGATTGCCAAAGGAACAAACCCAAGTAAGTCAGCCAGATATTTATTTTGATTTTTAGCAGTACTTGGCCTGAAGCCCTCCCTAGACACTTTAAAATAGACAAGATGAATAGTAAAAACATGAGGAAAAGCACAGCTGTAGCACCAGAACTAATTTCACAGTGGTTGAAAGAGACTGTAGTACCCTTAGGAGACACTGGGAATGGCTTGAGAAAACTGAATGAAGTATAGGAGTGTAGACGGTGAACAGGGACACAAGAGACAAAATAAAAATCCAGTGCCAACAATGTTCCTAGTAACAGCATAAGTTGCCTGAAGTCCTGTTGCCTGTGTTAAGCAGGCAGTCAAATTTGTACTAGTCTGTGTACACCCAAGATCTACACATCTAGGAACGTAGTCTGTTATGATGTCTCAGTCAGACTATAAGTAAAATATAAGTCCATTAAAAGTATATCTTCCATGCTTTAGGGTTGTTGGTTGTAGCCATATTGGTCTAAGGACACATGCAGACAAGGTTCTTTCGGTAGATGTGATATCTTTTATTAGACCAACTAAGTAGTCAGAAAAATTGTTCTTTGCAAGCTTTTGGGCTCAAGCCTTTCTTCAGGCATAGGGAGATTTTGCGGGTGTAATGTGTGCTGTCATGGGTAGAATAGAAGCCAAAATGCAAAATGTAGGTCTGTGAAAATGCAAATGCATGGCAGTGAGGTTCAGAGGGAACAGAGGCAATAGGGGTGAGACAGGTAGGCGGTGGGGGGAAGGGGAAAATGTTGAACTGGTGATAGAATGTAGTTGGTAAAATGCAGACCCCCGATTTTGTGGGGTTATCAGATGGAAGGCAGGTTATAATATGCCATAAATCCAATGTCTGTATTTAGTCTGTGATTTTTTGTATCCAGTAGATTTATGAAGTGAAGTTTGTAGGCTCATCTATGAAAGATATATTGTAAATTCCCTTTGAGGATTAGAACAGAGAAATTGGAGAGAAAGTGGTTGTCTTGTGAGAAGCATGTACCCACAGGTAACTGGCTTTTTTTGCCTTTGATAGATTTCTGGTAGGGGTGTGTGAAGCTTTGGTCCCCGATTCGATTCAACGGAGATTCAGCCCAATTCCGTGGCCAAATCTCCAAATCTGAATCGAATCAGGAGACCCCTTTAAGCTCTCCGAATTGAATAGGAACCCTCCAAATTGATTCGGAGAGTGTAACAGCGCGGGGTCCTAGGGGTGGCCGTGATCTCCCCTAGCACACCCTACCATGCCAATGTGGTACTAAAGCACCCTCATATCTCGCGCGCCACATCTTTGATGTTAACAATGTGTAAGGGAGGCTGCCTTTTGTCCTCTCTGACATGGTGCTCCGATGTACCTCAGTCTCGGTTCTATTTTGGGTGACTCGGTGCACCCCAGCCTTATGGGCTATGCGTGGCTTCAACCACCCCTGTACCATGCCCCAAGCCTCGCAGATGTACTGGACGTTGTTTGGTTGATTTCCCTCTCCACGCCCCACGGACGCTTTCTGGCTTGTCTCCTTTTTGGGGCTTCCCGCACTGCCCGCTCCGGGGCTTCCCGCCTTAGGGGTCAGGCAGCCTCGGCCTTACCTGGCCCCCTCTCAATCCTCTGCTCCCCTTCTCAGGGCTGGGGTCAGTGCACCCCTGAATGTTGTGCCCTCTCTGGCACTGGGGTCCCCACGCTACCGTGGAGCCCCTATGAGGCCTCCTCCATCCCCTAATAGCCTCACCCAGTCCTCCGGTGTAACAACAATAACAAACAATAACACAAGCCCCTGGGCTATAACACAAAGTTAATCCTCCTGGCTAAACAGTCTCCAAACCACACCACATCTCTCACCCACGTAACTAGCAGCTGGTAACATTCAGGTCTTATTCTCTTTCCCACATTCAGGGCCGATCTCTTTCCCTTAGTCAAGCAGTACTCCATCTTCCTGGCTGCCAGCAGAGAGAGAGCATTCACAGCCTCCAGTCTGGGTCTTACAGTAGTCAGCCCTGCCCCTTCTGGTCAGCTGACTCACCAGGTGTGGGCCCTTAGCGCCTCCTGGTTGCCCCTAGCAACCAGCACCTGAGCTACTACTCTGGCTTTCCAAGTAGCAGGCACCTTAGTGCCCTGCTACAGCGAGATTTGAAAAGATTCAGAGATTCAGACATAGACACAGCTTTAAATGTTTTGTCTACATACCTCTAGGTAGCAGGTGGCTCATGAGTGCTGAGATGCTGGGGCGCACGGAGTGTCCCACAGGAGCACAAGGAGCACGTCCCCAGCGTGCTCGGCAGCAGACCTGGAAGTAGACCAGAAGCACTTCCAGTCCACTTCTGGGGCCTCCGGGAAGTGCACACGGGGGCCCCCCCGCCAGCTTGGTGACTGGTGCATCCTGGGTCTGGGGGGGCACCTGGGGGCCCCCGTGGCCAATCACTGATTTTGGGCTGTGTGGGAGGGTCCCGCTATGTGGTCCCCAGTGGACCTGGAAGTGGACTGGAACCACTTCTGGGTTTGCTGCCAAGCATGTGGGAGGCCCCCCTGTGCTCCTTTGGGATGTTCAATATGCCCCAGCATCGCAGCGTTCATGAGCTGTGCCTGGTACCTCAAGGTATGTAGAAAAAACATTTGAAGTTGTGTCTATGGCTGAATCACTGATTCCCCAAATCAGCATCGAATCTTCAGATTCAGCTGAATCTAGTTGGGGACATTGATCCAAATCAACAAATCAAATCACTGTCCCTGATTCAGGCCGAATCCAAATCCAAATCTAATACAGCCCATTTCACACACCCCTAGTTTCCTGTGTGCGTTCATTCTGGTACACAGCTCTTGTTTTGTTTCTCATCAGGGCATTTAGTGCACTGGATGAGATATATTACATTTCTGGAGGTGCAGGTGTAAGAGCCAGGAATGGTGATGCTTCTGTTGTGGGGTGTAGTTATTGTGGGGGTGATGGAGTTGTGTTGGCAGGTTTTACATTTTTTTGTCCTGGCATGTTCTGGATATATTTGGTGTGCTTTGGGCCATAGGAAGTTTGTTTCTGATGATGTGGTTGGTGAGGTTTGGTGCTTGTTTGTTACGAATTGGGTCTTCTTCTGGTATGGGTTGCAACTGTTTGAAGATTTTCTGTATAGATTCCAGGGAAGGATGGTATGTCATAACTAATAGTGTGCAATTCATGGGGATTTTCTTTTTGTACTGCAGTAATTCTTCACGTGGTATCTGGATGGCTCTTTCAAAATTACTGTGGGTATACACTTCTCAAAACTTTGTCTACTAAAAGTATAATCACTGATGTTAATAAATAGAAGTGGTATGGATGGACTCATGAGGACACTCCTCTAGACTTGAGAAAAAATACTTAGCAGAAGGCAAAGCTTTTAAAGATCCCCAAGGACTCACTCCAGTCCCATTAAAGCCAACTGACATCTTTCCATTAAATTTGTCAGATCAGATGTCTTATGATGCACTGAGGGGAGAATTACACAGTACTTAAAAGAACATGATTTTCTCAGCAGCTTCAGAAAACTAACAAACCATGAAGACTGGAGGTACTTTCCAACAGCTCTACCAAATAGTAGAAATGTATTTCAATGAGGAAGAATCACAAGGATTGATGTGTACCATAGGAAGCATCAAAGCTTTTAAGACAAATGATCAAAAACACAGAATCTTTAGGCAAATAACATCTTTGGGCAAATAAGAAACCACTTGAAAACTGCTCTTCCTAGGATATATTCTCCAAAAATTGTAGAGAATGCTGTGAAAGAGGTGGCCTGGAAACTGGGTTAAAACATCCCCAGATGCCCTCATCAATGGTGAATTTACTATTATATTTAAAACTACTCACTGGTTTTCACTGGCAGTACTAGGTTAATTATAACTAGGCTTGCTGCTGAGGAATCTCACCAGAGATCAGCATTTTCCCCTGCTCATACTTGCTCTTCCTTGTTTTTCAACAAATTCTAACTCTTGGTTTTTAAAGTTGGTGCTCTGAAGTCTAAAACTCAAATAGAAGCATGGAGCATTTCTCTTCTAATTTGTGATTAATGTGCAAAAAATCCCCTACAACCATTGGGTAATCACCTATCCCCAGCCAGCCCTTAAAAACTGAAGAGCTTTTCACTGAGTTTGTATAGCATCAGTAGTCATGGTAGCTGCTCATTTATTAGTTACAGCAAAAGATAAAGCAGGTGGGATGACTGGTTTGTGTGGGAGGTGAAATTGCATGAAAATTACTTCAAAAAATAACCATGTTTACTGGCAGAATGATATGAAGACAAGGATCAGAATAGATCAGGCTTATATTTCAAAATAATTCAAGTATCACATCAACTGCAGAATTGCATAGATGTCTAAAGCAAACAGACATTCAATTGTCTAACTCTCAAGAGAGATCCTGTGGCAGATCACTCAAGACAAACCCAAACCAGAGCCTTCTCCTCAACTCGTAATATCTATAAGCTTTAATTACATTGGGTTGGAAAGTCAGACCTAGGTTGGGAAGCCAGACCAAGACTCCAAATTTGGATACTGCCTTGGGAAAGGAGGATAAGGGGTGGTACATGCCATTTATACACAAATATTGTTATTCTAAGGACTTGCTGCATGATGATTTTATTGAAAAACAAGGGTGTGAATATGAAGTGCAATAGCCTTAGAAATGAATCAAAACTAAATGCAGAGTAAGGCCCTTCTACATGTTGGAGGTACTGCTCAATTAACTGGTTGATTGCGCAGTTACATTGAGACCAGTTACATGTGCAAAGTACCCATCATACCATAAAAAGCTCCAAGCAGCTATCAAGTTAGATCTTGAAAATGTGTATTAACTTTACAGGTGGCTGCTATCAAGCTTTAATTTGTATGTGTAACAGGGTCTCCTCTGCGGCTGACAGCCCTATTAGCTGAGAAGGCTCCCAGCTGCAGGGGTGCACCATGTCCAGCAGGGTCTGGGAATCCTGCAACTGAGGGCACTCTCAGGCCCAGCAGCTGCCAGCTCTAGGTCCTGGCAGCATCCTGCGTCAGCCACAAGGCGCAGCTGTGATGACCCAGCTCTGGCTGTGTGTGAAGCCTTCAGGGTTGGGAAATGTAGCTGTCAAATCTCCCAGCCACAGGGGTGCATGAAACCCCTGCAGCTGGAGATCATGCATGGGCAACTGGTGCCTCCTGAGTCGGGGGGGGGGACTTGCCCCCTCAGCAGCCAGTCAGCAACCGGGGGCCGCCCCTCCCCCCCGCAGCCAATTGCACTGACATGGTGGGGGGGGGGGGCTGTCCCCCTGCAGCCAGTCGCATACACACCGACCCAGAAGCAGCGTTCCCTCTGAGCTGGCTCTAAGTGGGAATGCTGCCCAGAAGTGGCAGCAGCATGCTCAGAAGAGATAGGAACACACTCGGAAGTGCCAGCAGTACTTCTAGCACTGCCACTCTCTGGCGAGCACCCTTGGCGGGGGGCACCAGCACTCCCACCTGCCCCCCCCACCCACCACCTAAGCAGGGAATGCTGCTGTGAGGGGGTGCACCAGTGCTCTCAGGGGGTGCACATACACTCCTGTGCACCCCCTACACCTTGCCAGTGAGATCACGGCAGCTAGGATCTCCCAGCCATGAGGGTTTCACATAGGGAATAAGGTGTGATGGGATCTAATATGCGATCCCACAATCACAGCTCCTGCCATGTATGCATGGCATGGCAGAAGGTATGATTGTTTGGATTATGCATTATTAGATCCCATAGTGCCTTTACTTGCATGTGTAGAGGGGCCCTATGTTTTCACACACATGGCTAATGAAGATGAGCTGTCCTGCACTTGCTCTTATCTCTTATAAGACAAACCTAAGTTAATCATAATAGGCATTTATACACATCCTTTTTTGTGCCACAATGTGCCGGAGATCTGCCACTTCGGAGCAGACTCTAGTCTGCTCCGCACACGAGCTGATGTGCTCTGTGCTGCACCGCATGCAGTTGTATAAGTGGCAAAACACGCGTCAGTGGGCAGAAAATGGTGGTGGTGCACTTTTGAACAAAAGCACCTCTGATGTTCTTTAGTTCAAAAGTGTGCCACTGCCATTTTCTCAGTGCCGATGTGCATTTTGCCACTTATACAGCTTCATGTGTTACAGCACCGAGCCCTTTTCAAAACATCTGGCACTGCAGCACTTGCATGTGTAAAAATGCCCAATGTCTGCTCTGATAGATGAAATTTGAGGCAGTAACTGATATGCTTGGCTACCATGCTGATATCCTTAGGAGTCTTACTAAACAACACTACCAAACACCCCACACATGGCTCACCTTCTCTGCAAGGAAACTTATACTTTGGTTTAAATATTACAGTAAGCAAAACACTGTTACTAGCTTCCACTAACAGCACTGGCCACCTCAAGTCTTTATTTTGGTTTTGTTCTGTAGGAGCCATATATTACTTATTTTTGAGGACATGCTAGTAATTAACCCTTCCCAAATCATAACTAGCAGTACAGGCAGATGACTGAATACATTCAGCTCCCTATATAACAACAAGTTTTCCTGCTGGCTCTTTTTGATTACTTAATCTTTTAGCCAGATTTTGACTTATAAGCCATGGACTTTTTAACAACATAGTTGTACTGCTTCAAGTTTTCCATTTACTGCAGAAAAACACAGATTTTCTCCTTTAATGGAAAAAACATGGATTTCCTCCTTTAAAGGAGAAAAAGTCAGGAAACCACAGGTTTCCACTTGCAGGCTGGCAGATTTCCAGTCTGGGGCTGGGGGCAGTGGGGAAGGGCGATGAGAGGCAGGGGGTCCCGTGTGCATGCCCACATGCATGTGGCAGTCATGCAGCAGTGGAGAGCAGCTCCTGCAACTCCAGGGGGAGGGGCAGAAAAGGGGCACATGTGATGTGTTCAGGGGATGGCAGGAGAATAGGCGATGCATTAGAGGATGGGGAGCACAGGCAGTACAGTGGAGGGGATGCAATAAAGCCAAGGGGATGTGGTGAGGAGGGCAGCATGTGTCCCCAGAGATTTCTGCACCCACAGCGGGGCACAGGGCTGCAGCTGAGCCAGACCAACTCTAGGCAGGAGCTGTCTCTGCAGCCCAGTGGGTTGGACCCCATGTGGGAGGGAGCATTGTGCTGCCATGGCTGCTAAGGTGAGACAATGGTGGCGCAGTTGTGCCCTTCATAGCGGTGCTTCTTCCCATGCGAGGTCCCGCCTCTGGGCCACCGAGGAGGCTCCTGCCTGGAGCTGGTTCAGCCCCACTGCAGACTCGTGCCCCGCTGTGGGTGCAGAAATCTCAGGAGGCATGTGCCCCCCCACAGCATTGCCTTGCCCCCCACATACCCTCTGCCATATCATATGTGCCCGCACCCTCCCTTCCCAACACACCCATCCTGTTTCCCACATACCCCCTCCCTTCCTCACACACTAGAGGGCTGGGGCAGGGGTTGTGGGTTGGGAGTGAGGGGCAACAGCAGGGCCAGGGGGCTGGGCACCAGTGTATCGGGGCTGCTCAGCACCACAAAGCAGAGGGGGAGACGGACAGCCACAGCTAGACCCACATCCTGGTGAATGAAGGGGCAGGGGAAGCTCTGGTTTTCTATGATAAAAAACCAAAATCAAATGGCAAAATATATAGGTATTTAAAATTTATTTCATTATTAAGTTTGAGGCATAGGTGACTTCCAAACTGCTTTAAAATTGAAAATATAACAATAAAACATTGTGTTCAACTGATACCTATATATATATAATGGTGTTTCATTTTAATCACGGAAAAATGCAGATTTGGGGGGTTTAAAATCAGAGAATTTGGGATTTTTATCAGATAATTTGGGATTTTTAAACAAAGAAAGCCAGGATCCCTGTTCATGACAAGTCTTCTGGGGATTACCAGTACTGAGTCTGATTTTTGGATTGGAAATGGTAAGGAAACTCTGACACCCAGTGGTCAAAGACTGAACATTTCTTTTGTAAATAACTTACTGAAGTACATTGCATTGTCAAACTCTTAGGGAGGAGAAAAGACAGAAGAGAGATAGGTGTGTTAATTTCGAGTCAGGCAGATGGTAAAGTAGGTATGCACCTTATAGACTAACTAAATCAGAGATGAATAAGTTTTCATAAGTAGCAGCTTTATCAGGTGCTGAAAAGAAACCCTTCTCAGTGGGTGCATCTACAAATTTGCTTGAATGCATAGTAGCCTATTCTACTTTTGCATTAAAGCAGTATGTAAAAAATGTGCTAATACACTAATGCGCAGTATAATAGTCTAGTGTGCATTAAGCATCACTAAAAAAGTGTGTGATTTCACTACTGAGCATTAGGGCAGTCTAATATGGATTTATGTAGTACCTCACATTAGAGGTACTAAATTTAATGTGCAGTAGCAAAAATGCATTAATGCACATGCAGATGCACCCACTATCTGAGGAAGTGGTGCAAATCTACTCTGCCTTTTGCAGTACAAAGACAGACAAGGTGTTCAGGCTGTGTTCTGTGTCTGAATTTGCTCCTTCCCCATAAATCAAGACAATCAGTCTTAGTTCACCTTGCACAGATCTGATTTTTTAAAATTTAAAACAACTCCAAAAGTTTTTTGAAAAATAAGACATTCCCTTTGGTCACCTGATACACTGAGAGACTGGTTATCCTTGTGTACCTAGTGTCTGGACTCCCAGTGAGTCTTAATTGTCATATTATTCAAAACAATTCAAGCATGAAGTGCTCAAGTGAGTTAGGAGGTGATTTTGGCCAATGAAGACTTCCAAGAGCTGACTTCAGCCTTGTGTGTAATGCAGGTGGGTCTTTTATCATTGTTTCCTACAAGGTATGATTGGATCAGAGAAGAGGGAGGTACAGTTTAGTTTTGGAAGCATATACAACCAAAAGTATTCAGAAATTATCCAAGCAAAATTTTTATTTCAGAGAAGGCGTTGTTTCTCTCTCTCCAACCTGCCATATTTCCATAGGAAAAACAAAAGTCTTGTCTCTTTACCCTCAGGCTAAAGGGGTGGTTTGTGAATACCACCAGCTACTCAGGGAGATCTGCTTTTTATTTTTAGACTATTCAAGTAGCAAATAAAAAGAGGTGGAACATAGTTTCATAGCCCTCTTCAATAATTACTCTAGAGTTCCCTGTTTTTTAATCTTGATTTTAACCCCTGTTGTTATCATTGCCTCTTTGGGTTCACCTAGAGGAGATGGTTGCACCATTTTAAAAGAAGGTGCACACTTGAACTGATACAGTTAAGCAGGTGTACACTAATTGACTGAGAACAGGTTCAGCTAAACCTAATCAAGGCATGTTTATATTGAAATGAACATGCTCCATTTTCATTTTACAGTTTTAAATTCATACCTTCAGTTATAACAGTGCAACTTTCTCAGGTAGACAAGTCCTTAACTCTCCTTATTTCCTTATACAGAAGAATTTTGCTTCTGCCCCAAAGTTAGGTCATACCAGGCAGGAGATCTTAAATTCCTGGTTAAATGTATGATCTATAGAAATATCAAACCTCACAGCTGAATTATCCCCCAAAATCTACTATAGACATTTTAATTTTTTTTAGGAAGAACAGATTGTACCAGCGACTTTCACCTTCTCATCCAAAATATTGTAGGTCAGCACCTGAATGCTTTAGCCACCAACATCCCAAAAGTATGATGTTACAAGTTGTAACATCATATCACAACATCAGTGTCCTGCCATAACAAATATTCAAGTCCTACCACCAGATCCTAGAGTGTAGGAGGCTGATCAGGCAATATAAAACTCAAGAGGAACAGAATTCTGAGCCTTCTGTTCAGAAATCTTGAATTTTAATTACTTGAGCTAATTAAGAGTAAGAAGTCACAATGTATAGCTGGTGAAATGGAAATTCTCAAAGGAACTGTCTTCAAACTACTGAACATCAAAGCATGGATAAAAGCAAAGCGGAGATAAGAAAATAGCAATCCCTACTGAAGGGACTAGACTAAGTCGTCCTGACTCAAAAACTTTTATTCCTCCCTTATCTTGTTGCCCCTAAGTAGCAACAAATTGGGTCTTTGGAATTCATGAAAGCAAAGTTTCCCAGGGATCCAGACCCCTGGAATTACCTGTCTGACAAATGTACTTCTCTCTGGGGCTTATGCTGTATGTATATACAAGAGCACAGTGCCTTTGTATGACTTCAGTTCTTATAGGAATAATAATTACCATTCTTACCTTTACTGATGACTACAAACATGGTTGAGAAATTCAGATCTGCAACATAAGAAACTAAGAAAAGAACAAAGTAAAAGATTTAAAAATAAAAACCAGAAAACATACTAAGATAGGATGTCATCATTTTGCCCTTAAGTGGAGTTAAACGACTGAAATGATGAGAAGCAGTAACATCATAGATTGTTAGGGGCTGAAAGGGACCTTGTAGATCATCCGGTCCAGTCCCCCTGTGCTAGGCAGGAAAAGACAATTGGGGTCAAGTGACCCCAGCGAGGTGACTGTCCAGTCTCCTTTTGAAGATTTCCAGAGTAGGTGACTGCACCACCACTGGAGGGAGTTCATTCCACAGTCTGGATATCATGACCGTGAAGGGGTTTTTCCTGGAATTGAGCCTGAAGTGGCCTTCCAGGAGTTTGTATCCATTGCTCCTGGTCTTCCCCAGGGGTGCCGTGGTGAATAGCTGTTCACCGAGTTCTTGATGTACTTCCCTGATGTAGAGCTAAGCCACTACCAAGTCCCCTCTTAGCCTTCTCTTCTGTAGGCTGAAGAGGCCCAAGTCCCTCAGCCTCTCCTTGTATGGCTTGCCTTGCAAGTCCCTGATCATATGGGTGGCTCTTCTCTGGATCCTCTCAAGTTTTTCCACGATCTTACTGAAGTGTGGTGCCCAGAACTGGATGCAGTACTCCAGCTGCAGTTTCACCAGTGCGGAGTACGGCGGGAGCATCACTTCCTTAGTTTTGCATGAGATGCAACGGTTAATGCATGCCAGCATGTTGTTTGCCCTGCTGGCTACAGCATTGCACTGCTGGCTCATGTTCATGTGATGGTTGATCATTATCCCTAGGTCCCTTTTGGCCGTAGTGCAAGTCAAATTGTCGCCACCAAGCCTGTAGGTATGTTGGGGATTGTTTGCTCCCAGATGGAGCACCTCACACTTCTGAGTGTTGAAATTCATCTGGTTCCAGTCTGCCCAACTCTCCAGGCTCGCCTGTATCTGCAACCTATCTTCTGCCGTGACCACGCTCCCCCATAACTTTTGTGTTGTCCACAAACTTGGCCAGAGAGCTTTTCACCCTCGCATCCAAATCATTGACAAAATGTTGAAAAGCTGTCCAAGCACAGATCCCTGGGGGACACCACTGGCTACTTCTCGCCAGGACAACACAGGTCCGTTCATGAAAACTCTCTGGGTCCTACCATGCAGCCAGTTTTCCATCCACTGAACTGTTGAGCAGTTAAGCCCACATCATGATCTCAAATGTTACCTCTGAGTTAGGCAAGCCCATTCTACAGCTATAGACCATGCAGGTTGCACATGCAGGGCTATGATGGTATAAGGGAACTAAGCCATGGTAGTACTTTTTTTTCTTGGTAGAAATGCAATTTTAAATAAACACTTCTAGTTTCCATGACTTATTAGTTCTAGACTTAGTCCGTCCCTCATTTAAGTCCATGTGAACGTTGCTATGTCTCATGCCATTACACACTTCAGCAAGATATCAGCAAGAATATATTCAGGTGCAAGGAATTCTTTCTATTAGAGCTGTGGAGAGGAAGGGAGGTAGATGATCTTTCTATTACAAAGGAATTTGAGATTTCAGAATTCAGGACAAGAAGTCCCAAGTATTTGTAAACCAGTAATCTGGAAAGAGTCATACTGGATAAATTCAGGCAGAACATAGGGGAGGGTAGCACTTTAGAGACTAACTGGTTCAGAAACTCATGAACTTCTGTAGGTAATATCTTACTTGGTCAGATTGCCATTACAGGCTATAAAAGCTAGCATTTGATGAAGTCGGTTGTTGCTTATGCACCTCTGAATCAGTTAGCCTGTAAGTTGCTACCCTGTCCTATCTTGTACCTGACTTCAGACTAACATGGCTAAGTACCTCTATCAGGTAAATTGAAACACATTGTTTTTGACCGTTTTAAAAAATGAATTAACTAACATTTGGAAACAGAGTGATTTCAAATCAGAAGCAAACTTTTAAAAAAATGTTGAAATGTAACACTGAGCATTTAAAAAATCCCAGTCTCCAAACTCTTGAATGACAAAACTAAAATACAGACCCTTTTCCCCATAAACAGCTCTGATTTTAACTAGCTTTTCACTACTGAAAACGTGTTTTGTTAAAAATTCCTGACCAGCTATATACTTAATAACGATCAGGCAAGATTGGAGGCCTGCCAAGCACTGGTTTGCACAAGAAAACAAATATCTGCAAACACAAAAAGAGAAAGGACACGCCATATTTGACATAGCTTTGCAAGAGTGTCCCTTTCTGGTTCATTTCTTGTATGCAGCATCTTTCTTGGCTCACTAATGAATATTTCTTCCTACTGCATAAAAAGTAGCTAGTAGGATCTGATTTGTATTTCAGTGCAGTCCTATTACCTTGAGCAATGGGCTTTCCCTTCTGTACCTGGGCATGACTGTCTTTAAAGTCAATGAGGGAATTTCCTTGCATATGGCAGCCTGTGTACAGCCTTTAAGTTTGTACTAGTGTCAGAAATATTACTGTTTTAACTTTATGTTGATCAATTTGTCTTAACATGATGAAGACATTTAACATATCAAAAAAAACCGTGCAGTGCCACCAAGTAGGCTGCATCATCCAGGGATGCTAGCAAAATCCAGAATGCAAGGGATTTGTTTCCCTTTAGAGACTAGGCCAACCTTTTTTGGCTTGTGTGCCACAAGGTAAGTTCAACCCTTCCCTGAGTGCCACTCTGATTCCCTTCCCCTGCCTAATCTATTGCTCTGCTTTCTCCTCCCTGCCCTATCTGCTGATGTTCTTCTGCCTGATTGATTGCTCTGGTCTCCCTTCCCTGTCTGATCCATTGCTCTGCTCTCTCTCGCTTGCCCTGTGTTCTTACCTGCTCCCTATAGGATTGGTTGCACAACACACAAAACAGCTGTGCATGTCACAGTAATTTTACCTGCCGGCCTAATATCACAGATACATTACTACTACATTTATCACCTTGATAATGAACCAGTCCATCCATCCTGCATCTTAAGAAGGATGCAAGACCTAGGAAATGTTTTGCAACAGAGTAAATTTGACTAGAAAACCACTGAATCAGATGTCAAGTGTCTCTAGGGAATATACAATATATCACCCAACTTTGAACTTCTAACTTATATTACTAGAACATTCTGAAAGGGTTTGAAAACTTGAGACAATGTTAAAGTCTTTATTGCTTTCTATATACTCTTCCCTTACTACCTAGCAAAAGAAAAAAAGGCATTTCCTGCACTTCTTTTCCTGCTTAGGGATGCCACCCACATTTCCATGAATGAAAGCTTCTAACTTGCTTCCAGCAATCTGCCTATCTGTCAATCAATCTGTGAATGATTAGAATCTCCAGAGTCTTTAGAGCTTTGCTACCAAAACTTTCAGTACGAGTTCAATCAAGTGCCACTGGCTGAAGAAGAAAAGTGATTTGGCCACACACAAGGTTTTCTTTTTAAATAGTCACTTTTACAAGTCTTCAGAAGAATGCATTTCTGAGGGTTCCATTGTCCAGGATAGTGGAGACCTTGAAGTCTTTGGGTGGCACCAAGAACCTCGGGTGTCTGTAGCATGCAGTGTTAAGGATGAGGAGATTCCAGACACTGCAACAAACCTCTACCTTCTTGTTTTAAAATAGGGTGCTGATGGTACCGTGCTGTCCCTGAGGGGCCCTCCACTCGGGAGCCAAGAACCCCAAGAAACAACAGAAGCTGTCAGCCTTCAGTAAGGATATCTATTTATGTAGGCTATTATGGATGTCTGTTTTTGAAGGAAATCAGGTTTGGGCTGGTGGGATCAAAAGAAGAGTTGTGTAGCCCAGGTAACTTGGGTATATACTCCCCTTCTCCAATTGAAAGGGATTGTTAGCTGGCAGGTGTGGTGTGTGGGGGGACTGCAGACCACTCAGTTTCCCTCCATCCCTTTAGAACCAGGCCAGGACAGTCAGGGTACTTAACTATACACAAATTTATTTACAGTAACTTATTACAAGGGAAAGGAACATAAACTTATGTACTATATATTTATAAGATATCTAAACCAGTTACATAAACAGTACTCTCTGGATAAATGACATAATACCTTATACCAGTGCTCCAGATACAGGTAAGTCACAGGTAAGTATCTTATCTGAAAAAGATAAACCCCAAAATAAACATAGATAGCCAACAGATAAACTATAGATAAGTATGGGTGAACAATAAATAACCTACAAATAAATACAAGTAAACAACAGGTGGAATAATAGCAACAGGGGGTTCCAGCAGAGCCCTAGGACTCTACTTAATTACTAATTTAGAAACATAAGAGTTAAAAAATATAAGGCATGCCGTCACACCACTTATGGCATAAGAACCCCAAAGATAAACTTAATCCCAAGGGGAAACCCCGATGCCCATGGGCTTTTTCCAAGCCCTACAAGGAAGCTAGTAACTTTAGTGGGGGCCTCCCAGTGGGATCTCCACTTTCAGGAGCCCTTAACTAACCAGGGGGGACTCTCTCTCCCTTGTAGAAATCCTCTTTTCTCTGCAACTCATGGCTCCCAGGCCTGGAAGGTGGCCCTCGTCCTCTGCACCAAACTGCTCTCTCTCCTGCAGTGCGCTTTTCGGTGGGGGTGGGGGTTGCTGTCCCCTGGAACAGGGCTCCCCTATGCAGGGCTTCTGGGGCCTCGGGCTCGGCCCTGTCTGCTGGCTCAGTAGCCCAAGAACTGTCTGGCTCCCTGGACTCAACCTTTTGCTATGGGTCGGAGGCTTGGGCTGCCTCATGCAGCAGCAGGCTTGGTCTGCTCTCAGACCCTCCATGCAGCGCCTCCTGCACCAAGCTCCCAGCCTCGTTCCAGGGGTTGAGGACCTGAGTTGCCCAAGTGCTCCAAAAGTCCTACTATGTGCACCGGCCTGTGCACCATGTCTCCGGCCGCATGCCAGAGGTTGCAAACCCGAGCTGCCTCACGCAGCTCCCGGGATCTGGATGCTGTGAGCCATGCTGCACACCGAGAGCCTAGCTGCTGGAGCTATCTGCCATTCCCTGCTGATGGAAGTCTTCAGGGGCGCTTCTGGGTTACTGCTTCGCCTTGCAGAGCAGCTCTCCTCAGCTCTTCTAAGCCCCACTCTTCTGTTTCCCAGATGTGTTCTCATGCTGGGCAGGCAGCTCCTTTTATACTCTCCAGGGCTCTGCCTCTGAAGTCTTCCAGACCTGAGTGTTGCAGTCTTCAATCAGGTCGAGGAATGGGGGTGGGGGGGGAACTCCTCTGCCCCTCCCCTCAGGAAAGGGGCGTGACTTTACTCCTCTTGCTGCCTCCTGATTGGTGGATGGGCTCCAACAATCAAAACATCAAGATTTCAAGCCTGGGACTTGAAACCCAAGCTCCAAAAGGCAAGCCTGATATAGTTGCATATTTTTCCAGCTGTTTAATGTTGTTTTTGTTATTCAGTCTAAGAGCAAGGACAGGGGACTCTTAGTTTGTGAATGAAGAAATACGATCAATTCATCTGAAACTCTAAATCAGTGATTCTCAACTTTTTTAGATTCAAGGGTTTCATGGCACCCCTCCTTACACTGAAGCCACCCCTCTGAAAATACCAGCTCTTAATTTCCATCTGCTTTTTGCCATGGAAAAATAACAGAGCATTTTTTATTGAGGCCAAGAATTCAGAAAGGCCACAATAGGTCAGAATAATTGAGCCTGTGGATTCCTATTTGACATTTCTGGGTTTCTCTTGTGAATCATGCTTGCACACCTAAGAGTGCCAACTCTGCACAGCACCCCATGGCATCCTTGAAAGTATGTCAAGGTACCACAGGGTGTCATGGCAGCCTGGTTGAGAATCACTTCTCTAGATCGTTCACTGTCATCCAGCTTGCAAATTTCAGACTGTAAGTCTGTCTCTACAGACTTGGAAGAACTCAAATATTTGGACTGGGAGTGCACATATGCAAGTCACTATTGTGCTTATTCTCTTACTAGAAGCCATGAAGTATATTCTTTTTTGTGTTTGGATTCATTTATCAATCAGTATCCCACTTGCTATGCATTAAAACTATCCGTGGTTTTGGCTCTGATCCACATTTATTTCTACCAGAGGCCCTATGATGGGGGTTGGCATCTCTACTTCATTTCAGTTGGGGAACTAGAGATAGAAAAATATGACTTGTCCTAGACCACAGAATAATTCAGTTATCAGGGCAAAGAACAGAAATATGGGATCCTGGTCTTCAATCCTGATCCTGAAATAATCAAAGGATCTCTCCTTCCAGATACCATTTTTCCTTCCAGATACCATTTAACTTGTTTGGTCAGGATGGGGGACTGTACTGCCAAAGTACTAAGAGATGGCTTGGTAATTTGTGTAAGGATTTCAGTTTCTTAAACATTTTTATTCAGCCATCTGATTTAATTAATACATATATTTGTCCTTTAACTACAATACTTTATCTGGAGGTGTGGCAACCTATCAGTTAATAACCTTTTTAGTAGCTACACAGAATCAAGTTGTTGGAGATTTTATAAATGCACAATATATTTTAAAAATATACAAGTTTTCTTTCCCAGTAGATTAAACAAGATAGTTTCATAGTTGGTAGGGTCAGAAGGGACCGGAGCAGATCATCAAGTCCGACCCCCTGCCATGGCAGGAAAGAGTACCGGGGTCAAACGACCCCAGCAGGGTGATTAACAAGTATTAACAGCTACTAGTCTGCTAGTGACACTAAAATGAAACAGAAATTACGTCTATTTAAAATGCAAAAGAATATCAATGACTACTCATTTTATCTATTATACTTTATCTATTATTAGTATCTATTATATTTTTAAACTGTCACTTTGCCACCTTAAGAACAAAGATAATTAAAACACTGGGTTTATCACCCTATAAACATCCCCCAAAGTGTAAGCATCACTGTTACCAGTTATGTGTAAATCCTTGACAGAGCTGAAAAGATAGGGAACAAAAACTGAAGGTGGCAGATAGCCATGTGTCCATTAACCTTCAGTACTTTCCCAGTTCAGCTGTCTCTATTTTGAGAACAGAATATTAAATCACACAGTTAGGAAAAGAAGAGAAACTTGCTGGAATAGAGGGAAAGAGATGGGAGCATGATACATGGATCCACTACATCACACTATCCTGAAGCTGAAAATAGAACCAAAGGGTCCTCACTCTGTGCTCTCTGTTTTACCTACTTACTACACACCACACCAAAACATGGACTACCAATTGTTGTCCAGAGCACTAAGGAAGAAGCAAAAAAGAAAAAAGCCACAAAACTTCCTTGCATCTCCAATGTTTAAAACCTATTCTGCTCTAAGCTCTGAAAGAGGAAGCAACTGGGGAGACACAGAAGAGAACCATCAGGAGTCAAATAAAGGCCTGAACAAGGACATCTCCTTACTAACATTTAAGTCTGACCCTGGGCAAAAAAGGAGATGAAGTTACCTACTTCCCTTTTTGGGAAGTTTATCTGGATCATAGAGATTTATTTGTCTCATCATCATCCATTGCAGTGGAGGATATGCTATAATACATCACATTACTGCACTCAGCCCTTTGTCTCACTTTGCCTACAATGTACTACATTGCTGCAGCTTGCCTTTTGTCTTAGACTCGAGAAGCAAAAAAAATGTGAAAGGTTCCTATAGGTAATATGATACTGCTGTTGTTGCTAACATATCCTCTTCCTACAAAGATTTGTGGGAGCAGATGTGTGGATAGCAGGTCCACCAGCCTTGTCAAGAACATTTCCAGAAGAAAATCAGTCTGGAGGGGAACTGTCCAACACCCATTACAAACTAAAATAATATAAGAGTCAGTAAGGGAGCACCAGGCCAAAACCTCTTTTCTTCAGAAAAAATAAAAAAAAAGTATGGAGAACCACTCAGTTGCCTGGTAGAAACGATTTCTAGCAGAAGCTTGGTTTCAAAGCAATCACCTGGCCTTTTTCCCTCAAAAAGAAGCCACAAAAATCAGTCCTTCTGGACCAGGCAGTGGAAGGTGCCCATCATGCGATTTCCCTACAATTTATGCCTATGCTCATACAATCAGAAGTAGGGTAATACAGCATGGCAATGCTGGAGTTGCTTTAACCTTTGATTGGCAAGGTTAGTCAGGTATTGTTGTGACATTAAAGTAAGCCGTAAAATAATTTTTTAATTTTATATTTCAAAATTAAATTTTGAAAAGAAAAAAATACTGGAAAAAGTTTTCTAAGTGTTTATTTGCTAAAGAACAACAACAGCTGCAAGGGAAAAATACAAGGAATTCTGAAAAATATCAAAATACTTTCACAAAATGCTTCTATTTTGATAAGAGGGTTTTTTTTGGTTCAAAAACATTGTCCTGGCCGACTTATAAAGTGTGCTATGTCCCTGTTGCCTTCTCAGCTGCTCTTTGGTCCTTCTCATTGCAAGGACAGAAGCTAGAAATAGATGTTTTCTAATGAAACACATCAATTGTGCTGCAGTGTGTCAAGGCACAGCTGATCTGCTTCATTGGGTGATATTGCACACATCACTCCTTATCCTTCCCTTGATGGTGCGGGATAAGGGACAACGTGACCTTCCTGCTTTCTCTGCTCAGCCAGACCCAACCCCTGTGCTGATCACTGGGGAATGGGCCTGGCTCGTTGGAGCAGGGCTTTTCCCCATTCAGTCAGAGCAGCCTCCTGCAATTGGTACGGTTGGGGCTGGCTAAGTGGGCAACCCTGACTTCCCTGCTTATGGAGAGGCACCCCCAGATCCCCTGGGGGTCTCTGCGTAAGTGGGGAAAGCAGACAAAGGCTGTGGGGGCTTGCAGTGCCTTCAAGCTCCAAGAGCATTTGCTCGGGCTGGCCAGAGAGCATGAGCAGTTCAGGCTGCTCTGCTCTCCCACTACAGAGCCAAGACATCCACTGTAACGAAGCGATAGTCTGTTGCTACGTTTTGTCACGTGATTTTCCTGCAATGTGGCACAACAAAGGGTAGCTATGTCTCAGCTCACCATTTGTGCCACCACCAACATTTTCTTTGTGGCACAAAGAGTTGTCAGGTGACATCTGTTTTCACTTTAAGAGGAGCAGAAGGGTAACTGAAAGGTTGGGAGACGAGTGGCAGAGAGCGGGTGCAGCACCCGCTCTCCCCAGGGAAGATTTTGCTGGGTATCACAGCCTCTTCATGTTGAGGGGAGGTGTTCACAATGGGGTCAGAGGAATGAATACTGTTGAGCTGGGAGACAGAGCCCTGCTCCTCCCTCTCCTCTGGGTGAGACGCAGCCTCTGACAAAGCATGTGGGGCCTCTCTACACATCAGGAAGAACTTCATGGTAAGGGTTACCAGAATCTGGAACGGGCTTCCAGGGGAGATGGTGCTCTCCCCTACCCTGGGGGTCTTTAAGAGGAGACTGGACAAGCACCTGGGGCTGGGGTTGGACTCGATGATCGGCTGAGGTCTCTTCTGACCCTCAAAATCTATGAAATCTATGGACGAGTTAGTCTGGGCTGTGCCCCCTGCCCTGCCTTCTCCGTGACCCCAGGCTCTTGGCTAGGGTGGCTCTCATAGAGGACAGTTTGGTTGTCCTCTGTTCTCTTTGATATGAAACCGGATGCTGTTTTACTTCTCACGAGGAGTAAAATAGAGGACATAAAGGGGTTGGGTTTGGTACCAATAGAGGACAGAATAGCAGAAAGCCCAAATGTCCCCTGTGCTGGCCACCCTACTCCTGGCACTGGCTTAGGGAAGCCTGCACCGAGCATATGAAGAGGGTGCCAACCCCACCACTTCTAAAACCACCTGCCCGGCTCCCCCTTGCCCCAAACTATATACGCCGCGTGCCCCGGCGGCTGGGGGGCATGGCGAGCTCCTGCAGACTACAGCGGTGCTGTTGGCGGCTGGAGTGTGGCGGCGGTAAGCAGCAAGCTCCTGCAGGCAGCCACGATGCTGTTGGCGGCAGGGGGGTGGCACCCGCAGGCACCGCCAGCGGGCGGTGGCCGGTGGCATCTGTGGACCGCCTGCAGATGCCGCTGGCGGTGTCAACAGCAGAGGCGGGGAAGGGCGGGTGGCGAGCAGTGACTGCCAGCAGGCACCGCCGGCGGTGCCATTCGCAGGGAGTGCACCACTACTCTCAGGGGGTGCGCGTGCACCCCTTCGCGTCACCAATGCCGCAAACAACCCCGCCGGCTTAAAAACTAAGGAGGGGTCCTGGCTTTTCTGGCCGCAAGGGGTCAAGCTGCACCTGAGGGGGTGGGGGGAG
>NW_017729006.1:13823852-13824317 GCF_001723915.1 Gavialis gangeticus | reverse complement strand
CGAGGGGCGGCACCATCCAGCTCCGCAGTCCCCGCCCAGGGGCGGAGCTCGCCCGCGCCAGCCCGCAGGATGTGAGCTCACGGCGCCGGTCCAGCCTCCCCTGCTGCCCGCGTCGCGGCTGACGCTTCTGCGGAGCTGCCCAGCGCCCTCCCGTGAGTGCGGCCAACGGGAGGGAGGGGAGGGGGATGCTGCGGCGGGGAGGAACCCCCGGGGCCCACGCTTACTTTCCTGCCCCTCTGCATCTCTCCCCCCGCCGGGAGATTGGCGCCAGGCCGGTGCCTGAGCAGAGATGAGGGGAGGAGGGAGCTCGATTTCCACACCCAGCATCCCTGCCTGCCTGCCGGGGCCCCGTCCCTGCGGGGATTGGGGATCATTAGCCTGTGGGCCTGCCCTCTTAGGGTGGAGTTGGCACTGTGAAAATCCTAGGTTGGCACTTTGAAATCCCCCCCCCCCCCTTTATTTGCG
>NW_017729006.1:13823074-13823276 GCF_001723915.1 Gavialis gangeticus | reverse complement strand
GGTTTTTCTGCCCGCAGGGGGTCAAGCTGCCCCTGAGGGGGTGGGGGGAGGGGGGGTCCCTCACAACCCCGCCGCTCCAGCAGTTGCTTGAAGGAACGAGCGAGAGCAGCGAACTCAGAGAGCCCCGCCAGCACAGGGGGCGCGGTGGAGCGGGGCGGGGCACGTCGGCGGGCGGGGCGCGTCCCCTGAGCGCGAGGGGCGG
>NW_017729006.1:13804819-13822903 GCF_001723915.1 Gavialis gangeticus | reverse complement strand
TTTAAAACCCCCCCCCCCCCGTTAATTGCTGGTAAAGAGGCAAGGACCAGGCTGCACTGCCCCCTGGAGCCGCCCCGTGAAGCACCAAGTAGGTAGGTGCCAAGTTTGCCCCAGGGAAAGGGAGGCCTGTATGGGTGGGGGGCTCTGACCAACCTGGGAGGTGTGAAAAGGACAGGTGTCAACTTGAAAGCTTAAATAGCCTCAGGACTGTCTTTCAGGCTGAGCGGCAAAGTGCAGAGGCCTGCCTTCCGGGACAGATAGTGCCACCATGGGGAATCAGCTGGCTGGCATCGCCCCTTCTCAGATCCTCTCGGTGGACAGCTATTTCTCGGACATCCACGACTTCGAGTATGACAAAAGCCTGGGGAGCACGCGCTTCTTCAAAGTGGCGCGGGCCAAGCACAGGGAAGGGCTGGTGGTGGTGAAGGTGTTTGCCATTCAGGATCCCACTTTGCCACTCACCAGCTACAAGCAGGAGCTGGAGGAGTTGAAGATAAGGCTGCACTCTGCACAGAACTGCCTTCCCTTCCAGAAGGCGACTTTGTCTGAGAAAGCAGCTATGCTCTTCAGGCAGTATGTACGGGACAACCTTTACGATCGAATCAGCACCAGGCCGTTCCTAAACAACATTGAAAAGAGGTGGATAGCCTTCCAGATCTTGACTGCTGTGGACCAGGCCCACAAATCTGGAGTCCGTCACGGGGACATCAAAACTGAAAATGTGATGGTGACCAGTTGGAACTGGGTTCTTCTGACTGACTTTGCCAGTTTTAAACCGACCTATCTTCCTGAGGACAATCCGGCTGACTTCAATTATTTCTTTGATACTTCACGAAGGAGGACTTGTTATATTGCCCCTGAGCGCTTTGTTGATGGTAGCTTGTTTGCCACAGAGCTAGAGAGCATACGAGATCCTTCAACTCCATTAGTAGATTTGGCAAACAGCAATCAGCGAACAGGAGGGGAATTGAAGCGTGCAATGGACATCTTTTCTGCAGGTATTTGTGGGGGTGGTGAGGAAATAGAACAAGAGCCATATAACTTACAGTTTTGCATCATCAGTGAGGATTTTTTCTTCTTTTGACAGTAGAAACAAATATTTTTTACAAATAAAACTTTAGTGTTGGTTCTGGGACCTAAAACTTCCTACAGGTAGAAGTAGTATAAAAATGTATGAGTTCATGTAGTTTCCATCATGCATATATGGCTATGGTACCTGAGCAGTAGGAGTATAAACTGCTGTGCCAGTGTACCTTCACTTATGTCCTGAAGAGACTGTCCAAAGTTTGGTTATAACCCTTACTTCTTTTAAATGGTGTTAGTGGGTCTGACTTTATAGTTTGTGGTCTTAAGTCTATAAAAGCTGATCTGTGTACACAGACACCTTTGGAGTCCTATTGACTTAGAAAACTAGGATGGGACCTCTGGAGATTATGTAGTCCAACTTCTTGCTCATTAATGGCACTGTACCTATGTGGGCTAGATTGTAAAATTGGGACTTAAAGTTTAAAAGTATGGTTTTCTGTACTTAGCAAACTAACAAGTATGGTTATATCAGGGTCCTGATTATAAAAATTTGGCAACTTCTGTTGACAAAGACCATCATTAAGCATCTCCAGAGTAACAAAGGCTGTTCGGCTGAGAGCGCTTAATTACTTAGCTCTGCCTCCCCTTTTCCTTTGCCTGCATTCTGGGCTGTTTATTAGTGCTCTTCTTCCACATGACAGTGATGTGTTCATTTTCTTGTTTTGCATTTTTTGGCTAGCAGGTGCTTAAAGGCAGTGCCTTATTTCTTAACACTACTACCCTCTGCTGTTTAAATGCATGAAATGTTTCAAAGACATTGCATGCTTGCAAAGCATAGTAGTTGCATTCAAAAGCAAGATTTTGAATCTACGGAAGTCATATAGCGAGCTTTCAAGATAAAGAGTTGCTTTAAACTGTTCCTTGATACTTCAGATATTTTATCCCCTTCATGGTTTTCTTCAGTTGAGAATTGTGCAACACTTATTTTTGTTTGTCCCTGGATAGCAGACAAGTTCTTATTTCATAATGCTCAGAAAAGTTTGATGTTTTCTAGGCTGTGTAATAGCAGAGCTCTTCACAGAAGGTGTACCATTGTTTGACTTGTCTCAGCTTTTGGCATATAGAAATGGACTCTTTTCCCCTGATCAAGTCCTGAACAAAATTGAAGATTGCAGTATCAGACAACTGGTAAATAACACTTTGTTCTATAGAAACTCTATTTGACTTGCTTAAGTAATAAACTGCCTTGCGTATTTTAAATTTCTAAATTTTGTAATCTTTTTCTCCCACTTCTCCATTCCTACCTCTCTTAAGGTCACTCAGATGATCCACTGTGAGCCAGATAAACGCTTAGCAGCAGAAGATTACTTGAAACAGCAGCGTAACAATGCATTTCCTGAACTATTTTATACTTTCCTCCAGCCTTACATGGCACAATTTGCCAAGGAAACTTTTGTATCAGCTGACGAGCGTATACTGGTCATACGTAAGGATTTGGACAATATAATCCACAATCTCTGTGGGCATGATCGGACTGAGAAAGCAGAGGGAGAGACCAAAGAGAATGGGCTGGTTATTCTAGTGTCCGTGATAACTTCCTGTTTACAGACTCTCAAATATTGTGATTCAAAACTGGCTGCCTTGGAACTAATTCTCCATTTAGCACCAAGATTAAGTGTGGAGATTCTGCTGGATCGCATTACGCCTTATCTGTTACAATTCAGCAATGATTCTGTGCCTAGGGTGAGGGCAGAATCTGTGAGGACACTAACTAAAGTTCTTGCTCTGGTCAAAGAGGTGCCACGCAATGACATCAACATTTACCCAGAATACATTTTGCCAGGCATAGCACATCTGGCACAAGATGAAGCCACTATCGTCAGACTGGCATATGCTGGTAAGATTCTGGGGAAACCCCCTTTTACACTTTTCTTGTTACTCCAGTCATTTTCCACTGTCCTGAAATAGTTTGGCTGTATACATAAAGTCACTTCAAGCTCTGTGCACTGAATTATTGGAAGCAACTACAATGGCCTCTTGAAAGATCAGATCAAGTGTAGAGCTACCTTTGCTAGTTTTAATATGAGCTAGTTCAAGAACTGGTAGCTGTAGAGCTACTGCAGCAAGAGTGCCCCCAGCAGGCTGGTTTCTCCTTAGTAAACACAGCTGTTGTTGATTTGGTGGGTATTCCATGCTGTAAAGATACAAGTTTGTTGACAGCTGTATCTGCTTTATGTGAATTAAAATTTTTGGCAGGAGCTACTCTTCAAGTTGTATATATAATATTTTTTATAAAACACTTTCGAGCCAGATCCTACTTTACCTTTTAGATGCTGGAATGTGATGCTATTCCATCTGGTATAAGTCTCTGAGGAAAAAAAACAAAAAACCCCCCAAAAAACAAACAAACAAAAAAAAAAACATTAAATAGAAAAGGTTGGTTGGTTGTTTTCCTTCTTCCTGCCTTTTTGTGACTTAGTCATAAGGCTAAAGTGGCAGACAGACATGACACTTAGACTGGTTTAAATGCAGTTCTGAAAGCATAGTCATCCAGGTGCACAAACAAACCAGGTTAGAATGAAACCTTTGGAATCATTTCAAAACTATATTTGGATAATCAACTGTTATGTTGAACCAGTTCTTTGGTTACGTGTTATGTGTTGGATACTAAGCACTTTGTAACTAGTGTCTGGTTGGTCATCCTGGTGTCCCACACAGATGCTGCCCCAATCCCTGCATGGCAACCCCTGAACATGCTCTGATACAAAACCAGAACTCTACTGCCTCAGTGTCCTTGGTTGGAAACTGAGGACAGCTCTCAGCCACATTTTTAAAGATGTGGTCAGTTTCCTCCCAGTGCTGGCAGCTGACCAGGGTTTGGTAAATCCCAGGCTTATTTGGGGTGGGATGTAGCCAGGTGGGGGAAGCTGCCTGACCCCCTGCTTCTTGTTCCTGGGGAGCTTAATTGGGGCTGCCCAAGGACTCCACTGTCACTAGTTGAAGGAAACTAACCAGCTGTGTAAAAGCAGCAGAGAGCAGCTTCCAAATGCACAGAACCAGGGACTCAAGCACCCCCCTCACTTATGTGGCTTTCCCTCTACTCCCAAATCAGTCTGGGATGCACTGAACCCTGGTCAGTTTCTAGGAATTGGAGTAAATTGCTGAGTGGTTGGGGGGAAAGTGCTCTTTAAAAGCGACAGATAACCTTGCTACATTTCACCAGCTATATTCTATCGCCAGGACAACATTTTCCCCTCTTCCCTACCCCCACCTACCTGTCTCATACCTGTTCTCTCATGGCCTGTGATCCTCACTGCCACACATTTTGCCTTTTCACAGACCTGCATTTTTCATATTGGTTTCTATTCCATCCAGGAGAACACAGAACAACAACAGAACTTCCCAGGCTTGAAGAAGGGTGTTTGTGCCCAAAAGTTTGCAAGGAACAATTTTTCCACCTATTTAGTTGGTTTAATAAAAGATATCATATCTACCCAAAGAACCTTGTCTGCCTTTAAAAGTGACAAAAACTCTGGCAGCTCCTAAACACCCAGCCTTTAAAGAATCCAGAGGCAGGGGTCCAGGCAGCCTCTGTCCTGTATACACATCTAGGCATTCCCAGACAGGTACTGCTACGTAGCTTTCAGTAAAGTTCAGGAATAGGCTTTTATTAAACTCTGTTAGTGAAAAAGTGGACAGAATGCTAGTTGGGTTGGGTGTTCACTACTACCTCCTGGTGGCAATTTGACAGCACTGCAGTTCCTAAAGGCTGCCTGCGTTTAGCCACATACATGCAGACGCCCCTTACTTGGAAACAGGTTCACAATTGTTTCAGTTGTTGAAGTTCTTGGAATGGTTCAAATGTTATGTTGGTCTGCACCCTAAGATGACAAAATACTATATACACGGGCGCACTGATGAATTCAGGGACTCAAATAGGGTGAAATAGAATAGCACTTGGGTACCTAATTGATGGAGTAGCATTTGGATCTTTGTCTACTTGTACGGGTTGTCACTCAGGTGAAATTAAGGCAGTTTGGGGTTCTTGGCATATCAGCACAGGAAGAGTCAGTGGCAGGCTCTTCCTCATTCCTGAGCCTTTGGGAATATTTAGGACAACACCGGGGTGGGGGGGATGTGGTTCCCTTTTCCCATAGAAAGTAAGAGTTGGTAGAATAGAAGTTTTCATAGCACTCATTCTACTTACATTAAGTATCTGAATGGGTAAATAGGCCTTTCTCTGTCATCTTCTCTTGCTCCACACAGATTCTGTGAACCTGTTTTAACTTGAAGTAACAGATGATTTATATTAGGACTAATTAACAGATTTTAAATCCCTTTGATTGAAACCAGTCATTGGAGAAACCTTCATTTAAATCCTTGATTTGAATTTGTATTCCTAGTACTGCTTACAAAAAAAAAAGTTTGATTTTTCCAGTGGTTGCTGTAAAATGAATTGTTTTTACCAGTCAATATGTTATGTTTTATCGACACATTTATTTAAGCAGTTTTATAACTTGGCTGTTGTTCAGATGTTGGCATAGGTTCAGTGTGAATTTGTATACGCTTATACAAATTCTTTTATACTTTTTTGTAGAGATTTAATAATTTAGAAATGAAGCAATATGCAGTTTATGGCTCATGATCGTTTTTGGTTTTGTACTTTATTTTGTTAAAATATGGGTGAACAATTATTTACTAGATTGATTTTTTTTTTTTTTTTTTTTTTTTTTTTTTTTTTTTTTTTTTTTTTTTTTTTTTTTTTTTTTTTTTTTTTTTTTTTTTTTTTTTTTTTTTTTTTTTTTTTCCCCCCCTCCCCCCCTCCTATTTATAATGTGTCAGGCAGCCTATGGTCAAACTGCAAGTTTAGAATTCCGTTCAAAATACAAAAAAACCCAGGCTTTTCAATGGGTTTTTATTAGCTTTAAATAAAATAACATAAGAACAGTAAGGTTGTCAGAGTGTTTTGTATTTAAAACTAATGAAAGTATTTGCTGTAGTTAGCAAATAGAACTAATTGTTTCTGGTTGCATTTTTCTTCTACCAAGGTACATAAAAATCAATGGTTTAAAAAAAATGGATTTTTTAAAATTTAAATCAGGTTTGTTTATTTAATCCTATTTTTTATTTTTTTATTTATTTATTTTTGGCTAGGATGCTGTTAAAAACAAACATATAGTTTTAATTTAAGATATATTAAAGCTCAAAGATATCATCATGGAATCGGGATTATAACTTCTAATTATATACCATTTGAGACAATATATTCATGTAGCCTTTTTAGAAGTTTTATGAACAGCAAACTGTTAGAGTCTGGACTGTTATGAACAGCAAACTGTTAGAGTCTGCTAGAGTCGGGGCCCAATCTTATGGGGTTCCCAGAGGGCCCTGTATAGATTAATAAAGATTTATCAGCTAAATAGTTAGAGAAATTTATTCTTTGCAAGCTTTTGGGCACAAACACCCTTCTTCAGTCATAGGGAGAGTTTGTTGTCTCCAGAGATCATATTCTACCAGCAGTATATGGAGATGGGAGATAACAGACCTGGTTAGGTTACCCACCCATCAGCCCTATTGTCTCTTAGCAAGTTTTTTATACATACAGTCAAGCCCTTACCTTTTTCTAAAAGTGCAAAGTTTCAAGAAGTTAAATGAATAAAGGATATCAAACAACAGTAGTTTATTATTTGTTTTCTACAAAAACACATTGGGGCTTCCCGACTAGTGATTTTTTTTTTTTTTTTTAAATCATGATTTCATTCATGATTTAAATCAATTTGATTTGTATCCAATCCACTCTCTCTTCAACTTTTTGAAAGTACTAGAACTTATCCTTTCCCCTCCTTTTTTTAATAAGAGATTGAAGGAGGAAATCAAGGTTTCTGCTTTTTAAATGCCACTCTTTTAACTTTGTATTAATTAGTCAAATAAACTGAAATGAAGAAAAAGCTTCTCTCAGCACTTCTGCAAGTTCTGCTGCAAAGTGCTTTGTCAGTGACTGTCAGAGGATTATTGGTCTGACTTTCTTTTAAATGTTGGTAGAAAACATGTATTGCTACACTACTAACTTTTCTGTAATTCAGATAAGTGTAGTAAGTTTAAGCCTTGAAAAATAAAAATCAAACTAATTTTTAAAATCTTTTTTTTTTTTTTCTCCCTAAATTAACTGATACTTGACTTCATTTAACGTGTTGGTCTAGATACACCATGATTATATGGTTGATTACCCTACAATTACATGCATATATATCCTGAAACAAATTTTGGAGATGCACCTAAACTAGTATTTGTTGTCATGTTAATTTTTAGTTGTTTGCTGTTAAATTCTCTCAGAATGTTTTATTATTTGTCTGTGGCTTATTAACCTCTTCAGGTTTTGAAAAACTAGTTTAATTTATGTTGTAAATTTACTTGGTTTCGTTTTAACTTCCCCATTTCTTCATGTCACAAAAGTGAATTGTGGCACCTGGCATTTCCACTGAGGCTGCAATTGCAGTAAGGTAATAGGTTACAACTAAGATGGGTTTGCAGAACATGGATGGGAACTTTCACAACAGTTGACTATAGTGCTTGGCTTTTCTATCAGTGTTGTTTTCAAATTTGCAAACCCCATACTTGCACAGTTCTTAATTTGAAATGAAAAAAATATGGACATACATTTTTATCATTACAGAGAACATAGCACTGCTGGCAGAAACAGCTCTGAGATTTCTGGAATTAGTACAGCTGAAAAACCTAAACATGGAAAATGAGCCAAATGGTGAAGAAATGGATGAAGCATCTCACCCTAGTGACAATTACGACACAGGTAGTGACATTTCTTTTTACCTCTGGGAAGCTTCTGAATTACAGTTTGAGCTTTTAAAGCATGGAAACCATGAACCACCATACTTTCCTTTGATTTCCATTTCTGAGTGTTCTTTACTTCTGGGGATTTAGTCTTTTTACTAGGCAGGAAGACTCTCCAGCTCCCTACTCCTCTTCTCCCATGTCTAATGCAGTTGTAAAGTCTATAGTTTTGTGAAGAATGAAGCAAAATTGTACACAGGGGACTGCAAAAACCCCCAGAAGATTACCTACAGGAGCAAACATCACATACGTGGTTAAACTTTTGTGTATTTTTTTCAAGAAACTACACTGCCTTTGATTGGCTAAGGATTGAGTCAAAATTTGCCTTGAAAAGCTGACATGACAATAACTGAAATGTCCTTGAGTCTCCCTTTAACCTACCTTCACTTGGATATCTTTCCTGATAAGAGATTTTTTTTTTAAATACAGTTGCATCTTCACTGAAGTCACAGAATAGAACTATCTTAGTGTATGACTTGGCAATGAATGCCTGCCACTCATTTATCATTTTTGGACTCCCATTCAGCAAGGATAATTGTTAACTAAATGGAACTTGAAATATCTTTGTTACCCCCTTCTAATAGTGCTTATTTATTTCTGTATTCCTAATAAAGATAAGCAACCTAGATGGTAGATTTATTTTTAACTATCTGTTTAGGAAACATGAAACAGCTGACTTATCAAAGGAATGTGCAGTTCCTACACTATTGCCTCAAAGTGTTTCCGTTGCTGTTGAACCATTGACTTACATTTCTTTTACCATTTTGAGCTATGCTTGAGCTATAAGTGCAATGAGATGGTTATCTCAGTGGAAGCAGTAACAGAGTGATTTAAGATATATTATGAATACAAATAAGACGTCTGCCCAGCACTTTCCAATTCAGAACGTGAACAAGAATTCATTTGTAAGCCTGGCTTTTGTACTGTAGTGAGCCAGATGCATGACTCTGTTACTGTGTCAGCTGTACTTCAGAATTATTTATTAGTGTACATCATTTAACAGACTCTATAATAAATGCCCACAGTTCAATTTCTAGCTGATTGTGTGTCTGTTGCAGAATTGCAGGCCTTGCATGAAATGGTCCAGCAGAAAGTTGTTACTTTGCTTAGTGACCCAGAAAACATTGTGAAACAGACTCTAATGGAAAACGGAATAACACGTCTCTGCGTTTTTTTTGGACGTCAAAAAGCAAACGATGTTCTCCTGTCTCATATGATCACTTTCCTGAATGATAAGAATGACTGGCACCTCCGGGGAGCTTTCTTTGACAGCATAGTTGGTATGTACTTGGCTTCTTAGCTTAATATTTGATTTACATCTAAACATCAAACAAGTTTTGGAGATTTTGACACTCACAAAAAAACCCCCCTTTTTTGTAGAGATTTTAGTAATTTAGAAATGGAGCAATAAGCAATTTACTGCTCATGATCATTTTTGTAGCAAGGTAGAGTGATTTAAAATAATCCTATTTTGAACGCAAGTATTCTTATTTTAAATCACTTGATTAGAAATCCTTGCCTCATATAATATTTTTGGGGCTTCTTGCGTGGATCTGGCTCACTGGCTGGATTTTGACAGTGCTGCTGTAGATATGACTGATAAATACTAGAATTGTCACATGATAAAGATGTGGCCAAAGGCTAGGCGCACAGAGCATTCCAGGTTCCCTGCAGAAAGGGGTATAAAGAAATGTGAGATGCACTGATGAATGTGCACCATCAAGAGTGGTTTTTAAACTACACATCCTTCCCCAGCCCTGATTCATTTTTTTTTTTCTTTAAACCACCATGAAAAATTTAAGTAATGCTCCAAAGATATATTCTGTGTTCTGGGTGTTGCCATTTTTCCTGTCTCTGCTGGCTCGCTTGTCACTGTTTCTTTTTTTTTTTTTTTATCTGCTAATTATAGTACCCAGTGTTAACAGTAGTTTAGATACCTGGCTAGCAGAGGTACAATAGTTAGTTCCTGTTTTGTCTTGGATGTTGTAGGAAAGTAACTGGCATGTGCTGATGTTGTAATAACATTTGTATTAACATCACATAACCAGGCTGAAACAAGAAATCATTGCTCCCCAAATATGGGCAATATATTTTCCTGCCAGACTCTCCAATGTTACTCAAAGCCTCGGGAAATTAAAAAAATTAAAACAAGACTGAGTGAAGTCTGATGTTCATCACAGCACATCATGTGCTTGTTATTACTATCCATGATCTAGTAAAGGTTGGGACCCCTACGAGACATGAAGTCACATGATCTTGGACAACCAGTTCTGATCAGCACCCTTGTTTATCCAGCAGAAAGCTTCTTTCCATTTGCTGAGATCAGCTAGAAAATTTTCATGGTTGCCATTTGTAGGCAAGAGTGTTCACTTGATGTAGGTAAAGCTAGAGAGAAGGACTGGGATCCATTAATGTCTGGCATCCTTTCAGTTGCCAGAGGCTGATCATATGGGATATACCCATAACATCCTGACAGATAATCCCAGCAGGGAGTTCCCTGTCCACGCGCTTCTGCTGGCAGTCTGTTGGAAGGAAAAAATGTTTCTTTGTTCTTCCCTAAAAAGCTGCTGTTGTGTTTAGGTTGCTTAGGCTCAAGGGATTTGGATGAATTCATTGTTTATATTGGCAGAATACTTCTCTAAATTTTGTTCTATCTTGAAATTAAGGGTAACTTTTCTCCAGGATGAGCAATATTAAAAAGAAGTCAGCTTGTTTAGGGACACCATAAAAAAAATCCTTCCACATCCCTTATGTTTTTTGACAACAAACGTTACTTTATAGTATCCTAACATCTCAGAGCTACAGCTAGTAATAATGTACATCCAAACCTGATTTTGATGAGGCTCTATGTGATTTCATGGGTCAGCCCATGCCAGACAGTTTGCAGGCTCCAGGCCTAAATCCATACAAAAGATAGCCCCCTCCTTTCTTTATGACCAAATTCTCAGCTTTCTCAGTTTTCTGTGCATCTCTGATGAAAGCAGGGATATGAACACTGAAAAAGAAAACTGTTACATTTTGAATGTTTTTCTTGCATTTAGAGGAAAACATAGCACTTGCAATATTAGAAATTCCCTACCTCCGTTTTTCATGTTTTGTTCAGTTACTGTTATTTCCTGGAGCGTAGTAGAAACAAGCAAACTTTTTGTTTTTATATTTTTCCTGACTCAATATAACACACTGTTCTTAATGTTAGTAACTTAGGCCCTAATTCTGCAACTGTTAATGCATGTGCATAATCCCCTTAAAAGGGGTAAGTTACACACTATATGTGGAGAAAACATCAATTTAAACATCTTTAAAGTTGATTTTCTATTCTTTTAAAGATTAAAACACTCACAAAAAATGTATATTGACTCTGTATATACAGAATAAGTTATCTTGGTTGGACTTTTGGGGGGATACTGCTGATTTGCACTGTACAACGAAGGCTTGTTCTTGATGGATTCCAGGTGTTGCTGCTTATGTTGGTTGGCAAAGTTCATCGATTCTAAAGCCACTACTCCAGCAAGGACTCAGTGATGCTGAAGAATTTGTCATTTATAAGGCCCTCAATGCTCTTACCTGTATGTGTCAGTTAGGGCTGTTGCAAAAACCACATATCTATGATTTTGCTTGTGATATAGGTAAGTTGGCAAACTGTTTTTTCTGTTTAAAAAAAGCCTTATAGTGCATAAAGTTTCACTGTCAGATTACTTTTTCAGCATATGACTTACCTCAAGGTGTTTTAGACTTCTGCTTAAAACTGCCTCCCAGTCTGTTGCTAAGTTGCTGCTAATCCAAAGCCTGTTGTTTAGAGTTTTAAAATAACCATTTCTATGAAACAAATGAAGCTTACTTTTAGGAACAGAAAGAAAATAAACCAGCCTCTGTTCCCAGAACTTTTTTCTCATTCATGCTGTCAGTCTGTGCTCTGGAGAGGTTTGTGCTGATTTCAGTACGGCTTTGATAAGATTCACTTCTGTCTCTACTTCTTCTGCATTTATCAGACAGAAATAGGTATTAAGAGGCATGTGTCTTCTGCAGGCTTGGGCCTTTAGTCCATTTCAGATATCGTATGATTCTGTAATCCTGTATTAGATCCTTGATATTGTGTTTGTATTTCCTTCTTCCATGCACTGAGTTGCAGCTTCTGTGCTATGACTGATGTCTTCCTCACTTCAGGTGCTGCCGCAGCTTGGAGATAGCACCCTGCCTGATCCAGCCGTTCTCTGAGCCCGCCTGCTGGAAGCCCGCTGGGCATTGTTCCCCGGGTGGGCTTAGGGAACAGTTAGATTGGGCCAGGTGCTGTGTTGGAATTAGGGCAGCACCCAGCTCACTAGTAGCCCTCCTGAGCAGCCTTAGGAGTCGCAGCTGCTGCAGAGAGAAGAACCAGGGTCCTCTGCAGCTCAGGGACCACTCAGCATGCCAGCAGTTCACCCCCCCCACCCCGGCCACGGGAGGGGGAGGCAGGCTTCATGGTGGGGGGGAAGGACTGGCCCCCTCACTGCCTTCTGCAGGTACCTGCTGAAGGCAAAAGTGGCAAGGAGCCCAATCCTTCCCCCTGATCCCCACCCTCCAGCGGGAGTGAGTTGGCTTATCTCTGGGGCAGGCTTTGGCTCTGACAATAATAAATAAAAGGATTGGGTTGTGATGGAAAAATTGAAACAGAGGGTTTCCATTAAAAACCACCATTTCAATTTAGGTGGCATAAAACAAAACTTGGGGGATTGAACCCCTATCACATGTACAAGTATGCTTTGAGTGTGAATTTAGATTGATTCTCATCTGTATTGCTCAAGGCTGTATTGCCAGCCTTGTGCTGGCTTGGAACTGTTTTTTGTTTAGAGTCTGTCAGTATTATTCTTCCAGCAGAGTGTTAGGTATATACCATTTGAAGATCTTGGCTCAGATGCCTGTTCCAAAGACAACATGATCATTATAAAGATTCCTGTGAGGCCTGAGCATGCCACCCTTAAGAAGGAAGGTCTGAACTTAGAAATGATACTTTGGGGGTTTGGGGGTATCCAAATGTGGATGTGTAATCTGGCAAATACAGGATAGCTCTGTCTTTTCAGTTTGAACCGTATATTTTTAAATAGTTCATCTAACATCTTAATCTTTTTCCAGCACCTTTCCTGTGCCATCCTAATCTTTGGATTCGTTATGGTGCAGTAGGATTTATCACTGTGGTAGCACAACATTTAAATATTGCCGATGTCTACTGCAAACTGATGCCTTATCTCCACCCTTTTATAACTCAGCCGATAATACAGGTAATCATTCATACTGATGTGAACAAATCCTCCCCATTAGTTCTGCCATAGCAGTAGTGTCCAGTTTAAAAAAATGTAAAAAGTTCAATCTAGTTCTAAGTTAAAAGCACTTAAATGCTCTGACGAGGGCTGTCCCTGGGGGGGAGGGGGGAGCAAATTGGGGCAACTGCCCTGGGCCCTATGCTTTGGGGGGGCCCCGTGGATCTGGGCTGGCTTTGCATCCAGCTGCTCACCATCCCCCACTTGAACCCCCACCACCACTGCCAAGTCGAGGCCCTGCACAGGCTGATTTGGGCTCCACACCCTGCTATGGTCATCTCTGGCTCTGACCTCTACTAGAAGATTCATAAGAACTTAGGACACTAGGAAATGACCATTATGGGTAGATTATTTTTGAGGAGATGAGTGGTCCATGTGCTAAAGTGCAAGTATCTTATTTCTGTATTTCTACCCATTAACAGCTACATTCTTAATTGTTTCATTTGTCAATGCCCTTACGAACAAGCAAGAGGACATTATGTTATAATGAGATACAGATTCTCTTTAAAAGTGGTAAAATGCCAAAAGCAATCGTGGGGGTAGGGTGGAGATTACAAACTTTTTTTTGGAGTGTTTGGACTGTTGTACAGGCAGTGACAAGTTGGTCCTTGGCCAAATAAAACGTCTTGGCATCCTAGCCAGAATAGGGGCTCTGTATCATGGATATGAGTCATTTCTAACTTCTGAGAGAATTTTGCCCTGCTCTCGAAACCAGAAAGGTCAAACAAATGTATAAGCTAAATGTTACAACTTTAAGTAATTTTGATTGAATTCAAGACCTTAAATTTCTAGACGGTTCCTACATATATCAATTGACACTAAAGTGCCAACTGAAAAATACAATTCTACAACCATATGGCTCTCTTATTTTCTATTTAAAAGCAATAAACAATTCTTCATTAAACATTTATTGAGTAATAATCATTCACTCTACCTCAAGGGCTTAGCTTCTTTTTGCTGGTAATTAATCATAGAAAATTAGGGTTAGAAGGGACCTCAGGAGATCATCTAGTCCAACCCCCTTGTCAACGCAGAACCATCTCCAACTAGATAATTCCGGCCAAGGCTTTGTTGAGCCAGGACTTAAACCTTCAAGGATGGAGATTCCAACACCTTTCTAGGAAACCCATTCCAGTACTTCACCACCCTCCTAATGACAGAGTTTTTCTTAATATCCAACCTAAACTTCTCTTGCTGCAACTTGAAACCATTGCTCCTTGTTCTGTCATCTGGCACCACTGAGAAAAATCTAGCTCCATCCTCGTTGGAACCACCTGTCAGGTACTTGAAGGCTGTTATCAAATCCTCACTCAGTCTTCTCTTCTGCAGACTAACTAAGTCCAGTTCCCTCAGCCTCTCCTCATAAGTCTTGTTGTGCACCAGACCCCTAATCCATTTCTGTTGCTCTCTGCTGGACTGTCTCCAGCTTGTCCACATCATTTCTGTAGTGGGGGGCCCAAAACTGGACACGCTATTCCAGATATAGCCTCACCAGTAGAGAATAGAATGGTATAATTGCTTCCCTCAATGTGCTGGCAGTGCTTTTACTAATGCAGCCCAGTATGCTGTTAGTCTTCTTGGTAACAAAGGCACGCTGTTGGTTCGTATCTGACTTATTGCCCTTTTCTGCAGAGCTGCTGCCCAGCCAGTCAGTCCACAGGCTCTAGTGGTGCCTGGGATTCTTCTGTTCTAAGTGCAAGACTTTGCACATGTCCTTGATGAACCTTATGAGATTTCTTTTGCTCTAATACTCCAATTCATGTAGATCACTCTGAATTCTAGACCTACCCTTTAGTATATCTACTACTTCCCCCAGCTTTGTGTCATCTGCAAACTTGCTGAGGGTGCGCTCCATCCCATCTACAAGTTTGTTAATGAAGATATGGAACAAAACTGACCCCAGGACCTGCCCTTGGGGCATTCCACTTTATACTGGCTGCCAACTAGACCTTGAGCCATTAATTGCTACCTGTTGAGTCTGCTGATCCAGTCAGCTTTCTGTCTACCTCACAGTCCATTCATCAAACCCATACTTCCTTAACTTCCTTTCAAGAATGCTGTGGAAGACCGTATCAAAAGCCTTGCTAAAGTCAGTGTATATCACATCCACTGCTTTCCCTGCATCCACAGAGTCAGGCATTTCATCATGGAAGACAATCAGGTTGGTCAGGCATGACTTGCCCTGGGTGAATCCATGCTGAATGTTCCTGATCACTTTCTTCTCTTCTGAGTGCTTAGAAATGGCTTCCTTGAAGACTGGCTCCATGATTTTTCCAGGTACTAAGGTGAGGCTGACTGGTCTGTAGTTCCCTGGATCCTCCTTCTTCCCTTTCCTAAAGATGGGCACTATATTTGCTCTTTTCCATTTGTCCGGAACCTCCCCTGATTTGCCATGAGTTTTCAAAGAGAATGGCCAATAGCTCTGCAGTCGCATCATCCAGCTCCGTCAGCACCCTTGGATGCATTGCATTTAGCCCCATGGACTTGTACACATTCAGCTTGTCTAAATAGTCCCTAACCTGTTCTTTCACCACTGAGGGCTACTCACCTTCTCCCTATACTGTGGTCCCTAAACAGTCTGGGAGCTGAACTTGCCTGTGAAGACTGAGGTAAAAAAAGGCATTGAACACTTCAGCCTTTTCCTTATCTGTCACTAGGTTGCCACCCCCATTCAGTAAGGGACCCACACTCTCTCTGACCTTCCTCTTGTTGCTGACATACTTGTAGAAACCCTTCTTGCTGCCCTTCATGTCCGTTGCTACCTGCAACTCCAATTGCATTTTGACCTTCTTGATTCACCTTCAAGAGCAAATTGGATGGTTATCTTGCTGGGATCCTATGACCCCAGCTGACTTCCTGCCCTTTGGGCAGGGGGCTGGACTCGATGATCTCCCGAGGTCCCTTCCAGCCCAAATGTCTATGAAAGAATTTCATCCCTGCATGCCCAAGCAATATTCTTGTACTCCTCCCTAGTCATCTGTCCAAGCTTCCACTTCTTGTGAGCTTCCTTTTTGTGTTTGAGCTCACCAAAGAGTACTTTGCTAAGCCAGGCTGGTTGCCTGCCATATTTGCTTTTCTTTCTGCACATCAGGACGGCTTGTTCCTGTGTCCTCAGTAAGGTCTCTTTAAAATACAACCAGCTGTCCTAGATTTCTTTCCCCCTCAGACTGGCCTCCCAGGGGATCCTGACCATCATTTCTCTGAGGGAGTCACAGGGGTCCATACTTTGCTGCTTTCCTTTCTTCCTTTTGTCAGGATCCTGAACTCTGTTATTTTATGGTCACTGCTGCCCAAGTTGCCATCTACTTCTATATCCCCCACCAATTCTCCCCCATTTGTGAGAAGCAGGTCAAGAAGAGCACAGCCTCTAGTTGGTACTTCCAGCACTTGCACCAGGAAGTTATCTCCAATGTTCTCCAAACACTTCCTAGATTACCTGTGCACTGCTGTATTGGCCTCCTAGGAGATGTCGGGGTGATTGAAGTCCCCCATTAGACCCCCCCTTTACTTCTGCTAGTTTTCTGAAGAAAGTCTCATCCACCTCATCTTCCTGATCTGGTGGTCTATAGCAGACACCCATCACAGCATCACCTTTGTTTTTCTCTCCTCTGACCTGAACCCAGAGACTTTCAATAGCCCTATCTCCAGTTTCATACTGGAGCTCTAAGCAATTATACAGCTCTTTTACATATAGCAGAGCTCCTTCTCCTCTTCTCCACTATCTGTCCTTCCTGAACAGTTTGTAGCCATCCATGACAGTACTCTGGTCATGTGAGCTAGCCAACCAAGAATCTGTTATTCCAATCGCATCATAGTTCCTTGACAGTGTGAGGACTTCCAGTTCTTCCTGTTCGTTTCCCACGCTTTGTGCGTACATGTACAGACACCTGAGGTAACTAGCTGATTGTCTTAGTTCCTTGGGAAGAACGAGGAGGCCTCCTCTGTTGCCCCTTCCTTGTACTTCTTCTAGGTCTCCCACTTCTTCACTTACATCAGGATTTTGGTCTCTATCCCTCCGCAAAGCTAGTTTAAAGCTCTCCTCACTAACTTAGTGAGCCTGTCTGCAAAGATGCTCTTCCCTCTCTTTGTCAGATGGATCCTGTCTCTTCCTAGCAATTCTTCATGGAAGAATGTGCCATGGTCAAAGAAACCAAAGCCATGGTATGCTTTATGGTCTGGTCACTTACTACTTTAAAAACTACTTGAGCATCTTTCTGAGCACAAAAGAATGTTATTGAAACATGAGAGATCTTTTTTAGTTTATATTTTAAAACTATTTTTATCTTTAAATAAATATAAAGCGGGATTTATAGTCACTTTATGTTGCTTAGTATTAATGAGTGCAGTTATTAGGAAGTAGCTGATATTTTTGCAGTACTAGTTTGAAAGCAGCTTCATTAAGAAGAATTAGTAGTAGATTCTTTAAACAAATGTGGTCTATTCCTCTGAAGGTTTGTTAGTGTTTCATAAAACTGCTCCTCTTTCCTTTGATTAAATTATGATAACCTGACCTTTTCAACAAGACCTTGTATTGAAAAGGTGAGATGATACCTTTTGGCTGTTGGTTGCTCATTTTCGCAGATGTCAGATGCTTTTGTTTTTGCTCATAGCTTCTCTGTTTTTTTTTTCCCCTGAATTGCAGATAGATAAAGAAATAGTCCTGTTGAGTGTCCTAAAAGAACCAGTAAGCCGCTCCATATTTGATTATGTTTTAAGATCAAAAGACATTGCAAGCCTTTTCAGACATCTTCAGATGCGTCAGAAAAAACGGAATGGCACTCTACCTGACTGTCCACCTCCTGAGGACCCAGCAATTGCACAGCTGCTAAAAAAGCTGCTTTCTCAAGTGATTATTTATTTAATTTAATTTAATTTATTTATTTGTCCTTGGTAATGCAGAATGTGCCCCCCCCCC
>NW_017729006.1:13788064-13804784 GCF_001723915.1 Gavialis gangeticus | reverse complement strand
GGAAACAGTCCCCATTACGAGGCACTCTCACAATCTAAGGTCCTGATCCTACAAACACTTCAGTAACCAGAGATTAGTCTTGTTGACTTGTGCTTACAGAATGTAGCTTTTACAAGTTAAGGAAGCATTTTAAAAAGATGTGCCATAAACAGGTACAGCAGTGGGAAGGAGCTGTAATGTTTAGAGGCCTTCAAGCAACGGAAGCAAAGAACCCTGCAAAGAGAGACAACTTAATTTTTGCAAAGACCCAACACTGACCTCTCACCAGTCAGTAAGAAGGGTCCATAAGGCAGAGTGGGCTGGCCCTGCCTGATGCATCGAATGAAAAAGTGAAGACCTTCCATGTTTTGATCCCTTCTCTTTCATTGTCAGCTAAAGTTAAACTCCTGTGAGAGGACACATAAGCCACCATCACTGTCACTGTTCTACTCTTTAACCATACCTAAAGTTATATTGCTGGTTGAGGATGCCAGGGAAGGATTATTCTCACAATATAGCAACGTCCTCAATGCATGTTAAAGGGTAGAAATTTATCTTAAGTTCTGGGAGTGTCTCATTCCATTTACTTCTGCACTAGTAATAAATCTTGCTGCCTCCTGTCTCTCCTTGTTTGAATTGAAGTGACATTCTATTTGTAGGGGATGACTGAAGAGGAGGAAGACAAGCTGTTAGCACTGAAAGATTTTATGCTAAAATCCAATAAAGCGAAGGCCAATATTGTGGACCAGAGCCACTTGCATGACAGTTCTCAAAAAGGAGTGATCGACTTGGCAGCTCTGGGAATAACTGGGAGACAAGCTGATCTTGTTAAAACAAAACAGGAACCTGATGACAAACGTGGTTAGTGTACTCTGTTTTATTTTCTGGTGGGTCATGCTGTTAAGTCTTCAGTATGTAAGTGTTCAGGAAACTTTCCAAAAATTCAGTCTAAACTGTTATTTGAAGTAAAACTTACTCATAGAATTGCTCTATAGGTATTGAGAAAGATAGGTTACCTCCATTGGGTCAGTAGTGGACTGAAACACTTACCTTCTAAGTAACTGGGGTTTAAATCTATTCATCTCCATTTGGGATGGTAATAAGCAAAACATGCTTCTTGTACACCATATAACTTTAAAATACAAGTGTGTTTTTTTTCATGCTGTAGGCTCAACTTTAGACTAGTTTAAAAAGTGAACATGTTGAGTCAGTGCTTCATCTTAAACTATTGGCCTGCTTACTTATCTTGCCTTTAGTTGTGTATTGCTTTTGCTTGGTTTTAATCTATCCCATGTTTCTGCTTGTCTCTTTCT
Organism: Gavialis gangeticus; assembly: GCF_001723915.1. Taxonomy (NCBI): domain Eukaryota; kingdom Metazoa; phylum Chordata; order Crocodylia; family Gavialidae; genus Gavialis; species Gavialis gangeticus. The sequence goes on along the minus strand of NW_017729006.1, from coordinate 13,803,492 downwards.
CATTTGCAGCTTTCAAATAACCTCAAAAGGAATTTTCAAAATACATTTCTTAATTAGAATTGGAAACTTTGACCTTTAGATGGTGATTGCCATCATGCTAGAAAAGGGGTTTTTGGGGTTTTTTTTTTTGCCTAGCATTGTTATAAACTAGCCACTCTCCAGGGCCAATATTGGATTGACATTAAAAGGCTAAATATGTCATCGCTTAGAGCCTAATCCTTTATCCCTTCTAGATATTCATATTGTAAGGGGATTTAGCAAGATCCTGAACAAGGCAACCTGAGGATTAAGAATGTGTAAATAGGACATTTACTATTTGTTTGTATTGTTTGCTCTTGTTGCCTTACCAGCTGATTTAACTAACCCAACAGAGTATTTTTCTTTTGGTAAACTTAATGTCATAATAAATCTTCATGTATATACATGAGGTCACACTAGTGCTAAAGTCATGACTCATTTCAGTGAATGATGAATAAATTAAATGTTAAAGTAATCTTTATTCTTTGGCGTTGTGTATAGCTAGAAAACATGCAAAGCAAGAATCAAATGTAAATGAAGAATGGAAGAGTATGTTTGGGTCTTTGGAGCCATCTAACATCTCCCAGCCCCTACCTAAAGGGCATGGACAACCTACTGACCAAGAGGCAATTCAGACTGGAAAACCTCTTCGTTCCGAGTCTTCTGCTGGTATATGTGCTGCTTTGTCATCCTCTCCACAGGTATTCCTGAAAATTTCACATTGCATTTTTTTTAAGTCACATATATTTAAATAGGAGGACTCACTTTAATATCTAAGCATCAGACATTGCTCTATGTGGTTCAGTCTATCCAAGTATCAAATGTTGCTATATCCAGAATTTCAGTAGAACATATGATCTGGTAGAACAGTTCCTGAGCAGATGGACTACTACTCAGATATCCTGTGCCTAACAGCAGTCAGTACCAGAACAGAGGAAGATGAAAAATCTTGGCAGTAGACAACAATGGAGTAGCCAGATGAAAAAGAGAACCACTTTCTATCCTTCTGTAGTTCAGGGTTGACTTCTGCTTTGGAACATGAGGGTTTCTGACCTTTCTAAATGTTTGGTGTGGAGGTAAGGGGCTGTCTGGGTGGATCACTTTGCAGGGTTGGGGCTGTCTTAGCTAGCTGTGACCCCCTTTCTAATTCTAAAACTACAGTGGAAATGATTAGAGCTTTTATTTTTAGTCTGATGTAAGCAAGTTATTATTTGGTAATTGCCATTCTTTGTGTTAGGAAAGCAGTAACTGCTGCTGTAGGAGTTGTGTTTTGGTAAAAAACACAGAATGGAAACTCTGTACAGTTAATGCAAAGTTGTTTGTTCCATTTTTCATTAGTAATTTTATATTTGTATTTTAAGTTGTCATGCAAATGAGACACTTTGATTCTAGTCTCATGTTGGTTGTGGCTTCTGAACATCCACAATTTTGGCCTTCATTTTTGTGTTTAAGCTGATAATTTGCTTACATACTGAATTCTTAGTTTTTAATTTTTATCTCTAGTTACCCCTAACAGTTTAAAAGATGATGCTTTTTTGCTCTCTTCAGCATGAAGTGTTAATTGATTTATGCAATTTTTTAATGCTTATGGTTTACAGGCAAGTGATGGAACTGTCATCCAAACCAGGAAACCAACTATACAGGTTTTAAGCAGTACAGCATCCCCCTCCACTTACCAGTTACGCATCACTACTTGTAAAACGGAACTCCAGCAATTAATTCAGCAGAAGCGAGAACAGTGCAATGCAGAAAGGCTTGCCAAACAGATGATGGAGAATGCTGAATGGGAAAGCAAGCCACCACCTCCAGGTAATGTCCAAGCTCCTCGTGTCATTAGACAGAAGTTGAAATCTTTTAAACTACATTCATCCTTGGGGAAAGTTGAAATGCTAAGTGGGAAAAAATTGTGTGGTTAGGGAATCTGCACATTACATTAAACTGTAATTGGATAAAATACATAAAGAGCTCTTGGAAGAGGAGTAGAAACTACTTTTTCCCAGTGATGCCCTAAATACTGGACTAGAATCGCACATGCATGCTTATTTGCTCTCTCTCTCTGGCTCATCAAATCTTGAATTCTTTCTCCATGGTAGAGCAGCTTCAACAGGAGAAATGAACAGTTTCATCAAGTTGGTCTAGGCCACAGCCTGGTAGTTAGGGCACTCCTCCAGGAGTTGAGAATGGTAGGTTTGAACCTCCTCTGATAGAGGAGGAAACTAAACCTGGCTCACCAGTTCTTTGGTTGACTGTTCTAGCTACTAAGCTGTTGCATAAAAGTCGTCATTATGTTTTCTTTCAACAATATCTTAAAAAGCTGAGGAGTGAATAAGTTCCTGATTGTCAACTCCAGAAGGAGTCATAATGGGTAACTCCCTACAGCTCAGAATTTAGGTGCCTGGGGCTTAACAAATGCCTCCTTAGTGTTTGTGGTTGACTGTGTAACAGAGGGTTGAAAGGAACCACAAGGCTCATCTGGTCCAACCATCAGTACAGGAATGCCACTCCTAAATCACCCCTGTCCAATGCTTACCTAGCCTCCTCTTGAAAGCCTCCAGTGAGAGATCTCATAACTTCCCTCAGCAGTCTTTTCGACTGTCTTACTATTCTAACAATGAGGAAGTTTTGAATGACATCTAATCTAAATCTAATTTACTTCAATTTAAAACCATTGAAGACTGGCTTATTTGAAGACTTCTGGCATGTTCTGGCCGTAATTGCCTTTTCTCCAAGTTAAATATGTCTAGTTCTCTCCCTAGAAACAACACCTCTACAACTGACCTTCCAACCCCAGGATCATTTTTGTTGCCTATCTCCAGAGACCCCCTTTGACTTGTCCACATCCTTCAAAAAAACAGAACCCAAAAGAGCATACAATACTCTAGATGAGGCCTAACCAATACTGAGTAGAGTTGCACTATATCACCTCCTGGGTCTTGCACCTAATACTCTTGTTGATATGGTCCAGATTGCATTTATGTGTGGGGGGGTTGTTTTTGCAACTCTGGCACATTGCTGCCTCACGTTCTGTGCGTGATCCAGCCAGACTGCTAGTTCTCGCCCATTCAGTATGTGTGCTTTCATTATTCTCCCCTAAGGTTTCAGGCAGACATTAAGGCAGTTGTACAATTGGAGGCAGGAATTTTATGCCCCATTCTCCAAACTGTGCAACCTGCCTTGCTAGATGTGTACAGCAAGCAGCATTCCCTCTAAGCTGTGTGGTGTGCGCAGGCACATCTGGCAGTGCAGCATGAGTGCACCTGCATGGCTGCTCACACCACACAGCTTAGAGAGAATGCTGATGGCAAGTCATGCAATTTTGGGAATGGAGCCTAAAATTCCTCCAGTTCCAATTTCATGAGTGCCAGCTGCCAGTGCTGGGGAAAACCTGCAGATAAGGAATGGGAAGCTTCCCCACCCATGAACAAAGAAGTGGCAGCTGGGGAGCCAGGAGCTCTGTATGCTCTAGGTGCCACTTTTATGGGTGTCAGGGAGTGTAAAAAAAAGTGGGTGTGGAGCTGGGGTCCCCAACTGCATGCCTCCTTTTAAAGGTCTTGGAGCCTTTAAAGAGGTGCTGGTACAAGAAGTGGGAAAAGGGAGAGCTTCCTCATCCCTAACTGATAGTGCTGGGCAGATCTTTAAACAAGTGAGTGCAGCTAGGGATGTTTCTTATTCTTTTTAAACTGGCACATACAGTGGGGGTCAGGAGAAGCTCCCCCACGTCCAGCTGCTCACTCTGGTTCCTTTTTAAAAGAAGCATGTGCAGTAGGGGTTGGAGAGAGTTCCCACTGTTGCTTGACCCAGTTTAAAGAACTTTCTCATCCCCACTGCTTGTGTTGGGCATCTCCTTCAAATGTGCCCAGCTTCCCCAGGGATAGAGCAGGGTTGGAATTCAGAGCTACTTCCAGATCAATACCACCAGTTGGGCAGGGGGTGGTTTTGTCCCAGACCCCGAAGCTGCCCAGTGCTACAACCTGATGCCCAGCTGAGTGTGGGGATTCAGCACTGGGAAGCCCTGGTTCTGGTTCAGACCTAAGCTGTTCACTGGCTGATCCTCAGTATCAGATGGGGGATGGCTGTGTCCTAGACCCTGGAGCTGCCCCATGCCCTGAGGCTTACTGGTACTTGGTGCCTTAAAGATCAGAGGCTTCAGAGCAAGGCTCTTTAAGGTGCTGGGTCCTGGAAGGCCAGCTAGGTTCCTGGTGCTGCCTAGATCCCAGTGCTGACAATTAGCTGGTTGGCAGCATCTGGATAATGGGACATGCTACATGGCACCATATAACCCAGCCACAAAGATGTCACATTTTTTTGAATTAACACAGTAATCAAAGCATAAATATAACATGTGCCAGGGACTGAAGGTATAGCATCTTATATTTGTCTGCCTCACACATCATCCCGTTGTCCCTAGCCCAGCTTTCCGATCTGTAGTGAGCCCTGTTCACCATGCTGGTGGTTGTGCTTCAGAGTGGGATTTGCCTAATTCTCCCCAGGTCTTTTATAGGCCTATGGAGCTTAGGCATGTTACTTGGGCTGGGACTTCCACAGAGGTCAATCTGCCAATTGTGAAGTGTTGTAATGCTCAGTCCTAAACATCTGTAGCTCCTATTTTAAATGAAGCAACATGTGGGAAGTGGTCGTCCAAGAAGTAAACACTAAATCTTGATAATTTTGACTGATATATAAAGTGATTTCTCGTATGAGGCGTACTTTCTGCTAAGCCATACATTTCTTTTTTGAAGAGAGTCTTATGACCGTGAAAAGCATAACGTGTCCCAGGGACAACAAACAGCTGACCTGTTCTACCCTAAAGGGTGCCAGGAAAATATTCATATTTTGCTCCCAACACTAATCTCATACCTTATTAATCTCCGTTTGTTGGTAATGTTCCTAGAATCTTTCCTTGAAAGAAACATATAGGAAATGAGTCCAGATACATTGCCCTTTCTGAGAAGAAGGAATGCTGCATCACTTATATTGGCCCTGCAGTTGGAAGCAGTGATTTTAAGCACTTTGACTAGGTTTCATATGGAGTGAGAACAGTTTCCACGATGTCTTATTGAATATATAAATAACGCAGAAAATATTGTCAATGGAACATTAAGGCTGCAACATGAAGCATTCCAGAGTCAGTCAGTCAGTATCAGATGTTAAGGTTGATCAGAACCCCGTAATATACAAAATAAGCAGAGCTGCCAGTTACAGTGCTGCAATTTGCAGTCTGGTTTCTGAAGAATACTGGACATTGGTGTGCAGATTTGAGAATTGAGATCCAAGCAAGTAAATGTGGACTACCTGTACATTCTGGCTTTCTGCTTTTCTGTAGTCATGCAACTTTGATCTGGCTAATTTGAGAACCCACGAGATGTTTTAATCCTGTTTTTGCTCTGCAGTTTGTGATATTTTTAATATCTACCAGCAGTAACTCTGAAAATTCATGATTGAGCTTAAGCCTTCGAGCTTAAGCCTTCACTTTAATGGTACCTGCTGTTCCTTTCTGATTTATGAGCAGTATTTGTGATGGGCTTATAATGAGATGTTGGGTGGGAGAAAGAAACAGTGACACACACACATACACCAAAAGCTGCTGCTGACCATTAGTACTGCCAGATAAAGTGGGTGCCTGCCATAAAGCAAAGAGAAAACCCTCCTTCCAGGTTCGAGCAGTGACAGCATTGGCGAATTCTCTGGCAACCCTCTTCCAGCAGTCAAAATATGCCTTTCATGACTGAAAGCCAGAAGTGTGAAGGTACTGCTGTGGCTAATAACAGGAGTAGGAGACATATTAAACGCAACTTGCTGCCAGGATGTAACCTGTTCCTATTTGTTTAATGTGCATCAAGCTGGTGGTGTTAACATCCAATCTATCCTTTCTCTAAGCTTCCTGCTGGTAGCAGCCCTGAAGTTGGTGGCAGAGTAGCAGCAAAGCCTTTTGTCCATGGGCTTGAACTTTATTTCCTAAGTGGCTCCTCCAAAGGTGGTTGGGAAGCTTTCATTCTGTAGCAGGCTCTGAGCCTAGCAGAACTTCAGAGCTTGGTTTCCTCTACCCCACGATGCCAAGTAATGGCACTGCACTGCTGTTTTCCAAATGCCAGTGGAGTGGCTTCAGTTTAGGTCTTGACATCTTAAAAGGCAGGCCGGGGCCGGGGCCGGGGCCGGGGCCGGGGCCGGGGCCAAGGCTGTGCCAAGTTCTTACCGGCTGGGTGGGGCTGCACTGGGTCAGGCTGCTGTGGCGCTGGGAAGGGGCTACAGTGAATTTGTGACTGCAGCCCTATGCAGATCTGGGGACACAGGCCCCTCCCCATGCCCCCCGGACAAGCTGCAGCTCTGTCCCCGGTCTGCCCTGCCCTGGCTGGACATCACCTGCCCCAGCTCCAGCCCCACTTCTCCCTCCCCATGGGGTTGATCTGCCCCCCTATACCACTTCCCTTCCTCTTCCCCTTCCCCCTCCCCCCACACCAGACTTACCAGTTAGAGGCAGCTCTCTATACTGTGAGGCTGGTATTGGAAATTGGATTGGTATCAGCTGATATTCTTCCTTAAAAATCACCTATCGGTATCGGCCACAAAAATCTCTTATCGGTGCACCCCTATTTAGTATGTTTCTGGTGTTGCATATGCCCCAAACACATTTCAAACGATTGCTTGGTGAGGAAGATCAGGCAGAAATATCCATTTTTCATTTGTATTTGCAAGTCAACCACGAACCTGTTGCTTTTTCTGTAGGATGGCGTCCCAAAGGGCTGCTGGTGGCTCACCTTCATGAGCACAAGTCGGCAGTGAACCGCATTCGAGTTTCAGATGAACATTCCATTTTTGCCACATGCTCAAATGATGGCACGGTGAAAATCTGGAACAGCCAAAAAATGGAGGGAAAAACCACTACAACTAGGTATCTTTAAGATTGACAGAATTGTGCAGCTTCTGTTTTTGGAAAAAAATGGTTATAAATTGGGACTAAACCTGGAATTGCTCCTAGAGCTGTTAAAGGGAGACCATTAGGTTTGAATACTTAAGTGTACAAAATTCAGCGAAGATGCACTGGACCATTAGTTTTAATTTTGCTGTCATAACTCGAATTTAAGAGCATTTATACACATACTGTGAGAGCTGCTCTAACTAAAGCTGGAGTGTCATATGTATCAGTGTCCCTGCACTTCAAAACGGTGGTGGGGGCATTTTTTTTATTTAAAGCTCATTGAACAAGCTTTAGATAAAGCTCCTCCACTGCCATTTTGAAGCATGGGAACACTGGTACATGAGACACTGGAGGCTGCTGAAGCATGGTAATTACCATGCTCCAGCAGACTCTTAATTGAGTCTGCTCCAATGCACTGTTTACAGCGCGGCAGGAGCTGCCTCCCTGGTCATGTATAGGCACCATAAGTTTGCAAGCGTTTTTATTTCTTATTGTATCTATAGACTAGTGTGTGCTGAAGCAACTTGAATAGTGTGATGTTGAGAGACCTTTTGTGATATATATGTGTACAGTAGGAGAGTTAAGGTTGCGCAGTCAACTCGTATATCAACACTTTCCAATTCTGAAGCAGTTAACTGTAGGATCTTCTTATTCTTATAAGGAACAGTTGTTTTTGGTGGTGGAGAGAAGCAGGTTTGGGTTTTTTTGAGTCTGCTAGGTAACTTGTGTCACTGCTGGAAACAGTTTCACTTTTTTCTCTCCCCCCCACCATTTAGGTCAATTCTGACATACTCTCGGATTGGAGGACACGTCAAGACGCTTACTTTTTGCCAAGGCTCTCATTACTTAGCTGTTGCGTCAGATAATGGTGCCATCCAGCTTCTTGGGATTGAAGCTTCAAAGCTTCCTAAATCTCCCAAAATTCACCCAATACAGAGCAGGTATGTATCTACAGCAGAGTTCATGTACTGTATTGTACTAGCGTGCTCTTATCAGTAATGTCATGCCACTTCAGTAAAGAAGGATTGAAAAGGCATTCAGTTTTAATCACTGAAGTACAGGGATTAGAGCAGGTTGATATAGGCTATTTATCCAGATGTCTTGCTAACTTCCTTTCAATCTTAAATAAATTACTCAGTTTTCTTGTTCTTCAGTATTTCTCTGTAAAGTGAGGCCTGGTATTTACTTGCCTCCTCACTTCATTTAATTAATGTTTCTAAAGCAAGTTGAAGTCCCCAGAGGCATTCAGTAACTGCTAAATATTATTTGTAAAATTTTTGAAGTCTTACATCATTCTAGCCCAAATGTCTATGAAATCTATGAAATCATGTTCACAATGTATGTCATGCTCTTTGGCTTTGCGCTTGTAAATATTCCTTCAAGTTTTTTCTGGAATGAAGGATAAACAAGCAGGAGGTAGTGTGGGGATGGCTTTAAACAGTGGAGAGATTAATGCCAATTGGAGCCTTTGCTAAACTTTTCATAGTTTCATAGTTTCTAGGGTCGGAAGGGACCTGAATAGATCATGAAGACCGACCCCCCCCCCCCCCCCCCCGCCGTGGGTAGGAACGAGTGCTGGGATCATAATCCCCCAGCCAGATATCCAACCTCCTCTTGAAGACCCCCAAGGTAGGGGAGAGCACCACCTCCCTTGGGAGCCCATTCCAGAGCCTGGCAGCCCCAACCATAAAGTAATGCCTCCTGATATCAAGCCTCAACCTGCTCATATTGGATAGTATATTTTCTTAACTATTTTGTGCTGCTTTATATTATTTATGGTTCAATCTTTTTGATCCCTAGAATACAAGTTCCATATTAGGTTGGGCCTCCTACATGCTAGCAGCCCAGCTTAAAAATATCCCTACTAGATTGTACTCTTTTGTCTGAAATACAAAATCAAGGTTTTGTGTCAAAATCAACTGCATAACTGGGCTATTTTTAGTATCATGGAATCTCAGGGCCTCAAGAACAAGCCTCCTGAGCTTATGAAAGTCAGCTTTCCTGAAGTTGAGGACTGCTGCATTGCTGGCTGACTTGCCAGCTTTGCAATGGATAATGAAAGTGATCAGCGTATGTTCACTGTCACCCAGCTTCCCTTCGATTTCTTATGTTGCTGATTAGATCATCCCCTTTGGCCAGTACCTGGTCCAGCAGCACCTTACCTCTTGTCACCCCCTAAACATCTTGAGACAGGTAGAGCTCATCCACGCATGTAAGGAAGATTTGAGACTGATCAGATTTGGCCAAGTGCTCTTCCTATGAGATGTCTGGGCAGTTGATGTCTCCCATGACAACCATGCACTGGCAAATTCTTGGTCAAGCTCTTGTTCCAGATTTGGAGGTCTGTAGTAGATGCCTACCATTGTATCCCCTTCACCATGTTCCCATCATATTCTCCAGAGGGTCTCCAGTCGTTCTCCTTGGGTGCCAATCTTAGCTTGTAGGGATGTGTAGCTTTCCTTTTACATGGAGAGCTACACCACTGCCCCTTTTTTCAGCACGATTTCTCCTATACTGGGTATAGCCATTTATACCCATAGTCCAGTCATAAGAGGAGTCCCACCAGGTCTTCGTTATCGCTATGAGATTGTAGTAATTTTTGTTTAGCAGAAGGACCAGTTCCTCCTGTTTATTCCCCAAACTCCTAGCATTAGTGTACAGGCAAGTAAGTATGCCATCGGAGGCCCTAGGTTTCCTTGTACTCATGGAGAAGCTCTGTTCCTGGGCATAGGAGTAGGTTCACTTGAGCATCCTAACCTGCTGATTTTGTGGCTGATGCTTGTTGAGCTTGCTCTGGTGGCTATCCGCCCATCCCCTGGCAAGCTTAGTTTGAAGCCTGGTGAAGCAGGTCAGCCATTCTGGCTGAGAAGAGCTGCTTTCCCAGTGGAGTGAGGTGGAGGCCATCTCTTCCCAACAGACTACTGCTTCTCTCTCTGAAGTGCAGACTGTGGCTGCAGAAATTGAAGCCTTCATGATGGCACCAGTGCTGCAGTCTTCTGTTTACTGCCTCAGTTTATCTCTCCCTCCTCAGCCCATGACCTGTAACTGGAAGGATCAAGATAAAAAAACACCTGAGCCCTGCTCCCAGAGTCCTGTAGCCATTCATGACCTGGCTGGGATTGCTCTGAGTCATGTAATTTGTGCCCACATGGATAAGGAGCCCTGGGGTAGTTGTTAGAGGGCCGGATAAGTTTTGGGATCCTCTAGGCCATATCCCAGATACGGGCTCCCGGGAGGCAGTAGACCTCCCGGGCTAAGGGGTTGAGGCAACAGATTGTTTCCTCTGTCCCCTTCAAGACAGAGTCTCCCACAATGACCATTTTGTATTTCATCTTGGGGATGATAGCTGGCCGCATTTTTTCCTCACTTGCAGGAGCTGGCAGCTCTGCAGGCTCTACTGGTGCTTCAAGGGGTTTGTACCTGTTGCAGAGATCCGGGGGGGTGGTGGCCTTGGTATGGTGAGTCTTGGGGCTGGAGACAACCTTTGTCCAACCCCCTGGCTGGACAGTATGGGAGTGCCTCTTGGCCTGCCTTGTTCTGGCAGGCGACCTAGGTCTTCCCTCTTCTTTCTTGGGGTGAAGGGCCTGGCAGTAGGAGTCAGTCTCCTGTTTGCCATCCCTGATGGCATGCAGGCTCTGCATTGTGGTCTGGAGCTCCAGTGTCTGGCATTCCCGAGACTCCAGTATGGAGCAAACCTCACAAGGGGAGGTTGCAATGCTTCTGATCCCATGTGCCTGGAGTCCTCAGGCAGCCTCCACAGCTGAGAGCCAGGGGCTTCATCTGAATGGAGGCCAGAACCATGGGTTCTGTCTGGGTGGAGGCCTCAGAAGTACCAGAGGGGAGGAACCCAGCCGCAGGGGGGAACTTTGGGTTGTGACACGTCCCACCCACCATTGTACAAATAGTAGTTTGGCTACTACTGTGCCAACTGTTCCCTTGAGGCTCGCCGCCTAGGTCCTTGTACCCCTCCTGAGCAAACTTGCACGCTGGGCCAGGAGCACGCCTCTTTGTGTGTTCTGTTTGCAAGGCTCTAGTCGTGTGGCACATGGCCGGGGGGGAGGGAAGTGTGACCCTCCTTGGCTCCTCTTAGTTGTCCCACAGCTATGCTAACTCCCTCCCAACATGGGCCCGGCTTACCTCCTGGCTATGCTGGGGGCCATCGGTGGTCTGCTGGCATCCTGTTGGGGTTCCTGGGGGTCACGGGGGCGCAGTGGGCTTCTGCCTGTGCATCTCTCACCGGAGCTGGGTCCAAACTGCAATCGTAAGGGATCCCCAAAACATCTGAAGGTGAGAATGCCAGGAAACCATTTTCAGCTAAGGGGAGAATAATGGTCTTTTTTTTTTCCCCCCCCCTCCCAGATTCTTAGACCTGAAGGATGATGGGTGTGTGGTTGATATGCATCACTTCAATTCAGGGGCACAGTCTGTGCTGGCTTATGCCACTGTGAATGGTTCCCTAGTTGGATGGGACCTACGATCTTCTAGTAATGCCTGGACATTGAAACATGACTTGAGGTTAGGTCTCATAACCTCATTTGCTGTGGATGTACACCAGTGCTGGCTATGTATTGGTAAGCTTAATTTTACTGTTCGTTAAATGAAGTTCCCATAAAATTACTACAAAGCTGGCACTCAATGCTTGTTTTAAAATGGCTACAAAAGAAAAAACAGCTTTCCAAGAATGGACTTCTTTGCAGGAGGTACTCTATCAAATTATTACTTGAAACAAGTCCCTTTACCATGGGAAGAGAAAAAAGGGATACAGGTAAAATCCCTCTAACTATGACTAACTCTTTCTCTCATCAGGTACAAGCAATGGCACTATGGCATGCTGGGACATGAGGTTTCAATTACCCATCTCCAGCCATTCCCATCCTTCCAGGGCTCGGATCAGACGTCTGCTTATGCACCCTCTCTATCAGTCATGGGTAATTTCAGGTAAAGTGCGTGCTTAGCTTAGCATATTATTGCTTAGGGACTTTCAAGGGCAAAGGGAAGTTTGCTGTTCAAATCTCACTGGATCTAAAATCATTTGTGGCTTTTGAAAATCTCCCAAGGCTCTACTTTTTTTGCAAGTAGCTGTTTTATTTTTGCTTAATACAGCATTGTAGTACTTGGCAACATTATTTTAGATAGTGGTTACAACAGTTCACTTCTGTAGTAGGATGTTTTTATGCCTAAAAATATCCTGCTTTAACAAAATAGACAAAGTTGGTATGTATAGTAAGAAGAAAACTTCAGTTTTCTCGTACAATGTAAATTAAATTTTAAAATTTGGGTTTTGGAGTTTACTTCAACTTATTTCTGAATTTGACCTCTTAGTTTAATGACTGTAGATACTAAGTCTAAGAATAATGTAACCCAGTCCCCTTCTGACACACAAATAAATGATGTTTTGCAGAACTTGCCTGCTGGACTGTTACTGGAGTTCTGATCTGTTAAAGAAATCTGCTTAATGTTAGCAGAGTTGTTTGTATGTTTAAAGTTTATGTGTGTGTTACGTACCTTTGTTGGGTCAAGACCATGACCCCGATAGGAGTTTCTGTAGACTTGGGAGAACTACTTTTAGCAGGCTGAAGTGAACTTTGACTGTTATTTAAATTCCTTAAGAACAATGCTCAGCTGGCCCCAATATCCATGCAGACCAAATTGCCACCCACAGACTAGGATCAGAATTGTTCCCCGGCTGGAAATAATCACAGTTTTAAAAGATTATTGGAAAAAATGGAGATTTTTCTTTTTTAAACAGTATAAATGACCTTAAAGTTATTTGGGGCCCTTTAACCACAGTGAAGTTGGCCACTGTAGCAATGAAAATGGCAAAATATTTTCAAAACTAAAAAAAGCTTGACTAGCATGATCCTGCAGGAAAGCAAGCCAAGTATTTATACTGCACCGCAGCAGAAGAGGTGCAAGAGCCAAGCCATCTGGCGTATCTGTAATTGTGTTGGCAATGTGTTTCCTGTAGCTGTTCAAGGCAATAATGAAGTCTCCATGTGGGATATGGAAACCGGCGATAGGCGCTTTACTCTGTGGGCCAGCAGCGCACCTCCTCTTTCAGAATTACAGGTCTGGGTTCCTTTTTCTTTTCCCATTACTTTATTTCATAACTCTCTTTAAGAAGTCCTCAGACACCAAATGGCACTTCAGCACTTTTGCCTCTAATTTAACTTTCTGTTCTCTCTTTCAGTAACTTCTCAGCCTGGGCTTATTTTTACCAGTATAGTCATGTTTTGCTATCAACACTCAATTTAGCTTATTTAAAGGCTCTAGGACCTTACAGAAATGTTTCCCTATTTCCCCTCCAACCTCTCCTCCCTTACACCTTGATCTGTTGTAGAGGAGATGATAATGATACATGGTTTTCACTCATGTTTTCACAAAAAAACAAACCAGCAAATCTGAAATATGGTGGAAAGTGTACAGATTTTCCCAACATTTATAGTATTGTGTCAAGGTTTCTTCATTACTTCTAAAAGCTGTTCCTGAGATTATAATGCCTTGTTGTTTTTCACTTTCCTTTTTACAGTGTAGACTCACCACTAGGTTTAATACTTAATTTTAAATAGGAAAAAGATACCTTACTATGAAGCAATCTGTATTGTATGGCCTTTTTTTTAACTGCTGTTCAGCTGTGAGAGCTGCCTTTGTTTTCCAGGGGTGTGAAATGTATGGAAGGAAAGAAAAAAAATCGCTCTCTGACCACAGCCGTTACGTGTTTTTTCCTTTTATAAATTTGGAAATTCAAATATCCTGTACTTAATTAAATGATTATCTACTCATACAAATTGTAGGTTTCCTTTACTGTTGGATTAGAATCATACAAAGTTAGGGTTGGAGGGGACCTCAGGAGGTCACATCTAGTCCAAGCCCCTGGTCAAAGCAGGACCAGCCCCTACTAGATCATGCCAGCCAAGGCTTTGTCTAACTGGGTTTTGAAAACCTCCAAGGATGGAGCTTCCACCACCTCTCTGGGTAACCTGTTCCAGTGTTTTACTACCCTCCTGGTGAGAACATTCTTCCCACTATCTAACTTAAACTTCCCTTGCTGCAACTTGAGACTGTTGCTTCTCTGCTACCACTGAGAACAGTCCAGCTCCATTCTCTTTCAAACCTCCCTTCAGGTAGTTGAAGACTATAATGATGGCTTTTCATAACCAGATATACAAACACTGCATGATTTGGTTAATTAGTAGTCTGTGGCTTTTTTTTTTACAACATTGATACCACTGGGTTATCAAGGTTTTAGTTGTACCCCATGCTTTTCAACTTGATTTTGTGCACCCAATTCTGTCAAAGATAATTTAATTTCACGTGGGAATACCTCTTTGGAAACTTGGAGTTTTGTGTCCTCCCTAAGAAGAGTTAGGTCTGTTGTTCCTGTTGCTCACAAAACAATACAAAACCAGAAGTTACCTACCTCTGTACATTTTAAGATTTGACCATTTAACAAAGTGGATTAGTATTTTGTCACAAAGTGAAAACCAGTGTTTCACAAGCTGTACAGAAGGCTTTCCTTCTGTGAAGTCAGGCAACACACACAAATGGTTCTGAAGGAAGTAACATGTCCTCATTTTTCTCTCAGCAGCCTTCACCTCACAGTGTTCATGGAATATACTGTAGCCCCGCAGCTGGAAATCCCATATTACTGACAGCAGGTTCAGATATGAAAATAAGGTAAAATCAATATGAGCAATCTTTTTGAATGAGATGTGCCTGAGTATTAAGATATGTAATCTTGTGCTACAAGGGTTTGCTTCTTAGTATTATTGCTTTTATTATTTGTAGTCCCATTACAGTAGGCATCAGTATTTGGTTATGTCCACTTCTTGTATAAAAGCAACAGTGAGTAGAGAACAGTGCTGTCTACTGTCTTTTTTTTACATTAGGAAACTTCACTTTCTTATCTTTAGAATGGAGTTACTGCCTACCTTTTTAATGAAATGCTTGATGTGCTGTGTTGGAAGAAGTAGTGCAATTATTGGTGTATTGCGAGATAGAAACTAAACTAGTATTTTTTTTTTTTGTATTTATAACCTGGAACTTTGCTTTAGTGTTTCTGTTCTAACTGAATCTTACCATAGAAAGTAAGAAGACTATTGGGAAAATAGCATGAAAATATAAGTAGATTTGACCATTTGTCCTCACATTTGTCTGTCTTTGTTTTTCTGTAGGTTTTGGGATCTGGCTTATCCTGAGAGATCATACATTGTTGCAGGAAGCGCTAATTGTCCATCTGTATCCTATTATAGGAAGATAATCGAAGGCACAGAAGTGGTTCAGGTATCCTGTTGTCCCCCAGT
The DNA here is from genome assembly GCF_001723915.1 of Gavialis gangeticus. Taxonomy (NCBI): domain Eukaryota; kingdom Metazoa; phylum Chordata; order Crocodylia; family Gavialidae; genus Gavialis; species Gavialis gangeticus. Next base: position 13,788,255 of record NW_017729006.1, on the reverse strand, counting down.
CCTCCTTTCACCCACAATCATATCTTGTTTGTCTGTAGGGGTGGTTCTGCCATGTCAGAGTTCAAGTATACTGACATGTTGGTGGGGAAGCTTGTATTGCAGTTGTCAGTGTTCTGTAGATAGAGACTGGCATCCTCTTAATCATTGAGTTGTTGTTTAGAGGTAATAATAATAATGAAGGGATTATTTAA
>NW_017729006.1:13780839-13787935 GCF_001723915.1 Gavialis gangeticus | reverse complement strand
AATGAAGGGATTATTTAAAAAAAAAAAAAAAAAGTAGCTACTGTTTACAAAATACTTGGGTGGGGGGTGCCTAGTACCTTAGTTGAATCTGTGTGATAAAGTTACTGAAACTGAGACACTTAACAGTGAACATCTTGGCTTGCTAGTCACTATTAAGGTGTTCTATATGTAGGTCATTATGTAGGCTATATCAGATGGGTACAGAAAATATTTAAACAATACTGTCAATAATAAATGCTGTTAAAATTAACTAAATTATGTTCCGTTATGAGGGCTAGAAAACAAGCAGAACAAAATACATCAGAAAACTATAGAAACATTCTCATCTCAGAATTCTCCGACCATTAATGTGTACCTTAGAACAACCCCCGTCACTAACAATACTACTGATTGTTATGTGTGTCTTTGTAATGAGTTGTATTGACTTACTGGATAAGACCTACCTGAACATACCAAGGAAGATTTTTTTTTACCTATCTCTTTAAAATGTAAATCAGTGCAGTTTTTTCATAAAAAGTTTTTCCTTTTTAAGCAGATATCAAAATAAGTTTCCTTTATGGAGTCAATTAAAACAAAAGTACTTGTTTTATGTAGTGATTGTAATAAAAACGTACAAAACTTGAATATTTTTTCCTACAAAGCTTAATAAAAACCAAAATTCCTGCTGTTGGTTTAAAACTCTGAAGACAAGCCAACTGCAGTGACACTTGTTAGGATTTCTCTATCAGGATGGCAAGTGAATATTTTCTGTTAATCATTTCACTGGTGTTGTAGTAGTCAGAGTACCAGTGTCATTTTTTAAATCACAAAGGACAGAACAGTGACTTCAGTGCAAGATAAAGAAGCTAGATTATGAGGGGGCAAAGGGACAGACATCTGCACTGACCTACGTTCAGAAACTGCAGGCTGAGCACTTCTGTAAAAGTAATTTTTTTCCTTTTAAAATGGGTCTTTCTAGCTTGTCAGTATGAGAACCTGTCTCTCAAAAACAGAAGTTTTCCACATTTTATAAATGAAACTTTCTGAAATTAATGGTTCTATTTTTCTGGATAGGAAATTCAAAACAAGCAGAAGGCGGGACCTACAGATGAGACGCCTCGTCGGGGTCCAGAGTCTCTTCCAGTCGGACACCATGACATCATCACAGATATTGCTACTTTCCAGACTACTCAAGGATTTATAGTAACTGCATCAAGAGATGGCATTGTTAAAGTGTGGAAATAAGAGTTGCACTAATATATAGTCTGTAAATATTTGTAATAAAGAAATAGAATTATACTAAAACTTTTGAGAATTGTTTCCAGAGCATGGAACAGAATGGAGTCTGAAGAATATGAAGGTGACCATAAGACAGATATCAATATTAACCAAACTCGTTAAAGACTCTTTTGCAGATCCCTTATTTTATTAAAGCTGCGTGGTTTCTGTAGTACTCCTTGAAGAACTAAACAAAATTGGTTCATGAAGAAATTGTCTTTAGCCTAGTGGTAACCATAGTATTCTTCAGGAACTTCTAAGGAAATAGTTTTTAATTTGCAATGTGAGGCTTCTTAAACAATGAAAGCTACTAACTCTTAAAAAGAGTCTGAAGTCGGATTTTTTTTTCTACATTGAGTCTGAGAACTGAAAAAGAACCTGTTGCACTAGCATCTATGTATACTCTGATTAAACATGCATAATAAACTATTTGAGCTTTCTTGTACAGTTATTTTGTCTGCAGTATCTATTGTCCCTATATCCCTGTGGGATACTGGACCTTTAACACCTGTTTGGCATATTGTTCCACTACACACAAGATTCTGCTTTACTCGTTTCACCAGCAGTCATCTTATTAGTTTGATTTTACTATATAAGAGGAAACAGAAAACCAATTCTTATTGCTTAGAATTTCTTTTCTACACATTGCCTTTCTATTCCTCATGTGGTAATGAAATCATAAGCAACACAAAGATGGAATAATGGCTTCTCCAATTCCATAATACTGAGGCAAGAAAAATGAAGGGGTAATAAGCTTGGTATGTGTGTGGATTCTGTGACTTGTTTTATTTCCTATCAGCAAGCAGTTCCAAACTGGCTTTTGTGTGGATGCACTGGCTGGCCAGGAAATGTTCCTCTTACCGTCACTAGGCTTGATGTCTTAACTGACATAAGTGCATTGCATTTGCTTCTAGCTATTGCTGTCTTGTAAAACAAAACACCAGCTGATGTTTCAGATAAGTAGTTTTAATTAGTGTAAAGACATGTATAAAGTGCATTAAAAATGTTCAGTATGATAGTAACAAAGTAACAGAAGGTGCATTGTAAAACTATCCCCTTTGAAATGGCTTTCACTGAAGGTGAGAGATTTATACAGAAAAGAGGGGAGTAGTGAAACTTCAAAAACTGACGCATAAAACGTTAAGCTGATCTGAAGTATATACAGTATAGCGTGTGAGTATGGTACTGTTGACACTGACTTTTATATTACAAAAGATTTTTTTGGGCTCAGCTTGTTTCCTATATTCATCTAAGTTGACATTTTTTTACTCATCCTTACAGATAATACTGCTTATGGGGAACACATTTGGTTTTAGCAATTCCGTTTAGCAATTTCGGCTGTTTTCATAATACTGTTACATGTATGAAACTTGAGAGAAGTACTTTAGATCCTGTTGAAAACATCTTGCATTCAAAAGCTTGTCTTGTTTTATTCTAGCCATGCAGTTGGTATATAATAGAAGATATCACCCCCCCCAAAATATCTTACTTTTCATATCATTCCTGGACCTTCACAGCTACCTGACTTTAGCACTACCATAGTCTTTTTATACTACTTTTGATATCATGCCAGTTAAACTTGAGGTTTCACTGTATAAAAATAAACCCTAAGACATTTTCATGTCAAAATCGTATTAAAGTACAAATAGAATGAAATTCCCTCAAATAGAGCTTTGTAGGCACCAGCACTTCCATCGTGTGAAATGTTGCAATTCTGAAGTTTTTCTGTTCAAGTCAGAAATATACAATCTTCCCTAAATTGAAACAATTTAAAAAGCACTTTTTGCAAGAGCTACAGTACATTTTTTTTTGAAACTTTCTGAGCTAACAAGCCAATTTCCCTGTCAACATTTCCATGCATTGTTTCAGGTTAGTTGAACCATTTTCAAACAGGAAACTGTTCCCTCAGAAATTTTTACTAGTTCAACTTAGGCTTTCCTCCATTCTTTAATACCCAAGTAGCATGCAGAATTAAAGGCCAAATTTGAGGCAGAATTGTTGCTTTCAAGGAGATGCACTCTTTGCATTCTTACTTTTAGTCCCCTTTGTCTTAAGTAAATCAGTCAAAAAGCAGCCCTATAACTAGTTTTTGTTTGTCTAAAGAAGCATAATAGCAAATAAATTGCCTTCTTATCTTTAGTTAGTGAAACTTATGCCTGTAAAAGCAGAATGAGGAAAATAGTTTCATGGTAATGAATCTGAATCATGGCTTAAGGCATTATGCATGCTGTGGCATGTGGCGCTGGGCACTTTAATTAACAAGCCATGCCAATTAAAAATTGCCCGGGCGTCTCGTGTATCAGCGACCCCGTGCTTAAAAATGGTAGTGGGGCACTTTGAAATAAAATATGTTTGATCAGCTTTAGTTCAAAGTGGCCTGCCACCATTTTTTCAGTGTGAAGACATGCTGGGACGCATCAGTTTCCATATTCCAGCAGACTTGATCAGTTGAGTCTGCTCCAACGCGCTGGATTTTCAGTGCATCAGAGCAGGCTCCGTGCACATGTACAGGAGCCTTTTGTATAACACCTCTCTCCAGTAACCAAGTCAGTGTCTTCTGTTGTCAGACAGCTCCACCAAGAGTTCCAGCAGAATGAAAGCTGGTAGTTCTTTAAAGTCAGGGTTTTGAAAGTTACCAAATGCCTCCACCTCCCACTGAAGTGAATGGGAGTTGAGAGCACTTACTGCTGGAGAGAATCAGACCTGGAATCTGTTTGCCTTCTTTTTTTCTTTTTTTTTCTTTAAAGAAAAGACATTTGCCTAATGTTAAAAATGAAGGTTATAATGGATGTGAAACATCATGGCAAGATTTCTTCCATGGTGCACCTAGAAGAAATCTTGTTCACTGTTGCCCAACCTTGAAAAAGACTTAGAAAAGAGGAATTACTGCTTTGGAAAAACACTGCATATCAGAATCATGCCTCATAATTTGTTTTGTTCACCCCGAGGCCAGTGTCCAGTTTCAGTCACTACCTTGAATTTTGAAGTCTGTCCATCTGTAAATCAAAATAAAGAGCAAAACAGATGACAATATCCGTAAAAAAAAGAACTAAAACAATTCATTCTTAATTCTTGTTTCTATAGGCTTTGTAGTAAGGTAATATTTACCCCTACAAAAACAATTCATGATAGCCATATACCACATCCTGAGTAGGCAGAATGTGCTGTAGGGCCCACCCTTTGTAAGAGCCAGGAAAGGAACAAGTCCTACTTGACTGGCCCAATGCAGCCAGTCTCTGGGCCATGGGGAGGTGTGGGAAGATGGACAGAAGCTGCAGCTCAGACAGCACTGGTCCCTCAGCCCAAGTTGTGGAGAGGTGGGATCCAGTCCGTGGACCAACTTTGTGCCACTTACTTCAGATCATATACAGGATAAGTCTTCATTACTGCTATTTGTTATAGCCACATGTTCCGTTTCGTTTCCGGTTGCTGAATCCTCATATGCAGTGCTGATAAAATCAGTATCTAGAAAGTCGTCATGGAGGTCAGCCTGTAACATGCTGAATAAATGTCCTACAGCTGCAAGATATGCATCTGAGGCATACTCTTCTGCTGAGCCTTCGGTGTGGGTGCCAAAACTAGTAATTAGAAAACAGGAAGTATTTTCATAGGGCAGTACTCTGAAAAAATAACTGGCCTGATTAGTTAACATGCTCTTTTGACTTTCCCTTTTTCTGTGCTGCATCTTAAGTAATGATCAACCCATGAATTTAAGAATCTTGATTGGACCAGGATCTGAAACAGCATACGAAAGCAAATAATTTATTGTCAGACTAAGGCAGTCAGAGCTCTGTCAGAATGCAGTCTGAGGAACCAGGAACAATTTTGCAGAGGGGAAATTTTGTGTGGTGTAAGATGTTTTGTCTGGTTTTAAATCATTTTTAAAAATTGCAGGTGTATCTTCCAGTAAACAAAAAGCAATTTTGTTTGGCTCTTACTTTTGATGGCAAAAAATGAAATTGCTTCCCAACCCAAAGGTCCCAATGGAAGTACTCAAATAAAGTGAAGCATATATACAAGTGACTGCAGGATCAGGGCTTTTGATAGGAATCCCTACCACTAAGAACCCTTGGACTTTCATATCAATTTTCCCATTTATGTCAAAAAGTCTTAATAAAATTAGTGGACTCACAGGGTTGGTCTTGGAAAACTGGCTGTCTCGCAACGTGTCCTAAGCTCTGCTGGTGGATACCTGTTAATGGAACCTGACAAGAAAGCGGGATGCAGTCATGAAATACACCCACTCAGTGGAATTTGAAATACTTTCTACCAACATTGGCCTCATTCAACAGGGAAGCATTTAATGAATACTGTAAACTACATCCTATGCTTGAAGTTTACCACTCTTACATTCTTTACAACATTCCATCTAATCCATATTGGATTACTTTGACAGCAGCCCTACTGGTAGACTTGGTACAAATATTTTTTGTTTCTTTGTGCATATACATAATGCCTAAGAATAGTGCACAATGCAGTTGTTCAATTGCACTCTCTGTTCAGTACCTTACAGTTTCACTTTTACCTGGAGGTCTAGAAATCATACCATTTGTTCTATGTTAATACAAAAAAACCTAACTTTATCAATTAGCAAGTCAATGTTAAGACAGCAAGCATGTCAGGATGACTGCCAAAACACATATAATAACTTCCCCTAAATCAGCCTCTGCAAGCACCACAGGTTGTTACCCTTCCAGAATACTGGATCTAGCCCCCATCAGTAGTTTCTTTTAATTTATATCCTAGCATCACAACAACACAATCTTCACAACACACCCCTCTGTGGCTCTATTAGGTCAGCATTTTGGCTGTCTATTGAATAAATACTACAGAAATAGTATCAGTAGACACCGATTCATATACTAGTAGAGGCCAGAGTTGACCAGCAGTAATTACTGTCTGAAACTAGTCAGGCAATCTATGTGAAACAAGATTAGGGATGCTAGTATAGATACTACTTTACATATTTGCATATGTGTAAAGCCAGTCACAAAAACCAAATGGCTCCGATGTTGATAGTACGAAAGTCTAAGAATGGATAAATATGGAAATTTAATTAGATAGCCAAGAATGGAACTATAAAGTAATAACTTACTCCGGAAGAGATGTACAAATGCTTTCATAAATCTCTCTATGTATCCAAGATCGGGCTTATGCATTCTGCCAAGCTGAACCAAATGCTGTTCTAAGGGAATGCTAGCAAGCTCTTCCAGTTCTTTGTCATTACACAATGGCCCCAAAGAAATTACAAACAGAGCATATCCTTGGCACTTGGCTGTCAGCAATGCTTCCTTTAATATTTCCTTGTCCCATGAACTTGTTTCTCCAGCAGATATAACAATGATGACTTTGTTTGGTCTTGGGTTTGGAGCCTCTAAGAAAATATTTTCCATTACCCACTCAATGGTATGCCCAAGAGCAGCTTCTCCATTCAGCTGTTGAAGAGAATTTTTTATATAATTCTGCATTAAGAATTTACTGCTGTGGGTGACTAAGCTAAACTCCTTCTTTACTGGGCTCTTGCCTGTCCTGGGTTTGAAACCTGGTGGAGCATGGCTCACCATAGCTACTCTATCACCTGTAGCAGAAACAATTGGGTAAGAGGAAATGACAAAGGCATCAAGTGCTTTGCTGAGGAAGACTTTCACTTTCTCAAATTCATCACTGCTCGTTTTCCAGGAGCTATCCAAAATGAAAGCAGCATCCACATAGATCTGTGGTGGAGAGGGTTCAGGAAGCATACAGGAGGCATCTGGGTTACACTTGTCTGCAAAAAAACACAGAAGTAGTAGGTTGTAGCTGTATTGGTCTAGTGGCAAAACTAATCAGGACTCATGGT
>NW_017729006.1:13772878-13775839 GCF_001723915.1 Gavialis gangeticus | reverse complement strand
TAGTGAGATTTGATCCTGTAAAAAGCTGAGCACTTCACAAAATCAACCCTTAATTTTCTGATTTAATTCTACATTAAGGTTCATTAATTTAGGGTGCTGTTATGGTTGTGTTGTGAATTCTTAAAGGTTAGTAGCTCTAAGCCACTCATAGAACTGAGAGGTCAGCCATTCTCTTTTTACACTTGCATAAAGAGAAATACATACTACTTTTCTAGACTCATGGTTGAGGTGATATCTTTTATTAGACCAACTAGATTTTTGCAAAAAACATTTTTTGCAAAAATCTAGTTGGTCTAATAAAAGATATCACCTCAACCATGAGTCTAGAAAAGTAGTATGTATTTCTCTTTATGCAAGTGTAAAAAGAGAATGGCTGACCTCTCAGTTCTATGAGTGGCTTAGAGCTACTAACCTTTAAGAATTCACAACACAACCATAACAGCACCCTAAATTAATGAACCTTAATGTAGAATTAAATCAGAAAATTAAGGGTTGATTTTGTGAAGTGCTCAGCTTTTTACAGGATCAAATCTCACTACATTAAAATTCCTTCCCAACTGCTACTTTCAGATGACTTGTGACCATTTTGGCTATATGTATTTCAATACAAATTTAGGACTATAAAGACTTCCAGTGGCTCTGAGACTTAGTTGGGCTATTAAGGAATAAGATATTTGAACAGACTAAAGTCTCTCTCTCTCTATAAACACAGTAATCTAAAAGCTGTAGTAGGTATCAGAGCACTAAGAATCATTTCCCGAGTTGTTCAAAGTTTATTGAGGAAAGATATTAATTTGAATTGTAGTGGCAATTATCAACACTGAATGTGAAGACATATACTTTGTGTTCCAAAGGACCCTCTAGTAGCTCTTTACTAGGTAAATTTCCTCAGCCTTGATCATATTGCATACCTCTGCATGGAATGCAAAATATATTCACCACCTTTCAAAAATGGATCTCAAGTTTCAACCAGGTCATTACCTCTCTTTAGCAGCATCTGTTCCATGCCTCTTCCTTCCCTCCCCACCCCACCCCACCTCCCTTTTCCTTCCGTCTACCACTTCTTCCATAGCATCTGATGAAGTAGGTTGTTGCCTATGAAAGTTAATACCACTCTGAATAAATTAGCCTCTAATCTGCTACCCTGCTCTGTTTTTTGTCCGACTTCAGACTAACACAGCTAGCCAACACTGTGTAAGAGTTTATTAAGCAAGTACAAATTAAATATGCAGTAACTACTACACATTAGTGAGCATGTAGGTGCAGACCCTTGACCAAACAGGACATTGATCCTGGTGTCTGAATGGCAGAGCAACTACTGATCCTGCATGAAACATAGTCAATGGGCCACTGACCTATAAGTAACTACTGCATTTTAGCCATGAAACCCATGAAGCATCTTGAGAATTTGAATATTTTAATGTATTTGAGTATATTTTCTCATAAGCTTTAAACGTGGCAACACAGATCAGACTAACTGCAAGTTGTCCTTATATCATGAAAAGGTGTTGTTGTAGTTGCTAACTACATTTCATTTAGAAATTCAACATGTAACAAAGAAATAAGGCCAGATAAGCCAATTAACACCACAGGAAGGAGTTCAGTACTTTCTTTAACTGGTTCAGTACTTTCTTTAACACTGTCCTTGATCAAAGGGATGTATTTAGCTGCATTAAACTGAAGCCAGGCACAAGGCAGGTTAGATTTGTACCTTATAGTCTAACTAAATCAGAAATATTAGCCTCCCTACTAGGTATCACCAAATAATTAGTACATCTCAGTCAATTTAACATTGTTATTTTAAATAGAACACAGATCTTACCATAACACAGTGTGCAGAGATGAAATGGTTGTAAAAATGGTATATAGTTCCTTTCTGGATCTATATTTATTACCCGAAACATTCCAGTGTCATCCATCTAGACAGAACAAGAGAAGGTGGTAGGCAAGTGCATCTGTCTTGCACCATTTATAAAAGATATAGAATTGTATTCACTTTAGGCATTCTTAGAGAATCATATTCACTCTTAAAACAACAACCAGAAGTTCAATCACAAATTTGCACAAAACCAGAAATAATATATATGGTCTCTGCAATGACAAGCCTCTGTAACCCTGCAATTTTTCTTCTATTAGAAAAAAGCTACCAAATTCTTCCTAACCACAACTTCAGTGACGGATTTACAGTCCAGCTGTGCTGGGCTTTGGCTTGGCATCTTAACAGTAATTATTATTTTTTGGCATCTTAACAGTGATTTTTTTTCATTCCTTAGTAGCTGGAGCGTTTCAAATCCGAGAACCAGCCAGCTCATGTTACTTAGAACATTTCTTCCGAAATTGAGTTCACGTCAGGTTTCTGCTGAATTAAGTCCGATACATGTCCAAGAATCCGTCTCTGAGTGCTCTTCTCTTCCAAACAGAAAGAACATGCCTCAAACACAGTGAAAAATAACTACTTCAAAAGTACAAGATGCTCCTTACAAAGTAGCTGGGCCTTAGTTTTAAATGGATCTTTCCATCTTAGTGGGAGTTCTGCCTGCAGAAGAGCTACAGGATTGTGCTCTGCTTGCCGAAGCAAAGGTCCCTGCCACAGATAACATATATTACATCATTAAGTGGTTATTAGGGCAATAAATTTAGGCTGGCCTAATATCCATTAGTATAGTATTCACTTCAGATTCAGATTTGGCTAATTTGGGGCACAGTGATTTGATTTGGTGATTTGAATCACTGTCTCGAACCAATTCAGTCGAATCTGATTTGGAGATTTGGCTGCTGCTGAATTTCTGAATCTCCCAATCAGCCAGGCCCATCCCCCACAACCCGGCAATGGCTGCCCCACTTGCCCCAGCTCCTGGCTCTTTGGGAAAAAAGCCCCGGCTCGCCAGGTGCTGCTGGGCGGCGGGGTGATCCCTGCTGCCCCCCATTGCATGGGGAAGTCTACACAAGCCCCCTGACCCC
>NW_017729006.1:13769849-13772867 GCF_001723915.1 Gavialis gangeticus | reverse complement strand
CCTCCAGGGGATAAAATCAGCAATTTATGCAACAACATGGTGCGGAGCAGTGGAGATCGCCCCTGCCAGCAGCAGTGGTGAGTCTGGGGGTTTCTTCAGGGTTTTTTTTTTTCTTAAAGAGCTGGAGCTGGCCCAGGCAGGGCACTCATGCGGGGGCTGGGGGAGGGGGGGATTCAGGGGCTCATGCAGAGCCCCCCATGCAGCAGTGGGGGGCAGCAGGGGTTGCCCCCCACCCAGCAGCACCTGCTGAGCCAGGGCTTTCTTTTCCCCAAGTGCTGGGAGCTGGGGCAGGCAGGGCAGCCATTGCCAGGCTGGGAGAAAGGCAGGGGATGGGCCTGGCCTGGCTGATTTGGAGATTCAGCTGCTGCCTAATCTCTAAATCAGATTTGGCCAAATCGAATCAGGACAGTGATTCAAACCCCTAATCGAATCACTGTCCCCTGAATCGGCCAAATCCGAATCCGAAGTGAATACTAGCTGCTTCGCACAGGCCTTGTGTATGGTCCTTTATTTTGCCAGCAGTGGTGTTAAAGGAGGGCATTCTGCAGGGTGGTACAACAGAGCCAGCAGTCCACTCCATACCACACCCCCAGGAGAAAGGGACAAACATCATTTTCTAATAGTCAGTAATAGACAAATCACTGGTCTTCTGAAGATATGATATTGACAAACCCCTTTAAAAGTCAATGAAAATTGCTCCTGTTCAGTTCTTAAAAAACACCAATCAGGCATTTTTATATAGTTATCAAAACATGGATTTCAATAGATATTAGGTACTCAAGTTTTAACATTCTGATAGGCAGTGCTATATTACACCTCTGCTGCTCCTTCAAAATATATGTTTAATAGAATAAGAGTTTTGGTTTTATGGAACTTGTTACTCTAGCAATTTACCCTGTCTGTTTATTGGGTGACAGTGTAGCACAAACTGTTACTTCAGTACAGCGGCATAAAAAGCAGGGTTCATGCTCTGAGGAAGGGGCAGCCAGAGGGAGCACCAGAGCGGGGTGGCACACAGGAGGAGTCTTACCTACACTGAGTGTTTACTGCAGAGTAGACTAATTAGCTCCACAGTAAATGTCGTGTGTCAACAAGTGTGCCCCTGTTAAGCTGGAGAAAACTAACTAACTGCAGCGGGACAGTACTTGGAATACCTGCTGCAGAGTTTAACTCCACCAGATCACACATGTAGATGCTACCTTGGCTGGATGGGGCACAAGGATGCTTCAATGAGGGGACTGCCTGCCAGCTAGCACTGCACTGGAGCACCTTCATGCCCCGGCCAGCCTCTCCACAGCACATTGAACTGGGGGAAGCAGCCCCAGGCTTGTAGGCTGACCCCCACCCCCAGGAGTCCGGCCAGCTAGGGCTGCTCTGATCCAGCTCAACATGCAGCAGTCTCAGGAACACATTCAAATGGTGTGCCCAGGAGTTTATTGCTTTGCACTAATTACATGTGTAGATGTGCTCATTGGAAACTAAAACAGAGTCCCTGGTCCAGTGCAGCATTGTCTGCCCCAGATGTTGCTCTAACAGCAGCAGGATGTCCAAGTACCCAGTTCTACTTTTCCACCTTTAGTTATGCTACTACTTTAGTCTAGAAAGAAAAAGAAAATTGAATACATACAAGGCAAAAATGCAGTGATGTTCCAATGACTCTTGGCAAAGTTATTCTAGATATATATCAATGTAATTGAGACGAAAATTTGGCATAGACAGATTATTTTGCAGTGGAAATATTCTTGGTATATTTCCTAAATAGTGAAGTCTGAGGTAATGTCTGAAAGAATGAGTTTATATTGTGTTTGATGTTATTTCTGTTGAAGTTTACCATCCAGTAGACCATACTGTTCTATCTGTAATTAAGAAGAATCCCACACAGAGATTAGTGGAAACATCTGCTTAAAACCAAACATTACCAGGCCGTCTATCTTATTAATTAGTTTTGATATTCAACATTCTGAGTCAAGTTCTGCTCTCAGATGCAACAAATTACTTAGGGCAAATTTGGTTTCATGCAGGGCCATATGGCAGGAGTAAGCATTCCCACACTCCCCTTTCCACAGTCATACTACAGATGTAAATAGATATTGCCAAATGAAGTGCATCAGTTTGCCAGCATGTGTCCCTACCCAGCCAATTCATTTAACTGGCCAAAACAGACATGGCCAAGTTTCCTGCTGGGTCAGGCTCCTGTCACTTCTGGGAAGTGAACAATACTTGGGGTACCACTCAGAAACCAGGGGAATTCTGGGTTTCCCCACTAGCAGAGGAGTGCCTGGGGAATCCTCAGGTATTCCTCTCCTAGAAGGGAAACCTGAGGTTCCCCATTTGTAGATATGCATACCCAGGGACTCCCAGGAGTCCACAGGTGCTCCTGGGGGCTTAAGGGGCCTGATCCTGACCACCCTGGGAACGGGAATTCCTAAGGCACTAGGGATTGGGCCCCTGAGGCCCCAGGAGGGCCTGCCCGGAGTAGCTGGTGAGAGCAAGCAGCTCTGGGCTGCCCACGCTCTCGTGCCTTGAAACAAACAGACGTCCACTGCAAGACAGTGAAACAAATTGATACCACCTATGTTACAGCCACAAATTTGGGGCATTTGTGGTGCAACAAGTGGTATGGGTGTCTTTTTGCTTGGCCTTTGTGCCACCATATAAAATTGTATGGTGACACAAGGATGATTTCTGTTTACATGCTAAGGCTTCCTACCTTTTTTTACTTGAAAGCCAGGGAGAGCTCTGGTGCCCTGGGCATATGCAAGATGTTTCTCTCAGGAACAAGCAAATGGTTGAGAAGCTGAGAAAACTCTGGTGTCCCTTCCAGGATCCAGAAACTGGAGGTGGTGGATCCAACTTCCCAAAGTTGTAGCAGATCACCCTTGCAGCCATACGAGACACACAGAGGGGGCACGTGCCTCCCCCCCCGGAGATTGGCCACCGCCAAAGCCACTGCCAGTTTCTGTGGGGTGTCACCACCTGCACCTGCCGCTTCCCCCCCCCCCCCCCCCCTGCGCGCAC
>NW_017729006.1:13763937-13769749 GCF_001723915.1 Gavialis gangeticus | reverse complement strand
GGGGGGGTGCCCCCCCCCCCCCCCCCCCCCCCCCCCCCCCCCCCGCTGTCGATGCAGTCAGCGGCAGCTGCAGGCAGTCCCCGCTCATCACCACCCCCACTCCTCCACCCTTGCTGCCAACACTGCTGGCATTGGCTACGGGTGGTTGCTGCTCACCACCATGGTGCCCCGCCAGTCTCAGGAGGCACCAGTCATTCACGCTTGCAGCAAATTGGAGTAAGCCAGGCAAGAGCTGTGCCATTGGGGTTATCATGCTTCTGGGCTGCATCTAAAGGAACAATCTAGGCCTTATTAAAGAAAGAATATTTTGTGCTTTTTTTTTTAACCTAAAAACATTATCTTAAACTAAAATTTCTTCCTCAGGATCATTTGAAAGATGTAGTAAGAATCAGTTTAGAAAGCTACACACATGTACACAGGTTCCTGTATTCTGAGCCTCTCTCTCACCCTTTGCTCTCTCAGAGTGCTACCACATACCTCAGAGGTCATTTAGTTGATCCTTTGCACATAGGCATTTTGAACTTTACATTTGGTTTCTATGTCCATTATGGGAGGCCATAAGATCATGCCTCCATGGGAAAAATGTTTTACAAACTTCTTTTTCACGGTTTGCATTTCCTCAAGACTGAAAATGCAAAAATATGTTGCACATTATACATGGACAGATGAGAGTAGAATAAAGTTTATAAGAAAGCTTCAGTAATCATTGCTACAAAGGGTGATTCCTTGCAGCTTCCTATTATCTAGCAATGTGATAGAAACAGTACATATTAAATGTGTTCAAAAGATACAGTCAGGATGGCATGAATACATGGTATTTGTATTCCTGAATTGCCCTAGTAAATTATGTTTTTCAGATTGTTCCTATATCAGACTAAATACTTTCCACTGCTTTAGGGAGATCTAAGCCAGTTAACAACATGCTTCCCACCCCTGTTCCCCTCTCCCATTTATTACATAATGGCACTTCATGAATTGTGAGAAATAAAACACATTACTGAAACATACGACAGACTATCAGATCTTTGTGCAAGTGAGATAACAAATAATCCCACTTTCTTGCAGTCATCAAGCTAAAACTCACTTATTTCTTACATGAGATTGAGATAAGCATAAATTAATATTCATTATGACCAGCCCTTATGAAATTGGCAGATATACTAAAGAAGAGGGTTATAATAAAAAGTGACAATGGATATTTTCTATTTCCTATGTTAAATAACTTTATTTTTTTAAATATTGAAACTATGTATAATAAAGGTATATTTTGTGTGCAATCATGCACATATATCAAAGGATATAACGCCTTCCTTTCCAAACCAGCACTTTTCGATATCCTGAATATATAATATATATGCATCTACATGTGTGAGTTCACTATTACACATTAATGGATTTATGCTATTATACCTGCATATGTGATATTATTATTGTGCAACACAGATTATTACAGACAGACAGAAAAATAAAAAACAAACAAGTGCAATAACCTTTTTAAAAAGACAAATCAGAGCAAACATTCAGAAAACTCTAATCAAAGGTTTTTCAGAGCAATACATTATATATATATATTTAAAACATGTCACAAGGATAAAATAATATATATAAATTTAAAACGTGTCACAAGGATAAAATCTAAAGTTCCTCTTCATATACGCAATGAGAAGGCATGACACTTACCGGACACAGGGTAAACTGCCTGCTGTAAAAAATTACAGCTCTCTGAAGTACCTGAGGGAGACTGACAGCCTTTTTAAAGGGACTCTAAAAGCCCTCCCACAAGAGAAATTAAAATAAAATTTTGATGGTTTGGAAGCCTCTAAAAGATGCATATTTTTGCCACTTTTTCTTTCTATCCTCCCTCTTTTCCTTCTCTACCCCCAGTCCTTTGTAACAGCATGAGCCAAGCTGTACTTAAATACTGATGATTCCACTGCCAACAGCAGTAGTTTTGAAAATGGTATTTGGCTTCACCTATTCCTAACTCCTATTGGTTTCTTACATCTTTTTCAAATGGGCATTAACTCAGTTCTGGACCTTTAAATTCTGGACCTAAGGCTGCAGCAATCCCTAATATTAACCAAGTGATGTCTCTGGCATAACTGCCATTTGTTCTTAGACTGCTCATTCCTGATACAAATTCAATATATCTGTAGTATCACAAAGGTTTTGTGGAAAACAGGGTTCATCTACACAAGATGCGTTACTGCACAGTAGTCTAATCTACTGCACAGTAAAGCATCACTATGTAACCATGTGCAGCAGCTACTGTGCAGGAAAATAAGCTAATGCACAGTTTTCTACTAGCTGTAAATACAGGTAGTAGATTAACTGCACATTAGCTACTGTGCCATAGCACACAGGTAGACACTGACTAGGAGCAGATTTGCTCCAGTCATCCAGACCAGCAGGGGGTCAGTCTCTGGCCTGAGGCAGACCAACATGGCTGGGACTCCCTACAACCACATAGCAGGGATGGCTTTTCAGCAGTCCCTGTTTGGCCTCCAGACCCTGGCCTGACCCCCTGGGGCCTGTGCCAGCTGCTGCCTGCCCCTGGGAACTGTGCGCTTGTGTGGTGGTGCAGCACATAAGGGTCCTAGGGGCGGCCATGATGCCCCCTGGTGGGCCTGTGACCATGCTGCCCCTAGGGTGCCTTTCCTTCTCATCTGCCATGCCTTGATGGAAATATAGTAATAATAGAGAGTCTGTCTACAGGCCTTCACATAGCCCCAGTTCAACTGAACCCCTGCTAGGTTCCCCAGCACCCCACTGGTCCTCAAGCTCTTCACTGGGCCTCTCTGATCAACTGGGCTAATTGCATGGCTCCAAATCCTCCCCTAAACTGCACTCCAGGCCTCGCAGTTGTTACAGTTATGATGTTCTCCTGTTGGGTCTTCAGCCTCCTTGGCCTCCACCCCTTTACTCTAGCTAGGCCTTCAAGCCTGGGCCCACTGTGTCAGACTGGTTTTGAGGCCACGTCTGGGAAACACTCCCAATGATTTCCATAAAAGGAGAAATATTCACCTGGTACCTGCTCCAGTTCCCACAAAGGTTGTGGGAATCTTTCCACTAATTTCAAGAGGGGTCTACACTGATTTATTTACCTGAGGATTGAGCTCTTAGATTTTACTTGAAAGGGACTTTTGGCTCATAGGACCAACTTGTCAGATCCTGGGACTTCTTAGATTTTCTCCCTTCTCTTTTTCTGTAACAGAAGAACAAGAATCAACAGAAGAACAGAATTAATCCTGCCACCGGATTCCACAGTGGCCAGCACTGCTCACCTTGTCGAGGCACTGAGAGAAGGAGCACATAGATGGCAGGGTGAGCGTCACTCTCCATTAATGTGCGACATGGAGGAATTCTGGCTGACCATGCCCCAAATTCCTTTCTCATTTGCTCTTGAGGGAGAGTCCCTAGATTAACTCAATCTTTGTTGCTGTTGTTTCAGGTTCCCAAGAAACCAGTGTAGCCTTCCACAGGCCACACTAGTTCAGACATCTCTTAAAAAGGCCAGAGGGCAGGCAGTTCTTCTCCCCAGCAATTTTTGCTCTGGAATTTACCTTGCTATAGGGTGAGGCATAGGTGGACCAAAGAAGGACTATTCAGGACAACATCTCCATGAAGCTATTAGGTTAACTGGCCAGATGGCTGGCTTCAAGTGCCAGCAATATACAGATGCCATACACATATTTATCCTTCAGCCCATGCAACCAGACCACTGCCACAAAGATGGCCTAGTGCCATCCTGTAGAAGTTACTGGCAGACTGTTTAGGGTGACCTGTAGAACGGAGGCAGGGACAGTGGGGCAGTGCATTGTCCAATCTGTTATTTAACTCAAACTCTGTCTGCTGCTTTTCTAGGACTGAAAATGGCATTTTGTGCCAAAAAGTTTGGTCTAATGCCATCTCAGCTACACAGCTGATCCAATAAAAAGAAAAAAAAAATCCTTGCCTTTCATATATTTCCTTAATTATCATGGCTACAGCATCACTTCAATACCACAGAAATACTGAGCACTCAAAAGTGTAGCTGAGGCTAGTAGGAATTGCAATTTGAGCATAAAATGCTACCTAATGCCAAAGGGGAAAAAAACAGCCCTGGCTGTCTTAAACTGAAAGGTGAGAGCACACTTTAGATCTCAGTTTCTTTGTACCTCAATTTCCATTCTGTAAAATGGGAATATAAACATCCCCTTACAAGAGTGAAGTAAAAGTAAATTAAGGTTTGCAAAGCACTCTTAATATTTGAATGCTGAACAGTGTAGAAATGCTCATGAGAGAATTACTAATTTTGAACAGTTAAGTAAGTAGGGATACATTTTAACAATGAGGATAATACATAGATAAATATGTTTAGGAGATGCTCATTCAAGGACTACAGTGCATCCCATGGAAAAAAATATATAACTATATAACTTAAGGTTGTCTCTTGCTACATATGCATAACAAAAACAAACTAGTATTCTGTAAACAGCCATAATATTTGGGGTATCAAAATTTTATTGCGTGACAGTGTAATCTTAACATTATTTTCACATTATTGCAGTCATGCAAAAAAACCCCCCAAACAAACAAAAAAAACCCAAATGAAACAAACAGTGTTGTGAATTCATGCTCTTTTATCCTGTGACTGATAGCTAAAGATGTTTTCCAATTCTGAAATGAGGAGGTTAGAAGAACCTAGGAGAATCTTTGGCATGGTAATAACACCAGTACAACTTCCAGTGTTGATGAATTGCAAGATAAATAATGTTTAACTTAACATTAATCAAGGACTGAATATTGTACAGTCAAGCTATTTGAATCATTGTGACTTTAGTAGGAAATCCCTTATCTTCAGGGGTGGATGGAAGGGTGTCTAGTCAGACTACTGTATTTGTTTGAGTACAAGACAAGGTTTTTTCCTCTAGTTGGTGCGAGGGGGAAAAAAAACCTCATCTTACAGTCACATAAAAGGAAATCTCACTAAATGCCTTATCTATTATTAAACTGGTGCCAAAACCACCCTCGCTCAGCAGGGGAAACCAACGGTAAAATGGATGATTTTACAGCCATGAGCATGATTATAAAACATATGGCCCAAATCAAGCAAATATGGTAATGGAAACATTTATTTTTATTTTATCAACAACACATTTATCACTCTGCATTTACAAAACTTCACATATTAAAGCATCATTTATTTACCAGAACATCACATAAAAAGTCCAGCTACATAATTCATTTTCTTCTCGCTACTCTACAACACATTTGACCTTTTCATTGCACATGCTTATGCTCATTTATTATACTTTGCAAGATCTTTCATTGTACACGTGCCTTAAAGCAGCGGGCATTGCAGACATTTTGCATAGTCTGAGGTTCTGTGTTGCAGTCACAGATGGTTGAACCAATGGTGAAACCCCAGTTCGTCATTAATTCCTTGAAACATCCAACTCCGGTATGTAGGCGATTGCAACATTGCTACCTTTGCCATGGCTCGTCATAAACCCTACTCCAAACAATAACAAATGAT
The DNA here is from genome assembly GCF_001723915.1 of Gavialis gangeticus. Lineage (NCBI taxonomy): Eukaryota > Metazoa > Chordata > Crocodylia > Gavialidae > Gavialis > Gavialis gangeticus. Next base: position 13,764,231 of record NW_017729006.1, on the reverse strand, counting down.
AAACCAACGGGCTAAAATACCTTAACAACGTACATCTATTTCCTGCCAACCCCCATAAAAAAAGCTTTTTTTCTTTGTAAGGAACCCCATAAGTATCATTTAACCTCCCTCTAAAAAATCTGTCAAGTTCAAAAAACCCCCCAAAAAACAAACCTATAACATCTTTGGAAGTCCCATCAGTCAACTCTATTGGTTCCGTGAAACAATTGTTACCGATCCTTTTTTTTCTCCATTTCTTTTCTGCTGCCTCTTCCTTGATCCGTTTTTTGTCCCATCCATGTAGTATTTTCTCAT
>NW_017729006.1:13748157-13758937 GCF_001723915.1 Gavialis gangeticus | reverse complement strand
AGGAACCCCATAAGTATCATTTAACCTCCCTCTAAAAAATCTGTCAAGTTCAAAAAACCCCCCAAAAAACAAACCTATAACATCTTTGGAAGTCCCATCAGTCAACTCTATTGGTTCCGTGAAACAATTGTTACCGATCCTTTTTTTTCTCCATTTCTTTTCTGCTGCCTCTTCCTTGATCCGTTTTTTGTCCCATCCATGTAGTATTTTGGTTTATACAGCCCATATTCCAGGCACTGTCTTTCAGTGAAAGCCAACCCCTTAAACGCCCAGAAGTTTCTTACTGTCCATATACTGGTTTTAACATATGCTAAAAGTGTCCTCAGGCCCCTTCGGTATTAGTCCATGTAGTACCATCTCTTTTGATAAGGACTGGCTTATTTTTGTAACACTCAAAAGAGGTGTACTCCTTCCCCGCTTTGCATATGTACACTCCCAAAACACATCCTACCCTTTCTTCCTCCTCCCAGCTCTCCCTCGGGTACACTGATGATCTCGCCAAGCACCTTCCATATGTTGCACCTCCCTCACCAGCAAAATATTCCTCACAATCAGCCAAGCTAGATCAGTATACTCCCCTTTCTGTTGTTTGCCAGCCACTACCCTCCACACCACCTTCACTTGGTCTTCTGTGACATTTCTCACTGGTGTCATCCTGTCTCTCTCTCTCTCACACAATTTTCATCAATCTCTTGTGATCTTTCAGGACCTCTGGCCTCATCTCTCCTATTCTGAACATCTTTACAAAACTTATGTAATGAATGGGAGGTCGCCACACCCATGGCTTCTTCCAAGAGCCCCCATACATTCCCCATCTTCTCAAAATCATACCTGTCAAAAAAAAAATCAGCTAAAATGTGCTGCTTTCCCTTCCCACTCCATAACTACTTTACTCACTGTCCCTATGTAGTTTGTGTAAATTCCTCAGCATATCCCATTCCCCCATCACTCTTGCTTTAAACAGTTCTGTTCTGGCTAGCCTTTCTCTTTTTGTTTTCCAAAAGAACATATGCATTTCCTTTGATGCTTTCACTATCTGCTGCCATGACCATGGAAACAATTCCAGTGTACAAAATAATTGGCAGTAGCACTGCCTTAACTATCACCGCTTTTCCAACGAAGGACAGTGTTCTTCACATGTACAATCATAATACTTGTCATACCCTCATTGTCACGTTTTCCCATGCTTTGTTTCCATTCCCTTGCCTTAACTGGGAAACCTAAAACTTTGATCTCTCCCTTCCCTACTTGTAGTCCAAGTTTCTCTAGGTCCTCCTTTCAGTTTCCCGCTCCCATTAGAGTGCTTTTAGTTTTGCTTAATTTAGCCTCAGTCACTTCACCATGGCCTGTTGTATGTTTTAGTATCCTTTCAACTGATAATTTGTCACAGACCACTACATTGATGTCATCCATACAGAGTGCACACTTTACCTCTCCCCCTTCCAGTATCATTGCCCCACTTACGATTTTGTCTATCTTTATTTTTTGTCAGAGGCTCCATTGCACATATGAACAACATTGGTGACAATAAGCGTCCTTGGTTCGACCTCCGTTTGGATTTTAAAGGCACTTCTCAGATGTCCATTTATTAGCACTTGGCTTTCCACCTATCCAGAGCTGTCCCTGGGGGTGTGAATTGGGGTGACCACCCTGGGCCCCACGCTTAGGGATCCTAGCGGAGCCAAAACGAGCAGCTGCGGCGACCTCTGCGCTGCTGCCAGCTTCACATCTGGCCGCTCACCACCGCTGCTGAATCCAGTGCCTCCAGGCCCTGCCCCCCCCAGCTGCTTCCTCATGTCCAGCAGCAGGGCCCCGCACAGGCCAATATGCCCCAGGGCCCTGCACCCTGCTCAAGTCGCCTCTGCGCCTATCTACATAACAGTCTTATCCATCCTATCAATTTCTCTGGGAAACCCATTTTCCTTAACACTTCAAATACAAAATCATGATCCACTCTATCATATGCTTCTCCAAATTTGCTATTACTGTATTTAATTTCCTCTTCTGAATGTGTGCCAGTGTATCCCTTATCAGCCAAATGGAGTCAGAAATCCTCCTGCCTGCAACTGTGCAGGTTTGATCTTCACGTATTGCTTTTCTCAGGTTCGTCCATGTTCTCAAAGCCACCATCTTTGCCAACAACTTGTAGCCTGTATTTAGCGGAAAAATTGGTCTCCAGTTCTTCAGAAGCTTTCTTCCTTTTCTTGAATAATAATTATTATTCCACGTGTAAAATCCTTCCCTGCTTCTCCTTTTTCCACTATTTATTCAAAAACCTCACTTATATCTGTTCCTACCCATAGCCAGAATTTCACATAAGATTCCATGGGGAATCCATGAGATTTTCCTCTTTTAAAAATGTTTAAGCACTCCTCCACTTCCAGTTAAAGTTGTCTTCTCTTCCATCTTCTGTATCTCCTCTTCCTCTACTTTTTCTTCAATCTCTTCCAGAAAATTCTTCATTTTCTTTCTATTTCCTTCTTTTGGTATAGTTCTTCATACAATGTTCTCATCACTTCCAGCACCTCCTCCTGCTTTTCCACTTAGGTCCCATCTTCTATCTATACTACTTTTAGCTCTCTCTTCACTTTCTTCATTCTGACTGAAAAGTATCAGGACCATTCTTCATTTCCTTTCACCCAAGGTGCTTGTGCTAAAAATAGTTTAAAAGCAAGATGAAAGAAAAAGTGTCTTTCCAGCTCCTGCTTTGGTTCTTCCAGTTCCTCTTGTACTTGCCTTCCTTTTACTGCTTCCTTTAGCAGCTCCTGCATCTTTCTTTGCAGCTCTCTCAGTTCTTTAGTTTTTCTTTCTGTGTTTCTTTGGCCTGCTTTCGTGAAAAAAATCTCGTCCTTTTCTTCACCATCATCCATCATTCTTTAGTACTCTTAAAATATTTCTTCAGTGTTTTCCACCCTTCATATTGTTCTGTATACACTTGACACCTCTGCACCTTGAAATAGTTGTACATTTAACTTCCACCCTCCCTTTCCTCATATAGGGCTCCTACCAAGATTCATTTCTGCCTTCAGCATCTGGTGGTCACCAAATGCCATCCTTAAGTTTTCTTTTTTTCTTATCTCTATTTCTTTGGATATAAACACAAAAATCAATTCTTGATAGCTTCTTCCCATTGCGGTCTGCTCTAGTGAAAGCTCTCCCCTGCCCACACATCTAGTTGCCTCCTCATTATTTGTGTTAACAATCTAGACCAGGCTTGTCCAACATGCGGCCCTCCGAGCTGTTTTCTGAGGCCCGAGGCGCTGCAACGGGAAACAAAAGTAAACACTGTACTTTCATTTCAGGGGGGTGATGTGATACCACTTCCTGTGAGGTCTTTGAATATGACTCGCCTGCCCACTGGGTGATAAAAAGTTCACGATCCGGCCCCACATTCAAAAAGGTTGGACACCCTGATCTAGACAAACTGTCTAATATTCTGTTCCCTCCTTCCCCTAGTCCATCACCTGCTTCTGTTATACAACTGTTTGTCCTTGTTTGTCCCTGACCAACAAGACAGTTCCCATCTCATTTTCTCAAAGCATATATAATCCTTCTCCCCTCGTATACCACACTTTTGGAGGCTTATTATGTCTGTCCTAACTTGTTTCAATGAAGGTGCAATCTTTTCCCATCTTTTTCTTGTTAAGACACTTCTGACATTAATGACTGGTATAATCAGTTCCATTGTGCTTGTTTTAAACTGAGTACACCTGTCTCTTTATGGCTTATCACTGTTGACTCTGCTTTCCCCCCCACTCATTCACATGCCTCTTGCTTTTGCAAGCTGTATGATAGCTTTTGCATTCAGGAACCCTTCCGTTTTCCTACTTCCCACTCTCCACTCCAGGCTGGAGCACAAGAGTGTTAGCAGTGGGAAGCTGCTCTCCAGCTCTGACTCCAACTCACCTCCCTCTTTATCAGGTTTCTTTTTCCTGATTTTCAGCACGTGTTTGCTTCCTTTTCCCCAGTGGTGATGCGTAGTGGGTGCATGTGCACTCCCTGAGAGCACTGACGCACCTCCTGTCAGGCCGCGCTCCCCGTTTGCTTCTGGAATTGGCCATGGGACTTCCGGAAGCAGCACAGCTGCTTTCTGGTGAATGAGATCAGCTGTGGGGGGACCCCCCCCCCGGTCAGCATGGGTGTCCAGCTTCCTGTGGCCTTCAGGCACCACCCTCCGCCACAGCCTGGGCTGGCTTTTCTGGCTCCCTCAGCCCAGGGCTTATATAGCTCTGGCCTGAGCGCTCTCACAGTCATGTGACAGTACCTCATCAGCTGACCAGCTTGCAGGGTTACCCTTTAACCTCTGCTCTGGTGGCAGGCTGCACTCTGAAGACTCTAGCCTTAAAGGGGTCACTCTGTTTCCTAGTAAAATGGCTAGGGTTCCCTGTTACATCCATACACAGCTTTGCACTGAAGAAGCTCTGCATGTCATGACTGTCAACAAAATTACTGGATTTCTTTCACCTTCTCTTCCCACCATTTGTTTTTGATTTCTTAAATCTTCCTCTGGGCTTCAGCTTTAAGCTGTCAAAAAATTCCCTGCTTCTGACTGAACATAGGATGGTTTTGCCAGTTGAGAAGGGCTTTGATCTCAGCACAGTTTATCAAACCAGTCCCAGTGGCACAGGGTGATAACACCAAAAGTTTCCATTCAGGTCTCATGGATGGTCTGCTCAGAGCTTGCCAGTCTTCCTCAATACAAGTGTTATCATTTTGAAACCTAAGATCAGCACGTTTCTGAGAGCAGTGATATCAACGTTATACCACAAGAGTTCTTGGGTGGCAATAGCTGTTCTATGTTCAGGTCTGTCACTGTTTGGGTCACCTAGTATCATAGAATATTAGGGTTGGAAGGGACCTCAGAAAGTCATCTAGTCAACCCTTTGCTCAAAACAGAACTATCCCCAACTACATAATTCCAGTCAAAGCTTTGTCTATCCGGATCTTAAAAACCTTCAAGAATGAAGATTCCACAACCCCGCTGGGTAACCTCTTCAAGTGTTTTACTACCCTCCTAGTGACAAAGTTCTTCTTAATATCTAACCTAAACTTCCCTTGCTGCAACTAGAGACCATTGCTCCTTGTTCTGTCATTTGTCACCACTGAGAACAGTTGAGCTCTGTCATTTTTGGGACCACCCTTCAGATATTAAACTGGACACAATCCAGTTTTGGCACACTCCAGATGTGGCATCACCAATGCTGAACACAAGGGAAGAATCACTTCCCTTGATCTGCTGGTAAACACTCCTACCAATGCAGCCCAGTATGCCATTAGCCTTTTTGGAAATAAGGGCACACTGTTGGCTCATATTCATCTTATTGTCCACGGTAACCCCCAGGTCCTTTTCTGCAGAGCCGCTGCTTAGCCAGTCAGTCCCCAGCCTGTCGGTGCATGGGATTGTTTCCGCTTAAGTGCAGGACCTTGTCCTTGTTCAGCCTTATGAGATTTCTTTTGATCCAATTTGTCTAGGTCTCTCTGAATCCTAACCCTACCCTCCCACATATCTACTACTCCCCCTGCCCCACCCCTCCAACTTGGCACCATCTGCAAACTTGCTGAGGGTGTACTCTGTGCCATCTTCCAGGTCATTGATCAAGATATTGAACAAAACCAGGTCCAGAATTGACCCCTGGAGCACTCCACTTGAGGCCAGCTACCAACTTGACATCAAGCCTGCCCCTGCTCTGGTAGATGGTCTCAGTTCAACTGCCTGAGCTCTATCAGCTGCAGTTTCTCTCCTTAAAGTAACAGGGAGTCCTGGGTTCTCTGTTACAGGTAGTCTAGGCTCAGCTGGTTGCACACTTATACAAGGTTGACGTGTATGACTCCAAATCTCAAAGGTTTCAGAAGATATCATTTATAAACAAAGAATAGTCATTCACATTGCTGGGAAACATTTTCAGATGTTTATTTATAATCATTGTTTATTTGGATATAAAGTGCTTTGGAGACTTTTTATACCCAGATTTTGTCCATACTTTAATAAATAAAAATGAGCCTTTATTTCCAATTGATTATGGCTAGTATCAACGCACTCTCCCCATCTGAGAATACTTGATGTATGGGGGATGGTGCTCTCTGTCTTAAACCATGTCTAACACGTGGTTCCTTGTACAGTGGTACCTAACTTTGAATACATAATTCTACTCTTCCTCTCAGCTAGGCAATGACTGTAGCAGAGAGATTTTAACCCTGCAAGTCTGACAGTAGATTGAAACAACGTTTAATACAGCAGAACATTCAAGTTACTGGTTACTAGAATTACTATATGTGCAGCATTAGTGGCCAATACAAAGATGGTATGTACTGTCAAAGAGTGTTAGCTTTGGAAAACAAGAAAATTAGTTTTCCTGAACGAGTTACAAAAATTTCAATATTTGCGTTAGTTCTGCGTATTGTAACAAACTACTTCTCAGAAGAAGCTGCAGAATTAGTGCAAAGTCTTTTCTGCCTTACTCAGGCTCAAGGAGATTGGGTGGCAATAAACTGAAATGCCAGTCTGTTTAAAAGCAATTGAACTTCTATTGCTGACTAAAACTGTGCAAAACTTCACTGGCTGTTTTGTTTCAACTGGTTTTGATCTTGAAACAGCAAAATTGAAACAAAACACAGGGCTTCGAAACAGACTTGAAATGCAACGGGAGTAGTCAAAATATTTTGAAAGTTTCAAAACGTTTTGAGTTTTGAAGCTGAAGCTGGACTTGCCTGCAGGGAAACAGTAAGTAAGGAGGGAGAGGGGGCAGAGGTAGAGGTGCTCTGATATTGACTGTGACTGTTTGGCTGCCTGAGATGTGGCTGGTGCTTCTGTGCTGCTTACTAAGTCATTACCTGTTGTCATTTAAAGTGATGGACAAGCCTGAGGCTGTAGGGGAGGAGGAGACCTCAATAGGGCACACTACTGTGTTGTGTAGAGGCCCCAGTGCCAATGAGGGTGCGCCTTAACACACACAAAGTTTTTCAGTACACAAGCACAAGTTTAGTCTTCTCACAAGTTTTGCTTGTCAGCAGCTTGAGGTGTAGTTTCCCAGAACCCCTGCACCTACCTCCTTGAAACCTTGCAGGCTTCATGGCCTCAGCAGGGGCTCCCATGCCTGCTGTTTTCACCCCCCTTTGCCTTCACATTTACAAGTGACAAGTTTTGCTTTCAAGACTTTGAGGTCCAGTTTCCCAGAAACCCCTACACCCATCTCCTTGAAACTTAGCAGGCTTCATGACCTTAGAAGGGGCTATGATCCCAGCTGTTTCCATTCAAATCTGCCTAAAATTGACAAAGTTCTAGGCAGTTTTGTACTTCCCCATTATAACCTACGGGAGAAACGTCAAAACAGCAAAACAGTTTCGACGAAATGAAACAGTGCTTTCGAAACTAAATGAAGTTCGAAACCAAACACTGTCCTGTCAAAACAGAAGTTGAAATGAAATGGTGCTGTTGCTGACAAATGAACGGTGCTATTGCTGACATATCTGACTTGTCCAAAGTATAGGGGCAGACAGTCCTTTTTAAAGGGCTTAACCACCTAGTTCCACACCAAAGAGGAAGTAAAATATGTGTATGCATGAGTTGCTAGACCACCAATTCAAGTTCATTTCAGGATTTTTTTGTTGCCTCCATTATACTTTCCCCAATAGGAACACAGCATGAGATACTTCTCACAAATTAAAGCTAATCCTCTTAAAAACAGAAGAGAACACAAATGATTGCTAATGTGCTTAAAACATTTTGCTTGGATAATTTTTTTAAAGAAATTTCAGCAGCCTCTTGTAAGGCAGCTATTTAACAATTTTCCTTGGGTATCTATTCAAATGAGTATGCACAGTGCTTTGTTCCTTCTTATTAGATGTGAAACCAAGCCAGACACATTCATCATAGCATTGTTTATGAGGGGTTTTTTTTTGCTGTGCAGGGTACAATATACAGTCCCAGTGAACACTCATGTAATTTACAAGCTGCAAGAATAATACAGCTTGCCCTTGCTTAATAGAAAGTAAGTCCATTATCGTTGCATACCACTGTTGCAAAAGTCTCTCAAACATTCATTGCGATTAAGAACCACGGTTTCTACTATAATTGGACTTAGGTTTTTCTTCAACCACTTTAAAATATCAGGATAGGGTTCTTCCTGCAAACAAAACATGTGAATAGAGCCTAGTCAACCTTTGGTTGTATTTCTGTATAATGACTTTATAGAGCAAACCTTCAGTCAAGAAAGTATATAACTTAAGCTTTTCTTTGGCCTTTTCCTCTTTTCTTCTTTCCATCATCTGCTTTGTACAGACACAAAGAGACTCGGTGGCTTTCAAAACTTCTCATGCCTCTAATTATTGAATTGGATCATATGAAAGCTTCATCTACACTGAATCAAAAGTTGTTTGTACCAAAGAACCCCTACAAAAGAAAAACAAGGTACTTCAATTGACTCAGAAAAATGGAGCCACTGAGGGGGAAAAGTGTCTTACCTTGTAGTAAGAAGTCTCTGAAATAAAAATAATAAGAGGCAAACATTTTTGTGGACAATATCTTTTATTAAGAAACCAACAGAACGGGTGGGCTAGATTTAGACAAGCTTTTAAATACAACATTCTTAGTAATATCAGAGACTAAATATTGTTAAATACAGATCGTTAATACATTTGTTGAAAGTGTAGATTCTTTTATTAATCTTTTTAGTGTACCAAAACATTTTTTGTATTTGTGATAATTTAGTGTACCATCTCATGAATTCTAGTTAACGTTATGAAAAAAGATAGCATGAACTGTGTCAGTATATGTTAAATCTGCCATTTGCTAATACAGTCTGCAATACACTGAAGCAAGCACATGTTGAAGCGGTAGTTTTAAAACCAGACAGAAAGGAAGTACACCAAGATGACATAACAAAAGCTATCTAGCCAGGTGGGGGAGAAAACGGAATGCAGCATCTGCCATGGAAAGGTACCTAATTAGGTTATTGCCCCAGGTTAGTTGAAATGCTATTTCTCTATGAAGCTCAAGAGTTTAGATATTAAGAGCTTAGAATACATTAAAAGACTACTGACTTCTCAAGAAAGTCCTCAGACTTGTGAGAAAGGCAGAATTCTGACAAAGTGCAAGAGATTAGTTTAGTGACCGCTAAACAAATGAAAGCTCCCACATGAGTCAAGACATTGCTGCTTCTAGCATATAAAAAGTTATGATTGGGAGCCAAGCTAAAAGGAAACTGATGAATTCCACTTTCCAACAATACCATCAAGAGATGTACACATGACATGTCAGAGGATATTAAAAAAAAAAAAAAAATGAGGAAGATTGTTCAAATGGCTACTCCCTTCACTCTTCAGGTGGGTGAATCAACAGACAAGCAACAGGGCCAAGACATGGGCAGCCAAGCCAGGGCAGACAGGAGCATCAATCAGGGATCAAGTCTGATGTATTTTGGTACAAACCAACAAGGGGGAGCACCAGGCAGACCTCGGCTCGGGTCTGTGCTAGCGGGACAGGGAGGGAGGAATTAAACTCCTTCCCATGCCAATTCACTTGAGGACACTGCCAGGCCTGGCCACACCCCTGCCACTGCAGTCTCTGAGTCCAGGGAAAGTACAAGCAAGCCACACTGAAGCAAGAGATCAAAAAGAGAGCAAAATCCACAAGCAAACCAAGTTGAGAAACCAGGAGGTCAGAAAGCAAGCAGTTACCAGGGCTACACTCTTAAGTCAAGAAAAGCCCTGTTGCCCAGACACTTTGGATCAGTTGATAGAAGCCCGCCAGCTGGGTATCAGGGGGTATGGGGAGTCTTGGGCACTGTTAGGAAGTTCAGGCAGGCCCATTCCAGCCTCTGCAAGCAGCAGTAGGGTAGCAATCTGGAGAAGACAACTGTGTTGGTGAGGGCAAGGCCCTGGGTTCAAGTTTGACAGCTAGTAGAAAACACCAGCTCTTAGCTTCCATTTGTTTTGTTGCCAACGGAAAAAAAGATCAATTCTTCTGTCACAAAGAATTCAGCAAGCCCACAAGAGGTCGGGATGTTCGTGACACAATGGATTCCAATTGTAGACTTTTGCACAGGCTTTGGTCCCCCTATGGTTGCATAGTACAAGGATTTGTTTCAACTGTGAAGAAACAAACCCCAGATGTCATTACATCTTACCTGTTCCCTCATAAGGAAGCTCTTGTGCAAAAGGGATTTACTGGGAATTAAAAACCGCTCGACTAAGTTGAAAAAAGATGACACTTCAGTGGTTGTGTAAGACTATTGAATCTGAGCATACCAGGCTCGTTTTGCATGCGTGCACAGATGTAAGGTGTTTAGAGTGGCAAACCTCTGCCCCGAGCTGAAAGAGGAAACGTTAACTTTTTTTTAATGCACTCAAGCACTGGCCTGACTTCTGTGATTTGTTAAACAATGAGAAGGCAGCTGGTGCTCTAAACTGCAGGATCTTGCTGAAATATTTCTGCATTTGAATAAGGCAAATCCTGGCATGCAAGGTCCAAATAAAGTATTTTAACCTCTTCTGATGAATCCTACATCCTCTTGGATCAGGTAGTAGCAACTTTTTCAAGCCATGGCCTGGAACAACCCAGCTCCAGTCTGGCATGGGCCTAGTGGCTTCAGCAGTGAGGGGGTTTTGCCTGTGCCCATGCTAGGGAAAGGCAGCTGGAGCTGCACTGGAACCACCACCACATTTCCCAGCTCCCTGTCTCCTGAATGCAGCCCAGATGCCAGCCACTGGAAAGACACACCTGGAAACCAAGTTTCTACTTTGTCTCAATGCCCACGTGCCCGCCCACCCGCCCGCCCAACTG
>NW_017729006.1:13724333-13748042 GCF_001723915.1 Gavialis gangeticus | reverse complement strand
CGCCCGCCCAACTGAGCAGCTGCATAAGCAAAGATTCCAGCCAGTGGGAAGCTGCACTAGAGCGAAGCAGTTGGCTGCTGTATTGCTCCTTAATGCCCAGCTCCCTCATGGGCACAGAAAGTATCAGGTCCCGCATGGCATGATGGCTCACCCTGGTCTGCCATCTCCCCAGCGTAACACCAGGGCAGACACAAGTGGCCAGGTCCACACATCTGGGCCCAGGCACACACTCAATCCCTGCCACCAGAGTGGCCAGCCCAGGTCAACTGACTTCTTACCCCTTCCCATATAAACTCCTGGCCAGGAATGGGAAGCCTGGGCAACAAGGTGCAACCTTGACTTGTGCTGCTACTGACCAATGGATTTCCTGGCTACCTGACCTTGCGCTCTGCCTGATCCTCTGGATACCCAACCTGGGTCTAGCCTGACCTCCTGGATGCCTGACCCAGCTAGCCTCCTGACCTCACACTCTGCCTGACCCTCTGTATCTCTGATTCAGTTTCCCAGATAGCCTGGCTTCTGATTTCTCCTGACCCTAAGGTGACCCCCAGTCCTGGCTACCTACAGCCTGGCATGACAGGCAGAGGCAAAACCATCTGGCTCCATAGGCCAAATCTTGCAGCTTTGCAGGCCATATGTTGTTGAACCCTGTGCTGGATAATCTTCAGATCAGAAAGGCATAAGTTAATGTAGGAGAGCTAGCAATATGCCGTCATAGCTGCATCAGATACTATATAAGTGCTGTCACTGATATCCGAATACTCAAAATTGCTAGAACAGACAATTTGACAATTTTTCCTGGATTGAGATGTTGCAAAGTACGATGGGATGAGAAACATGTTTACTGAAACTTTTAATTAGGGGATTCTGTTTTCAGAAGACCTTGCCCTAAATGATCAAACCCTTCAAAAAAAAGAAAAATGAAATAAAACCTGAAATGTGACATTTGGGTAACTTCTGGGTTTAGCTAACCAAAAAGCATCACTTATCAGCTGTAAACATTTGCTGATTTTTAAGATTGTATTTATTCAAGTTGGGATTTTCTCCTTCAGCTGAAATAAACAATGGACGAGGAAATGAGTATGTGTCTTTCTTTAATTTGGTCATGTATTCCAGATATTTATAAGAACTTCCAGGCTCAAGTGTCTCATTATTCATAATATTGTTTGGTGCATGTGTTTTTTCCATTTTGTTGTTTCCAGACATATTTTTATGCACTGTAATAAATAAATTAGTTTTTTTAATGGGGTGCCACTAAATTAAAAAAAAAATTATGGAGGGATGCTGAGTCTAGAGAGGTTGTGAACCATTGAATCAATGAGAGCCACTGATCATTCAGAAAGCATGCCCGAGTGATCTGTTCTCCTAGACTTTCTCTTAAAGAGTGTGGTAAGAAATCCTGCGTGTCTGAAGAGATAAAGTACAAACAGACTAGTCATGAATTGGTGGGATTCTGGAAGAACATGCAAGAGCTGCTGTATGGCTTGGAGGAAGACTGTGGGTTCCAACTAGCAAGAACAATTACCAAGACAAACAGATTTGCCCCTGGAGCCCCCAAAACAATGAGTAAGCTCAGCCTAGTCTCAGCAAGCTAAAAGCTCGGTTGAACTCTGTTTGGATTTCCTTTTAGATGTCTTGGGAGTGTCCAGTAGATGGAATTTGACAAGATCAGTGATTATTCATTGTCACTCATTAAAACTGGTCACAGGGTTGCAGACCTGAAGAGCCACACACAACATTCTCTGGCAAATTATTCAACACATGCTTTGCAGAATGAAAAATCCTTGATTTTTCTGGTTCCTTTCCCACCCAGACACAGAAGAGGAAGAGACTAGAATTACTACTGTTACTTGGAGACAGTCTTTCCTTCACCAGCAAGATGGTATTAGGGTCAGACTGCAGAACAGCAGGAAATGCACACACCCACCTCACAAAAATATCACAGGGACTCAGGTATTTCATCTCCTCACTCCTGTAAGAAGAGGATGTGAACTCATGCCAGGAAGGACACGGTGAGAGGACAGTCATTGTAAAAGTCTGGAAGTTAGCCCCAGAAGAGTGGAACCTATCCCAGATCTCCCTAGAGAAGGGGTTCATAGTCTTTGCGAGCAGGGACTGGGAAAAAAAGCCTGAATAAGGTACTAGAAGCAGAAGCAGGTCAGCCTAAACGCCACACAAAAGCTTCCCTTCCCTGTTCTTTAAGTCTCTACCGTGGCTGGAAGAAAAAAACCTGCTGCAGGCTTTTCTTCACTTTGTGGGGCTTAGTTCTGCAACTTCCAGCAGAAAACAACCATTTCTACATTTCCCAAGTGAGGAGCATTACCCATTTGAGATGAATGAGACACATTCAAGCAGTTTGAAGAAAATTAAGATTTTTGTAGAACACACTAACTAGCTAGTCATACCTGAGCACATCCATCGTTTTGATTTTTTAAAAACATTGGATACAACTGTTTAAACTGCAGTTTAAAAGAGCTATTAGGGTTGCTACACTCCATGGTTTGGGGTTTCCTAAGATGCCCCACAAACCCAGGGTCTCCTGAGGGACCCCCTAGAGAGTCATGGGAACCAGCAGCTTCCTTTGGTTTTGGAAAAAGTGAGCAAGAATTTTGATTTTCTAGAAACAATGGTTTTGATTTCCTTTCCATAGACATGTTATCATTTCTTCTTACTTCTTATTCAGGTCAAAATTGTGACTAGCTCTTTATTCTATGGAGCGGTGCCTTACATGTTCCACCGAAGTGAATGAACGTTAAAGAAAAGGCCTTGGGATAAGGTTTCAGGGACTGCTGGAGGACAGATACAAAGCTCAGAAATTTTTTTATCTCCTTATATTTTAGGCTAGACATAGGCTACAGAAAATTCAAATAGAGCAGTGCCCACCTGAGGTTGTGGATTGATTGGACTTTTTGGCTGCTCAAGGCACTTGGACTGGGCATCATACTTAATTATGTACTAGGGAGAGAACTTCCTTGGGCAGTTTTGAAAACCTTAGGTCTTTTAGAATTCACATTCATTCTCTGGCATGTGCTATTTATCCATATTTTGCATTTCTTTCACACATTTTTCCACAAATTATTAGACTTAGTGTTGTTTCCAGTGTATTTGTGAACTTGTATCTACACCTCAGTCCAAAGTTTAATTACAACCAGGGCTGGACACAGGCATAGGCAAACTGGGCAAGTGCCCAGGGGCCTGAAAATGGTAACTTATCATCATCATCATCATCCATCATCTCTGGCGAAGGGGGGCCCAAGATTAAAAGTTCACCCAGGGTGACCAGGAGTTTATGCATGGTGCCGATTACAATTCATGAAACCGTATCCAATCTAGTTTTAAACTAGTTCCTATTCTGTGCAACAGAAGATGATTGAACTCGCCTTTTAACTTTGAAACAGATTTCTAGCAAAGATGTGAGGCAGTGAGTAGTGATATTTGCCCTGGTATTGCCTGTAATATGTCTGTTTGACTAGAGCACTTCATTTGCACATCTTCCAATCTGGTACACTTCACAAGCAATGTAACGAGTTCAGCACTGAAGCCACAAGGTCCCCTGGCCTGATTTGTCACCCGATTCCTGCATCCCTACCCCATCTGCCTCCCAGGCGTCATCTCGTCTGCCATGTTTTGGTGGTATAATTTCATACGAAAACTACCCGGAGGAAAAAGATGTGGGGTTTGGGGTACAGACTTATCCGAGCTGAGGCTCTTCCTGGCCTCAGCTCACTTGATCTGGCTGAGTACCACTGGCCAGAGTCCACTGTGCCAGGACCCTAGGCCCCTGGCTCCAGCTTAGACCAGCCCAGCCATCTGTGGGCTCTGGGCTACTTGGCTTCAAGGCTAACCCTGACAGAGTTTTTGCCCCCTCAGTCTCTGCTGCCATATACTCAGCCCTCTGGTGCACTACCAGTCCTCCTTCCAAAATGTATTTGGGCTCCTGCCCACAGATAATGCTACGGGACTTCAGGCCCTAGAAATGCTCTAAACTGGGGCCTTACCCCACAGTGGCCTCTAAACCTCAACTTACAACCACATCTGGTCCTCCAGTATAAGCACCAATCAAAACACAAGAGTCTGCTACCAAAACAAAGTTCACAAAACACAAAGAATCCCATAATAGCACCACTCAAAAGCTCAAGATACTTAGCTCTGGCTGCTCCAGGTACAGGATATCTTCTGCCCTTCTGTGGTACAGAGTCCTTCCTCCATAGGCAGCCCAGGCTAGTTCCTCCCTGGAGCTCGGTCTTCTGTGGCTCTTACAGCCAAGCTGCCCCTTCTGCAGCAGACCCTAGGCTTATGAGTCTCTCCTTGGGTCATCTGACCCTCTATTTCTGCCCCAAGCCTGCCAATCACTGCCTGCACCTGGGGTAGGGGGCCATTTTATTTAGGAGGTCCTCTGCTCTTACTGATCTATTTAAGAGGCTGGGGTTGGCCAATGTGCCTTGGATTCCCTCCTCCTCACAGTAATGGGGCAGGAGGAGGGAATTTAGCCCCATTACAGGCACTAAATTAAAGGAGAGGAATATAGGTTGTTAAAATATATGTTTAATTTTTGGAGCCAAAAGGTGGGGAAAAAGGAATTTTTGGAGTCAAAGGAAAAAAAGGAATTCTGTGGTTTCCATATGTTTGGATTTTTTTTTTATAAGACATCCAAGCTTGTTGTTTGCTTCCACAAAGTCAATTCCAGTTCTGCAGATGAGCACTTTCATGGTCTTAGGTATGATCTGTTTACACTTTAAATTCAATTATGCTCAATAGCAAAATGCAGACTAAATCTTACAATGAGGATTTCATTCTGATCCCACTTACACAAGGGTAACTACCTTGACAATACACACCAATCTCCCCCAGTGTGGTAGTGGAAGGTATTCCAACTCAAAATTACCCAAATCTCTCTACATTGCAAGCCGTGTCTAAAAATCACTAAAAATAATCCCCTCCAAAAACACCATCCAGGAATTCCTGGTGTGTAAAGATCAAATTACTTACTAAGTTGAAGGTCTACAGGGCAGTGACACTGATATCTCTGATGCGTATGAGATCTGGAAAGTATACCGGAGGTACATCCAAAAGCTAGTAAAACTGCATCAAAGATGTTTACATATCTTCATTCAGGTTAACTGATGTTAATAGTGTGAAAAATGCTGAAGTCCTGCAGTGGACAAGTTGCTTTTCACTTGACATGTGGTACAGAGGTGTGAATACCCAAGAAGCTGCTGTACAGTGGGGCAGCACTCGGCAAGAGGAAGTATGGCTGTTCTAGGAAATAACTCTGGGTGATGCTAAGTGGTGCCTGGCAAAACTGAACATATCAGTTGGCCACATCCTCATGAGCACAGACATTTGTTTCCCCAGGGACAAGGAGCCGTGGCACACCTTGTGCTGCTGCTACTTGTCTCTGCTACACATGGTCTGGCACACAGCAGGTTACTCCAGGTGGAGTAGGAAGGCTGGGGCCAGCAATTGTGCCAGCCTTAGCAGCCTTACCTGGGACCCTGGGGGATGGGGAAGCTGCAGCCAGGGCGCTCCTGCACCTGGGAGCTTGTCAGCAGCCAGAGCGTGGCTCCAGCCAGCCAGGTTCCAGTTTTGGGAAGTGTGCGCCGCTGCCATGTATGCAGCTCCGCCTTTTTTCTATACGGGATCTCCTGGAGTCAAAAACCATCTTGTGCTGCAATGCAGAAGTATGGAGAATGCCTGAATGTGTGTTGTCATAGATGCGTCTGCAGTGCCACATACTGCATAGCCATGCTCATCTGGATACAGCCTGGGTATTTGACTGCACGGGTCCCAAATGTAGGTGTGATGCATTGTGGGCATACACACTGAAATTAAAAAGTGTGTGAAGAAAAAGAAAGGACAAGAGCAATGGACTGGTTTAACAAGGCATGTAGAAATGTGAGTTATATGGAAGAAACTGCTTGTCATGAATTTGTCCCCTCAGTCACTTGTTCACTGCTCCACTATCCCAATGCCATCATCATTGACAGCAAGGGATATGCAGTACACATTGATGCATCTCTGAAACAAAAATGGAGATAGGCTGATTTACACTAGTTTAGGAGCAAACCATACATCTACTGAAATCAATTTTAGGAAGTGATGGCACACACTTTAATATTTCAGAAAGAATTACTTTATTCACGTTTTGCTTTTTTGTTTGTTTTGAGCGAGTAAAGATACAGCAGAAAACTTGGCCAGAGATACAGACAGGAACAAGTGACCTAACAGCACCTTTTATATCTTTAGAGCTAAAATGATTTTGGTCCCTTCTGTAAGTAGGATAAATACATGCAAAAATGAACCAAAATACCATAACACTAGCATCTTGCATCCAATGTCATTTTATACAAGTGCCTGAGGTATTGTTTTCTTTAGTGCATCAAAAAGTGCACATTTTGGTGTTCTCAAACAATATCAAGTTTTAATATTTTTACTACACCTCTTTTATAGCACAGGTAAAGAAGTGGAGGAGAAGTTTGACCCTTCCCACTCTAGGAAGATTTTACGCACAGTGCTTCGCAGTCCTCTTGGGTTTCAAATCTGTTTTTGTTGCCTCCACAGCCACCATACCAGAACTGTCCACATGTTTTCTGCTCTTTGTCATAGTACCACTTTAGAACATAATCCTGGCATTCTCCAGTTTCCTGAGCCACCACACAAGCATCTAGAAAAGGCAAACAAGGGCTGGAATTAAAAGTCATGACAGAAATTCATGAATGCTGGTACGTCAGGGAACAATTATGTTCTGTTTAAATGGGCAGATTCTAATAGTAGTGAACTTCCTCAGGCTTTATTAAAGAAGGTGGCATGAGTCCACTCCCACCTACCCACTATGGTGTAAACAACATGGTGGGAATTAAGGGTATAGGAGTTCTAGGGTCCTAATGTACTATAAAACCTACAGTAGGGAGGCAGATCATGTTAGGATGGACTTTACCTTAAATGTTTAAAAACTATTCCTATTCATGCAGTCTATGACATATCTTAGTGAATGCGTGGTGTTTTGCAAATAAACTATACTAAGGGGTATGCTTACCTAGTGAAAACAGGTATGAGATCCACAAAAACCTCTAATCAAAAAGTAATGGGATGAAAAGATGAACAGGTTATAGGTTGGTCAGAACAAAAATGAACCCTCTAGCTCATAACCAAATTCTGACCTCACTTCAATCAAATGAATTTTATTGGTGTACATCAGTGGACTGACCTCAAGCTTTTATACGAGTATATTATCAGAACATGACACAAAATGAAACTCAGTGGCCTTGTCCACACAGGCAAGCAAGTACGGTTTGTGGTGCCACAAACTGCACACATTGCATGTTAAACTGTGCAATGCTGCTAATTTGCCGCACGGGGGCAAAACCCCCCCAAAAAAAAGCAGCACAAAGCACACAAAAATAGTGTGCACCAGGACGAACACGGCTGTGGGGAAGAAAGCAGCCCAGGACACAGAGAGCAGGCAGCCCAGTGCCACACTGAGGCATGTGGAGACAGAAGAGCAGCCAGCCCAGGGCTTCCTGCTCCCCTGTCTCTGCATGCTGCAGAGCCCCCGCACTGAGGCACACAGTGCCCCAGTCAGCCATGGACTGGCTGGCTGGGGAGATGGGGAAGCAGGCTGGCTGGGGCGCAGTGTGCCTAAACTCAGGGGCTCCACAGCACATGGAGACAGTGTCTCTCTACATGCTACTCCTCAACAGGCTGAGGCACAGGGTGCCTCAACACAGGGGCTGCCTGCTGGCTAGCTGTACAATGAGGCACCCTGTGCCCCAACCAGCTCCCCTTGCAGCACATGGAACCCAGCCAGGAGCCGAGAAGAGCTGGGCACGGGCAGTTTACCCACAGCCAGAAAATGTGTTCTGCAACAAAGGGCACGTGCAGGGACGTGCAATGCGACACAAAGTAGCAGCTCCAATTTGTGCCACTGCAAGCACATGTCCCTACTTGTCTGGACATGGCCAGTGTCATGAAAAGCAAAACCAGGAAAATATAACATAACACAGAAGGATTGCTTAATTTTATATTCTACATGTATCCTTCCTCATTCACAATCAGTGCACTCTACACCCACTGATAGCTGAAGATCCCAGACAGTGTTATGTGGAATTGTTGTGAACAGAATTGGTGGAACTTTTTTTTTTTTTTTTTTTTTTAAGATACTAGAGGAACAAATCAAGTTTTAGAAATACTAGATTACATCATTGGTCTGAGCAGCTGCTATCATTGTTCAAACACTAAATGAAAATAGCATAACAGTCCTAGGCTGCAGCTTGTAGACAGTATTCTATTTGCAGTGGAGCAGCCAGTCAAATCAGAAACCCATACATGCTGCTTCGTTTTGTGTTTTCCCTTTGCTGACAAAAACTATACCCAGTTGTAGACTAAGGAAAAAAGAAATAGTGAACACAAGATTTAGGCAAGCATTGATCCTCTGGATCATGGTGTACATGTAAGAGGTCTAGTCAGGTGCCTACCAATCCACTTACGACCATCTGCTTGAGATGGTCTTGCAACCATCACACCAAAACCTTCAAGGTATATGCAAAAGAATGGAGGAGTATAGGCTGCCCAAGACCTACCAGATGTTCAGTGCCTTGATGGTTGTAGCTTTTCCCAGAGAGCAACACATTAAAACTGCTGCTGACTGCCTAATGCTTCAGTGAGGGCACGTTTCTGTCAGGCTAGTGTCCCTTAGCCCTTTTCCAACCAAGGAGTAGCCAAAAGGCATCAGGGGCTAGGGTTTGTGATCTCTCTCAAGGACTTTTTTTGCACAAATATGTATCTAGCAACCAATTCTTCAGCTTCTAAGTTTATTGCATCACAATCTGCAGTGAATAGCACACAGCTGGGAGGCAGGGGAAGGTTAGCATTCACAAGGTCTGAAGAGCAGCTGCCTGGCTGGAAACTACCTGTTGGCTGCCTAGTTCTGTACAAAGATAGACTCCAGTGGAAGTACACGTGTATTTGCTCTCCCCACCCCCATGCTAAGCACTCTTGTTCCAGGAAAGATCAGTCTTTCACAAGAGAGACCCAAGTAACGAGTTGGAATGCTGCAACTTGCTGACAATGTTAATAGTTTAGAACGCTTTGAAAATTCAATTTAATTCTAGCAACCAAGAGCCATCTACTTGTTTCTGTTTTATTACAGATTTGCATACCTACCAAAACATTACTGCACTAAACAACCCCAGTTCTGGCTTTAGTTGCACATACAGAACTCTTACCATGAAAAACTCGGAGTGCATAACATTTAGAAAACATGTCTACGAATGACCAAAATTACTTAGCACTGAGTAAGTACCATGAGTCTCATCTAAAACTTATTACAGTTAACAAGAAGCTTTCCACTTAGTTCCAGGGTTTTGGATCAAGCCCTAAACTCCATACATACCGTGGTTAGTGAGAGCAGTTCCTGTTCCTACCGTCTCTTCTAAGTTTTCTTCATTGTTTTCTTGGTCTCCTTCATATTCCTTCCTCTTGCCTTCTTCATTATGGCCCTCTGTGAAATACTCACCACCCTCATAATCATATTCTTTTTGTCTAACATTTTCAGGTTCCTGAGTGGTCTCTGTAATTTCTCCTAATAATGTGGTTTCCATTGGCTCTCTTTCTTCCAAACTCCTGCCATAGTCCAGTTCATCAAATTGAGGGAAAGGTATGCTTCAGAGGGGAGGGGAAAAAGCCACACACCACATGTTAGCACTAGGGAGCACATGAAAAACATGCACAACTTTCATTCATCAAATTATTTAGTGAAGATCTTCAGGTTAGAAGTGTGTTTCTGTCAACAGTAATGAGAATTTAACCAGGGATTTCACAGGCATTTAGAGAGCTGCTCTAAAGTGCCCAGAGCGTCACATGCATCAGCGTCCCCATGTTGAAAAATGACAGCAGGGTCACTGTAATCCCTGCTGCCATTTTTCAGCACAGGGACACTGATGCACGTGATGCTGGAGTCTGCTGGAGTGCAGTAATTACCATGCTTCAACAAACCTGAGACAAGCTGTAATTACAGCATGTTGGCCCAGCCTCACCGCACATGTATAGGCACCCAAAGAAAGCAAGTCCTTTATTAGGAGAACAGATGTATACATACAGTGGCATTTCATACACTACTGAAAAAAGAATGTAGGGAACCTCAGGGGCTAATTGGGTCAGAGGGGCATCGTGAGTTTTTGTAGGCAACAACCTACTTTGTCAGATGCTATGCATCTCTTAGTTGAGTAGAAATGATCATACCTTTCAAAATTAGCTACTTGTTCTTGTACATCTCCTCGATCTAGCCTTTCACACTCTTCTTGTAGTTCTGGAGTAGGGTAACTGTTCATTTCACCTGTGAGGAAAAGCGCAGGGAGCTAAGCCTGAGATTTTTGAAGTCTCAAATACTGATAAATTTAAAGGAAAGCATGAAATTATTGTTGACTAAAAGCAAGCGTCTTCCAGTAAAGAAGCATAATATAGCTAGATCAACACCAAGAAGCAGGACAGAGTAAGGCAATAAAATAGCTTTAGAAATCACTATAAAATTTACAAGTGATGCCTGTTGTACAATAACAGAGAACTCTAGGTTCATCTTTGTGTATGTATATCTGAAGTAAACGGGATTGTGTGCTACTTACGTTTCAGTAGATTTAGGAAGGCCCAAGTAAATTTCTCAGCATATGCCATTTCAAGATTCAAAACCCTGCCCATCTGCAATAAGTGCTGGTCTGTTGGGGAACTTGAGAGATCGATTAGCTCACTGTCACTAACTTTGTTTCCAAGTGCTAGGGTGAACATGATGAATCCTTGGCATTTGGCTTCTAGTGCAGCCTTTTTCAGTTTCTGTCTGTCCCAGGCACTCGTCTTACTTCCAACTATGGTAAATATGACCCTGTATTGTCTTGGGCTGGGAGCTTTGAAAAATATGTTTTCAACTGTCCACTGTAAGGCATGACCAATGGCAGATGGCCCTTCCAGTTGGTGAACAGATTCTTGGATATACTTCTTCATCAAGTTTTTACTGCTGTACGTGACTAGATCAAACTCTTGGTTCACTGGCTGTCTACCACTGCTGGGTGTAAAGTCTCTTGGAGCCTGCTGTACCAGAGCTACTCTAGCTCCTGGTAGAGAAGGCTGTGGGGCAATAATGAAGTAATCTATCATAGTGCTCACAAAGTCTTTCGCTGTCTCAAATTCTTCACTGGCAATGTTGCGAGAACTGTCCATGATATAAGCGATGTCCATGTTCACCATGACAGGAGGGGGGAAAGGAACCTCACAGTTTATATCTGGTTTACATTTATCTAGGGAGAAAACATATGCAGATAAACTATTTTGCAGTGTAAAAAGAGCCAAACCAACCCTTAATTGAGCCATTTTGTTTTTTATTTAAAGTTTATCTTATAAATCAGTTTGACAATTAGAAATCTTATTAATCTGCTAAGTAACATGAACAGACTCTCTCTAAATGATGTCCTGATATTCCATGAAAATTATACATAGTTGGTTAAAAAAAAGGGTCCTGAAAACATTACCCTGCAGCTGAAGAGCTCTAGTGTGTTCTTTGTTTTGTTCAGTTTTATGGGAAAGAAAGACTATTGGAACAAACTCCATTTTTTCTCTCCAATTATTATCCAGCATTCCTAAATCCATTTCTGTGAAAAACCTCTCCCATCACTGATGTGTGGAAGTTTCAGTAAATGAATCTTATTTCCCAGAACCAGAATACTATTTAGAGTAACTTCTATTATATGTGCAATGGACATTTTATTCATCTTGCATCAACCAGGCAGGAGACAAATAGCAGTCTTATTTTTGAGAAACTAATTCTTACCATTCATCTTGGCTAGAAAATTGTTACACTAAGAGTTAGAAGATTTGGTGCTGCAAAATTAAGTACGCCAAGACAGCAAACAATGTTTTTTTGTAAATAGCCTTACCGTAGCAAAGTGTGCAATACTCAATTCTCTCCAAGTGTTCGTTTTGTTGATTTTCCCAAACAAACAGCTGAAATCTTCCAGTGTCATCACTCTGTATTTAAAAGAAAACATGCAATAGTCTAAACTAGAAATGCACTAAAAAAACCTGTTTTCCTAGTTGTTAATATGGTTCATCTGCTGCAGTCTATCCATAACTCATGGGTTTTGCTTATATTATATTAGTGTACAGGTACAAGCAAAAAATTGCAAAGATTTTTGGGTGCCATTTTGATAATCTGTGAGTTTCACAGTTCTTAATTAGAACATTTAATGTACAGAGAAGACGGAGCATGGGGAATGGAAAAGAGTAAAAAAATCCTACCACCTACAACAATCAATTTGTCTTAAAGGGTAAAGTGATCCTACAGTGAGAGGAAAGTTTTGTAGAGAAGTTGTTGCACTGAGACTGACAAGATTAGGTATCTTATCCTGGTTCTACCAGAGCCATTCGATGTCACTTTGGACAAGTCACTAAGGGCATGTCAAATCAGCAGAATACAGTATTGTGCAGTATTATATATAAGAAGCTAGTTCTGAAAGAGTTAGCTCAGGAGCCAGAAGAGGAACAGCACATTAGCCAAGGCAGAGCTAAGTACTAATTAGCTGTACTGAGACATTCCCTGCCTGCCAGCCAGAGACACTACAACTTCCTTTCTCATTTCTTTAGTCTTTCCTGTCTATTTAGATTGCAAACTGTTTAAGGTAAGGACTAACTTCTTATTCTGTGTTTGTATAGGTCTAGGCATATTAGACTGACAGGTGCCATTGAAACACAAATAAAAATGCCATCAGATTGTAATTAAATAGGAAAACCCAATGCGCAAAGACACTGCTTTACTTAATGCAGGCAGCTACTACTTTTAGAGACAGGTTCAAAGCAGCATCCATTTGGGAATCCAGAGTTCTGCTTTGCCTCCAAATACTACCTTCTAGGGTATGTCTCACCATGTAAAGAAACATCCGTGAAAGGGGCCAAGTCATTCTTGTAAGTCAGGATGAAGTCGTAGCAGGGGCCCTTGTTATTTTCATGCTATATAGGCTTAACTGAAGATGGGACATAACCTTCCATTTGGGCCTTCATAGCAACAAAGGGTTGTTTTTTTTTAAACAGTATTATGTTAGTGAAAGCAGTCAATTAAAGTGAGAGGTAAGCAGTAAATCTGTGGAGCAAAGAGCAGTTAATCAGAAGTAGATAGTCCATAAGGCACTATTCTGGCCTGCCTTTTGCC
This sequence comes from Gavialis gangeticus, assembly GCF_001723915.1. Classification (NCBI taxonomy): domain Eukaryota; kingdom Metazoa; phylum Chordata; order Crocodylia; family Gavialidae; genus Gavialis; species Gavialis gangeticus. The sequence goes on along the minus strand of NW_017729006.1, from coordinate 13,734,853 downwards.
TAATCAGAAGTAGTTAACAACCAAGTATGGAACAGTTGTTATACAGAAGGCAGGGTAGCTCTCTCAACAACTGTTATAGTTAAACACAGTTATGTAAATGAGTCAGGCCACTCAAAAGGGAAAAGAACTGTTAATACTTCTAGAACAAAGCAGAAGGAATGGGTAAGTTATAATGAGCCATTGTCTGTGTTAAGTACACAGTGTTGGTGTTGAGTAAAGTTATGAATTTTTGCTCTTAGCCCCGTATGTTCCGTATTGTGTTGGTTTCCTTTGAGGACAATTATTGTGGTATCAGATGCAGTGACTGTTCTGTGAAAGTGCAATGCTGCTGGTGGTTCTGTCCTTTATCATGTTTCTGCTGGTGTTAAGCTGCTTCTGCCCCAAGTTTTGCTTTTCCCTAATAATCCATGTTGTTTGAATTTAATTTAGTTTTTGTAGCATTTTTGCCATTTGTTGGATTGGCAAACGCTGGAATAAAGAATAAGGCTTAAACAGTGCAATATGTTAAAGTAAATATTAGATGCTACATGAGGCAAATTGTGTTTGGATTACATCCCTTTATGTTCTTTGACTTTGCAAAGCATCTGTAATAGAAAGTATAAGCCACATAAATTGTAATACATGCTTTTTTTTTTTTTTTGCTAACATGAGCAGTCACGTGGGAGCTAGACACATGCCTATTACTACTATGGATTTAATTTTGTTTTGGCACAAAATGCGAAAGGACTACAGTTGATCAAAGGAAACAAATAGGGATAGTCTCTTAAAATGTCATGTGAACATGTCAAACATGTTTATGATACGATATGCTGCCGTTTTATTATTAACTGTATTCACAGGCTTAAGATACACAAGATACTCGTGCTAGAACAGGGGTCTCAAACTTAACCCATAAACTGCAGCATGTGACACAGGGGCTGTTACAAGTGCTGAGAATTTGGATGGCAAGTATTTTGATAATCTTTTACTTTTCAGCTCTTTATAACAAAGCCAGAGTGATTTGAGAGTCTACAATAGGAATCTGAACATAAACTGCATTATAGCCTGTTTGCATCTTATATCATTATTGTTGAAAAAAAAAAAAAAAACCCTAGTGAAAAATGAGGGGTACAATTCTTCTCTCTGGCAGTAGGGTTTCACCAGTTTTAACAGAAATTTTAGTCCACTTCTTTTTAAAACCTGCCTGTTTGCTGAAAATTGCCTTCTGTAAAAATGAACCTTAATTGCCATATGTGCTTGTTAGATGAAATCAGAGTAACAATCCACTTACTTTAGTGACAAAGGATGAGTATAAATTTTTCCATACCCAGTCTATGATCATGCAGCTTGATTTAAGACACAAGATTATAGATCAGAAGTGGCATGTGCAGATGTTCATCTGTGCTGGGACACACGCTGGCAACCTGATGCAAGTAACTCAGGGTTATAGGAAGCGGTTGGCAGGTTGGGATAGTTAGCAAGTCTGGAGGGTTGCCAGGATTGGGGGGCCAACAGGTCTGCATGGAGTGTTGATAGGCCCATGGGGTAGGAGGTGGTCCATCCAGAAGTGGAATAGCCTTTTCAGGGTGGGGATGGGGGTAGGAAGAGCACAGCACCAGGTTCGTGCTTCTAAATGTATGCAGACATTCAACTGATTGTGTATGCATACATTCAATTGATTGGGCTAACCTATTCCCTGATTGGCCTAACCCCTCTCCACTCAACATCCGCACAGATCAGCATTTAGATCAGCGGTGGGCAAAATACAGCCCTCAAGCCAGAACTGGCCCACCAGGCACTTTCATCTGGCCCATGGCACCCCCCAAAATTGCCCAGCCCTTCTGCCCATGAAGGTGGAAGCAAGTTGCCCACATGTACAAGCCCCCAATATAGTGTATTGGTCCTTGCTCCCACCCTCTTGGGTGGAAGGGCTCTGCCTAGCCAGCAGCTTCTGGGCAGGACTCCTGCTGCAGCTGGAACCTGCTTGCTCGGGGCAGCAGGTAGGGAAGAGTGGTGGGGGTGATGGCCATCTCTATCACAGGGGCTCTGCACCACACACGCCTGCAGCTCCACACTCACAGCAGGGAAGCCCCTTGCTGGACTCTAGGGGGAAGCAAGGGATAATGCAAATCCTTCTATATACAGTACACAATCACAAGTCATGACAAATGTTTTTATAATAAAATATATTATAGTAGGTATTTGACTTCTAGTGTATGATTTGGTTTTCCTCTGGTTCTAAGATGGCAAAGGAGTATGGGGGGACAGCAAGGGGAGGGACTTCCAGCAACAAAGTTCAGGGATTCAGGGGCAGGACTTCTGGTCGCAATATGGCAACCAGGGCGCGAGGTAACTGTCAAGGGGTGGGGCTACCTATGCAGCCCCCAACAGCTCACCAAACTTTTTAAGTTGCCCTCCACTCAAAATAATTGCCCACCCCTGATTTAGATCAACCTAACCCTAGTCAGGTCAATCTAAATATAACATCTGCATATACCCAAAAATAATCAGCTGCTTTCTGCTCCCCTTTGTTTTGCAAAGCAGCCAAGAGATTAAGCTATACCTAAGATATATAGATGACATCTTCATCATGTGGACCAAAACCCCACAGTCTGATTGATTTCCATCAAAAATTCAACAATCATCACCCCTTCATCAGACTCTCTCTTGAATACTCAAAATACCAACATTTCCTTTTTGGACACCATGATCAATATCCAAAATGGTAAAATACAAACCACAATATACAAGAAACTCATGGATCAACATACATATCTACACCAGCAATTATCCGAAACACACCAAAACAGCTGTAATTTATAGCCAAGCCCTCTGATACCACCAAATTTGCACCAAGAATACCCATGATTGCCACCTCAAATTTAAAAAAGCCTTTCACCCCACAAGGACATTTCTTCTGAGAAAAAGATCATACTTTTGAAAGAGCCACCCGGATAGGAAACAAAGATTTGCTGTAGTGCAAAAATTAAATCCCCATGAATCACACACCCTTAGTTATGACATACCATCCCTCCCTGGAACCTACACAGAAAATCCTCAAACAATTGCAACCCATACTAGAAGACCCAATTCTTAAAAAGATCTCTCCAGAACCACCCATCCTAGCCTTTAAACAAGCACCAAACCTCAGTAACCTCATCACCATAAGCAAACTCCCTATGGCTCAAACTACACCAGATGGATCTAGACCATACCAGGGCAAGAAATGCCTGCCAACATCTCTCCACCAGTCCCACAATAACTATACCCCACAATGATTCTGGGATCCTACACCTGGCACCTCCAGAAATGTAATCTCTCATACAGTGCACTAAATGTCCTGATGGAAAATATGTAGGAGAAACCAAACAACAGCAGTGTACTAGTTGAACACACACCAAAAATCTATCGAGGACAAAAATATCTAATTACCTGCAGGTGCCCACTTCTCACAAGCCAATCACTCCCCCTCTGATCACTCAGTTCTAATCCTCAAAGGGAACTTACATAACACCTTCTGTAGATGAGCCTATGAACTGCACTTCATAAGTCTACTGGACAAAAAAAATCATGGGCTTAATATAGACATTGGATTTAGGACACATTACAGCCTGCCTGACACTGATTCACCAGGTACCTGGCCTGAATTTACCATTTACACATTTTTATTCCAACTTCCTCCCCTCCCATTCTTCTCTACCCATTGTCTTCCTAATTTCCACCTATTTATTTTTCACAGACTGCCTCTTTTCTACCTTGGAGAACTCAGTACTACAGCACAGAGTCTCCTATGCTTACCTTTTGCATTCCTTCAGTCATTACTTCTCCCTCTTTCCATCCCCTCCCCTCCCTTCTCTTCTCTACCAAACTTCCACCTATTTACATTTTCATTGACCTCCTGTCACACTTTTAGCTTCTTTCCTAACCTTGGAGATCTCAGAACAACAGCAGCCTCCCAATGCCTGAAGAAGGGTGCTTGTGCCCAAAAGCTTGCAAAAGAACTTTTTTCCAATTACTCAGTTGTTCTAATAAAAGATAATCACACCTCTATTCAAAAAACCTTGCCTGCCGACAGCTTGAAAACAAAACATTCTGTAGAATAGCAAGGGAAATTAGCATGGTGTGATCTAGATTAATATCACACTTTGTGCCAAAGATGTGAGTGGCAAGTAATTAACTGACAGAAAATTAGTCAATTCATTGGCATTCATTGTAATCAAATCATAAAACAGGATTCATTTAAGAAAACAGTCACTAAAATATCCACTCCCTAAACAGAGTTATGATCTAAACTATCCTTTTAAAAGTCACTAGTTTGAAAGCTTCAACTTACTCAGGCATTAGCACCTATTAATCAGACATGAATAATCACTTCTTACTGATATTTCCAATTTGCATTGGCAATCCACTTACTGAAAAGGCACGTCTGACATTGGGCACCTCATTGAAGGCAATAACCACAGGAACAATATCCAGGGCACTGAACTCTAGTACAGCCGTGTTGACGGAAGCAGCATCCTGTGAGGGGCCATTGGCAAAAAATATGGCAACTTTCCTTGTGAGAACTCCCCGACGAATCCGCTTGAACACATTCCTTGCAACAAACCTCATGGCTGTGCCAATGTTGCGTCTGCCTGAGGACCTCTCCAAAGGAATGCTCTGTACTGCTTCTAGCAATAACTTATGGTTCCGGAATTCAGCGAATCTGATGAGATACTGCATGTTGGTATTGTATGAAACAACAGAAACACGAGCACCAGTCGGGCAGTTACTTTCACTGATCCTAATCTTCTTTAGCAATGACATCACAACATCCTTCATCTTTGCAAATGCTACTTGGGTCACATCTTCAGACATATCAAAGGCAAACACCACTTCAGTTGGATACACTGGACATTTGTTTTTATCTGGAAACAAAGGCAGTATGTGAGAAGTTTCCCACACAACCATTATCATTGTAATTTGTACAGTCTAATAAAGTAGTAGTACATAGAGTTATTTACCTGATGAACAAGCTAGAATGGAGAGAGAGAGAGAAAAAAAAGTATTTTATTTTACAGTTGCCTTGATTATGTTGCATTTATATTTACAGTAACATGTTCCACACTTGAGGTAAAGAGCCTGACCCAAAATTCAGCAAAACTTCTAAAGCAGATATTGTTATAGACATGCCTTCCCCGAGCAAAAATTCTGCTGCAGCCCAAATGATAGTTTTGTTGGGTGGAATTTAATAAAGCCACACTGGGTGGAAGAACCCAGGCACATGAAGGCTATTTGTGTTTTCTTATACAATAGAAAGATGAGCAAAGGAGTAGCAAGCTGGGCTAGGATGAAGTCTCACCCTCCCCACCCACCAAAATGGTCAAATGGTTCATAAGCTAATTATAGGAAAATACTACTTTCTCCCCTCCCTTACACAATGGGCAGACTTCTCCCCCTCCTTCTTACTTCCTCCCTCTCCCCTAATACAAAGCTTGAGCTACTTGGGCAGCAAGCTGGGGACCAAAATTTATCCCAAACAAACACTAGACATACATGAAGATGGGAAACTTTAATGAGAAGTACATTGGGGAAACCTGAAATCATGTTTTCAAGCCTACAAACCGTGTATTCAAAATTTCAGCCCCTCAAGGATCCTGTAGTTATAGCAGGGTGATATTCTACTGTCTTTTTAAGAACGGAGGATTGGTAAGCTTGTTTTTCCTTCAAAAACAAATATTTGGGACTTATAAATTGGGAGACATGCAAATTTTATATTTTTCCCCATTTTAAAATGACAAATTTCTAGAGTTTTACTTACCCCTTGAAGAATTTGTATGAAAACATCAAATATGAAACAGATGGCCTGAAGTCCATACCAATCCCATATCTTAACTATTTATACTATTAACATGCCTTTGATACTTTTGAGGGCAGTTGAACAGGAAATTGAAAATGTTCTATTTAGCCATGAAGACACCATATAAAATTCCCTGAAATCTCTCCACCTATTAGCATACCCTGCCCATAACCTGAAAGGGCTATTTCTAAGGAGGAAAAAATAGTTTGGCATCTACAGCCCATTGCATACTTGGCATCTATTAAGACCAAAGGAGCCTATTGGCACCGACTGTGAACATATTTTCTAGGACTGTGCGAAATGGCACCATTCCGTTTCGCCTTGAGTTTTGACAGTTGGACGAAACAGTGTTTCATCTTGAATTTCATTTAGAGTTGAAACAGCTGTTCCATTCCATTCAAACAGAAAGGCTGTTTCGACGCTGTTTCGACTTTTGCTGGGGATGGGAAGTCAGACCAGCTGGGCTGACTTCCCATCCCCAGTGCTGGATCACACCAGGGGCAGCAGGCAGCCCAGCTGGGCTGCCTGCTGCCCCTGGTGTGATCCAGCACTGGGGATGGGAAGTCAGACCAGCTGGGCTGACTTCCCATCCCCAGTGCTGGATCACACCAGGGGCAGCAGGCAGCCCAGCTGGGCTGCCTGCCACCCCTAGCGTGATCTACCATGGGGGTGGGGAAGCAGCCCAACTGGGATGCCTCCCACCCAGGATGCAACCTAGCACAGGGGATAGGGAAGCAGCCCAACTGGGCTGCTTTACCACCCCCTACCAGATCTTGCACCAGGGATGGGAAGTCAGCCCAGCTGGACTTACTTCTCATCCCCAGCCTATGGTCGAAAAGTTTTGACTTTTGAAACGTTTCGACCAGCTTTGCTTTGTTTTGAGGCTATTTCAAGGACCTTTGTTTTGTTTTGATTTTGCTGTTTCAACCTCAAAATTGGTTGAAACAGTGTCAAAATGAAACAGCTGGCAAAATTTCACACAGCCCTAATATTTTCCTGCCTTGGATACCAATGAAGTGAACCAAGAGCTTAAACTTAGCTTCACATAAGTTGCCAAACAGCCAGAGGTGACAACTTTCAGTCACTACCAATTTGCACCAAATTTATGTCATCTGGCTACAATGATTATTAGAAGTTACAGACCCATCTCCTGAGCAATTGTTGTCCTGTATGTTTAAAAAGCAGCTGTAGTGAGACAACCCATCAGGGAAAAGAAATAAGGTACCCATTACCTGCTCTGAGCATGGGGTTAGACAAAATGACCTCCTGAGGTCCCTTTCAACCCTATTTTTCTTTGGTTCTATAATTACTTACGGCAATTTTCTCGTGTAAAATTGACAAGTTCACAAGGCTGCAGAAGGAAAGCAAAAAATAATTAGGGGCAAGAGCCTTATTCAGGTCCCAGGGGAAAAGCAATGGAAATCTTTCCTTTGACTTCAATGGAAGCTAGCTAGTTCAGGTCTCAAGTCCTCCCATTATTATTTACAGCAGTACAAATCCAGAGAAAAATGCTGTAGTTACTCAGGCTTTAGACTGCTGTGCCCAATATTAGGATCTTAACCAATAACAGAAGCTGAAGTTCCCTATACTTGTTTAATTAGCCACTTAACCTCTCTCAGATGTTTTACATGAATACATTCTGAAATGTTCATTTTGTCTAATGATCCAAATGTTAAAATCTAAAGGAGAAAATTTGGCCTATCCAATGCTGCAGGATGAGTGAAGGAGATACACTTCAGGTATGGTTTTCTACAGGAATTCTGTCAGCCAAAGAAGGCTTCTATGGCATGGAAGAGCAACCTCCAACGATGAGCACATTGCTTTACTTTTGAAAAGGAGCAACAGGTACCTTCCATAGATAGCATGTATTCTTGACCAAAGGCATAACTAAAGATGCTGTTGTGCACCAAAAGTCAGGTGTGGAGAGTGGCCTACCAAATGCTAGATAGCAGGGGGAAAATGTCAAGAACTGGCACCCAGCTCGCCCTACCCTACTGCTGTCCATTACTGTCACATGACTTAGCAGGGGTTGGACCTGTCTTTACCTGGTAGACCACATCCCACTTGGATCTGAGAGATCCTACCCCACTACTTTCCTTGGAAAAAGGCTGGGGTCAGCAAAGGCTTCTTTTACCCTCTAGTGCAGTCCTATATAAGGAAGATCTAGTCCTAAGTCTGCAGGGTGCCTCTGTAAACACATTCCAATTAAATAATAAGGAGAACTTGCTGTGCATCAATCCGCATTCATGATGTATTTGTCTATCCCTTGGTTATTTACTTTACACAGAGAACCACTCTTCTTCAAACAATTAAAAGAAATCTTTCTTTAGGAATTAATAGCAAACTCTATACTGTCAACATTTCTAAATTGGAAAAAAAAAGAAAAAAAAAACTAAACACCATTAACTACATGCATCATGCCCTAAAGAGAAATGAGAAGGCTACATACTGCCATGGCTGCAATGCCCATTGGTCCTCTAGTGCCCTGGAACAAATGAAATAAAGGTATAGAAAAAATTAGACCCTCATGCTAAGAGTATAGCATATCTGTAACTATGGGAGGATGATCTTAGAATATTCAGACGTTTCTACGATGGTGCATACATGTGGTGTTTTCTTGACAGCCATTCACGAATTCACACAAGTACCCAGAATATTTCCCAGCATGGAATTATTCTATAGACTAGCTCCTAATAAAGCTGAAGACTGATACTTCGACCAACTTTCTCCAAAGTTATTTCCATCAATATTACTCTTAAGGCTTGTTTCCTACATTTTGTCATCTCCATGTTAGACCATGGATGTTGAACTTATTATAGTCCAGGATAAACTTCAAAGGGATAGATGTCTACACTGTTCCATTAAGTACTGATGAAAGAAGGACCAGAAATGGGTTACGTGCAAATGAACCCATGCCTAAAAATAACTCTTAGCAAAGAAAACACAACAATAATAGCAAACCAGCAGCTGGAATATGCTATAGCTGTAAAAGATTAAGGCAGGATCCTTGTGGAGAATTCTGCCTATAAAAAGAAAACATGACAGATTGAAATTGGTAATTCAAATAATTCTAGTTATTTAAATATCATTTATGACTTAAAAATCAGGAAGAAGGAAAACTTAATTTTAATAACTTATTTTAATCTTGATTTGCATTGTTACTTTTTAGTTACTACCATAAAGAAACATATGCAACAGTGCAGATAGGAGCCTTCTGGGATTTTCAGAAATGCCTAAGCAAGATAAGTGTCTCTTAAAGACATCAATTACCTTTTGCCCCCAACTACAGATATTATTAAATAAATATCTTTTAAGTCGCTGAAATATGAGGAATGCTCATGAATGAAGCACATTTACATAAACAAAAAGATTTTACGTTAATTTTATGCCTTAAGTCATAATTTCATATTTAACTTCAAAAGCCTTTATTTTTCATATTAAAAAAACCTATATCATTTAAAATAAAACAACCTGTTTTGAGCTTTAAATGTATCAGATGTTTTTAAAATAGCTTTTTATCCTCTCTGGAATATAACAGAGAATGGAATTTTGTCCTCAGTTAAGCTCAGGAAATGCCATTTGCTTCAAAAGGTTTTGCCGTATATTACTGAAGACACAACAGATCTCCCCATGCCTCCTGGCCAGTGAAATGCATTCTATTTTAAGAAGCATTAGCATGTGTGCCATTACTCCTAAGTCATAAACATATTACTGATTTTTCCACGAGTTTAAATACGTTACCATTGATCCTGGTGGGCCTCGTTCCCCTGGATTTCCCATTGGACCTTGAATGCCAGCATTGCCCTAAAAAGGGAAACTTGGGTCAAGTTTTCACGTTGATTTAGTCTTTAGGAGGAAAGACATGGGGACAGAACCTCAGGCATTGAAAATCTGCATAGCTCCACTGACATCCAGTTGAGGACCTGGTGGTTTCCCACCTTTTGAATACAGATGGAATACTGTAACAAGATACAACAGAGTACTAATAACGAATGGCTTTGATACCTCTTGTACCTTTCACAACAAGGCTTCTCGCTAGGGTAAGGCACATATAAAAGCAGATACAGCATCAATTTTCAGTCTCCTTTTGAGCAGGAGATGCTCAAACTCTAGCAATTTTCAATGAGAAGATTTCCTTAAATAAAGAGTACAGGGTAAATAATCCTCACCCTTCTTCCTCTAACTCCTTTGGACCCCTTATTTCCTGGACTGCCTGGATTACCTTCTTCTCCCTATAAAACAATTAAAATCAGAACCTCAGAGCTAAGGAAACAAACAAAAGAATAGCCCTAACCCAAACAACCCACACAAACAAAACAGCATACAGAGCAACAATAACAAGCAGCAAAAATGATATATTTTATTGTACCTGTGGACCAGGCAATCCTGGGAATCCAGTAAATCCCTGGTATTAAGGAAAGACAACAACGGTTAATAAGAAATTAAAATCTGCTAACCACCTGTTATTCAGCAAAACTCTTTTCTTTTAATTAAAACAGGTTAAAATGCTTGCAGCATTTCAGCCTTTTTTATATTTAAGCATCTATTGCTTAACCTACGCAGTTCCCAAATGGCACTGTTCTAGCTTGCCAGTTTAAAACTATACCAATATAACTATGTTTGACAGCTTTACTTATCTTACCTTAATTGTTGAAATGTTATTTTTCCTTGTGAAACAGTGGAATTGATTTTTTTTTTTTTT
>NW_017729006.1:13717780-13724322 GCF_001723915.1 Gavialis gangeticus | reverse complement strand
TTTTTTTTTAGCAATCACAGGACCACAATCTCAGGTTTAACTTCACTTTCTAGCAGTTGATTCTTACTGTTGTCAGCCTCTCACTTCTCAGTTTGGCATTCAGAGTTTAAGGGTCAGATAAGAAGCACTCCCTTTTTTCATTAATGCTTTTTGAAGGAAGGCCGTTATTTTACAACCTTGTGTGTACTGCTTGGATGGAGGTAAAATATAACAGATTTCATGACTGTCAATTCCAACTGAAGATGTTCCTTTCTGACATTAAAGTCACTAGCAGAATTCATTCACTATGTGAGATGGCCCCATTTTGGGAAACTAACTTCTATGAATCTGGACATCATGATCACACAGCCATCAAAATGGGGTTGCCCAGTAGATCCATGTAAACATAGATATTAACATATTACAATTTATGTCATTTGCATGCTAGGGTTTGTTTTACTATGATATTGGGCTTAACATAGTGAAATTTGGCTTGTGATCCTGTGCAATTATAGCAATCCCGGTAGAAGACTGTAGCCAAGGTTGGGTTTTTTTCTGGGAGAATCTCATTTCTCTTTGGAATAAGTTCTGCCTCACCCTCGAACAGTGGTGAGGAAATGAAGGAGAATAAGAATCCCCATACCCTGGCATAGCCCACTTAAACATGAAGGAAAATAGTCCAAGCTAACTGAAGGACTAGGAACTGTCCAAAGCAGGAGGGGATAGGCAAAGAGTGGATCAAGCAGTGGCTTCCTCCACCTCACATGCTCATCAGCAGGGCTTAGTGGCTGCATATGGAGGTGAAGTGCTACATCCATTACAAAGGTATATCATATTGCACCTATGTATCCTGCTTCCCGGCAAAGCGCTCTAACCACCAAACCGAGGACTGGGCTTAACCCAGACCTCTCTCCAGACCTTCTCTTGAAGCTGGCCTACTGCACTTTTCATTTGATGTTCATTGGCTGAAATAGATAAACGGTACTGGAGAGTCTGTGGCATAATAGAATAAGGGGCTCAGGCTAGAACCAAGGGCTCCCTCCTTCCATGACATCATCTATCTATTCAGCCACACTTCCCCTGACTTGTTCTCTTCCTTCTGGTCTTACACACCGGCCTCATTTGACTGTCTAGTAGGCCAGCTTCAAGAGAAGAGATAGAGAAGTCAATGTCTAGCTTGTGGTTTGGTGGTCACAGCACTTTGCAGAGGAGTAGAAGATACAGGTTAAACCCCCATCTGGGTCAGAGGGGCCTAAAAAGCAGATTTCTTGCTCCTTAGGCAAGTGCTTTAACCACTAGGCTACTGAGTTAGTAGTTAGAAGGATCCTCCTGTTTCACAACCATAGAATTTCCAGAAGATGCACATATAGGACAATTCTGTTTCACCATAAAGCAAAATAGGAGCATAAACTGTGTGCAGGGCCAAAATCTAGCTACACCACTGCATGCATGTCGTTTTGGCACATAAGATGAAATGGGATTTAGCCTTTGGACTAGGATAGCGGCTCTTAAGCTTTTTAGTTGCAAGGCACCCCTCATTAGACTCTAAGCATCCCTTGGAAAGTGCTCTCTCTCAGCTGACACTCATTTCTTAACTACAGAATAATTCTTCTGTTTCAAAGAATATAGAAAGACCCTTGGAATTCTTTTTGGACAAATGTTAGAATGTCATATTGTTCACAGATTTTATTAATTTTAATATCCAGTGTTTAGTGGAAGGTGTCCAGAAACTTTTGCACAAACTTTTTCTTCATACAGGACTTTGCACAGTCATAAATATTCAGAAGGATCGAAGGAAATGTTACTGCATTTTCATTTTCTTTAAATTATCACTACGAAACTGTGAAGTGACAGCATTTTTCCCAAGTGTTGGCTGTAATTTGTTACAGACCTTTTGTAACAAAATTATAGGCAATGACTGGGACAAGTTATTTTTGCTCAGGTCCTTTTCTTCGGTTTCAAAGTAAGCACAAAGGGTGAAAGTTCACAGGTAGGAAGTCAGCTCCCACACTAGTGCAGGTCATTGGTCTTCACTGAGCATCCAAATCAATTAATTCAATCACTGATTTCAATCAGATGAGAACCTGGTCCATTCATTATTTAAATTAATGATTATCTGTTATTTGGAAATAAATACCAACTTATGGCTGAAGGGCCCCTTGCTGATCAAGAGTGTGGGGATGTAAGTTTCCACAGTGCTCCCACTCTGTTACACCCAGGCTCACCCGAGCAATGGCTCACATGCCTACTGTTCTTCTAGTACTCCAGCCAGAGTAACAGATCTTCCTGTATTCCCCTCTCTAAGTGGGGAAGAGTCTTGGACCTGGAACCTCAAAGCCACAGTTCCCTCCCAAGAATTGTCCTCTTACCATGACAGATACCTGCCATCACTTACTCTGGGGCTGGAGTACAGTTTCTATCTGACTTCTAACGACAGAGTCCGTCAAGTGCACCTGCACCAAAGTGAAGTTCCAGGGACTCAAGTGACAGAGCTGGAAGCAAAAACCACACCTGCAGATCTAAATTCAAGTGGCCTGATTCAGAGGTACACATGAAATGGAGTTGGAGAGAGATGGATTAATGTGGATGGACACTGAAGGGGTTATCACTTTCCTTTGTTAGTAAAAACATATCCAACTGTCACCGTAACAGAAGCAGCACTATCTGACTGGCATTATGCTGAAAAACTTAGTTTTTGAGCTCACCTTTGTTCCTTTTTCCCCTGGAAAACCATAGCCATCATTGCCATCTAGGCCCTGCACAGGTTAAATAAGACATGATTTGTTATTTTCTAATGTAATACTATCTTCTCACATATAACATACCCAAGAATAAGAGAGCTTCTTTTAGAAAGGCAGAAGGAAGAAAAAAAGATCTTTCCTTATAAACAACTAGTAACTGGACAGCAGCAGCTAGCCATGCCTGCTCACTTTCTGCTCCCTGTGGATCACAGACTTTACTTTCATTTTTGCCCAGTAAGGGACAGAAGCAGCTTCACCGTATTTCTCACATTTAATGCTTCAATTTTCAGCAGCTGTTTTTTGAAAAAAAATGTGCATTATATGTGAGACAATACAGTACTAGCTGTGAATTCAATGCTGCACTGACCTACAGTGCATTGAGCCTTTTTTGTCCTTGACTGCAAGGGCAACTGTGTAGTTTGCAGTGTCCCCAACACATTATAGCAGCAGTGGTAAAAGCTATGAAGAGATATAATGGCCAAGGACCAGATCCTCTTCTTCCATTTACACTGCCTCTCACTTACATCTTTTCACTTTTCTCAGGGGTCTGAGGGCAGAATTTTTACACATTCATTTTACTGAACTCTAACTGAAATTAACACAGTTGTGAGATTGCAGCTTGAATGCAAGAACCAAGTATTTAACTCCTATAACTGATGGACAGTATAAATGCAGGCACCACCTTTGCAGCCAAATAATTAGTCACAGCTATGAAGGCTAACACCTATCTGTCAGCAGTTGTACACACAGCTCCACAACTGAAGTAACAAGACTCACAGGCAGGCCCCTTGATCCAGGGGGTCCCAATAAGCCCTTCTCTCCAGGAGCTCCAGGTTCACCCTATTACAATTAAAATATGAAAGATGTTGTTAAGTTTTACCTACCAGGCAACATTTTGCTTTGAATGAAGAGAACCGGGTCATTAGGGTAGAAGCTGTACTTATGAGTTTTGCACAACATAACAGAATAAGTTAAATTTTTTGTGGGGTCTTTCAAGAGGAGGAACTGGAAAGCACAGATCAAGCCAAGGCCACGTGCACTTGAAGCCAAATCCAGCAGGCCTTGAAGAAGCCATTTAACTTCTCAATGCCTTAATTTACCCATCTGCAGCACATACGGCACATACTATTCCAAGAGGTGTTGCCAGGTTATTTTACGCTTGTACAATCCTTGAAAGACAAGTGGACAGGAATGAAAATGTTATTGTAATCTGGCACCTTTTGTCCCCTAGGTCCTGGATTCCCAATAGAGCCAGATTCCCCAGGGAGTCCTGGATTACCCTGAAATCAGAAACACAAATTAATTTTTTTTGGGGGTTTTGTTTTTTAAAGAAAGAAATCTACTGGTTAATGTTCACTAGAGCTTAAAATTGCTCTAGGCTTATCCTTTGCAGTTGGTCCATCTAGCGGTCACACTTAAAGTCTTTAGGAACCACAATAAGTTCTCTCAACCAACCGTGCAAATTAGTCTCTCTTTTTTTTGTCTAAACACTTCACAATGTCCAGTATTCTCAAATATTAATTGTAAAAGCATCAGAGAAGATGAACATACAGAAAAAACTAGGTCTGAAAGCCTGAGTCTCCTTGAAATACATGCCTAAATCTTGAAAGGTTGGACCAGATTCTCATCATAATTATAGGCAGCCTTTCCATTTCTAGTGAAAAAGTAAGGCAAGAATTTCTCAATGCTATCTATAGTTCAAATATATTCCAACCTTGAATCTTCTGGGCACTTCCCTGTAGCCACACTCAGATAAAAATATTCACCAACCATGAATCAGATTTTTCAAGCAATAGGGTTAGTACAATTTCTCATTGCTACCATGAAAGAGGTCTGCAGAGTAGTTTCTTTTCTCTCTGGAGTTACTAATCAACACCCACTTCACTAACCAACCCAATATTACCAAAGTTTACAATGACTCTCTCATTTGGCCATTGATTACTTCAGGATTATACTAAAAATAATCCTCCATTTCTTCTTAGAGATCTTATTTATCAAGGTTCAAAATAAATTTAAAAAGGAGATGAAGACAAACATAAGGTGCAGAATAAGGGGTTATTATTTAAAACTAACATGACAGCCTGGTATGCCTTGTGTTCCTTGAAGTCCACTGATCCCTCCTGGACCTCTTGAGCCCTGTTAAAAGAAAAGGGCATTTTAAAAAAGTGTAATGTTGCTAATTTGCACAGCCAAGTAGACCCACAGCTGCCTAAATGAAAGCACCTGGCCTGCAAGCCTCTCTATGCAAACAGACTCGTTGAACGTATGCGTTCAGGACTAGGTTGTATGGAGCACCTTGCAGAATCAAGCTGTAAGTATTTATTCAAATATGTGCCATGGGGGAAAAAAAAAAAAAAACACAAGAAAAAAAATCAAGGATCAACACAATTCAGACCTCTCTCATTTTTTCTGCCAAATATAATATTGTTCTCATTCTTTGCAAACAGCACTTGAAAGCATACTAGGAAATACTTATTAGCATACAAGCATTTGACAATTTTTAACACTTTTTAATTCTGTGCAGTGATGATGAACATTTGAATAAAGACATTCTGAGAAAGTCTGCTTGACGATATTCTGTAAAAAGGAAAAGTAACAAAAACTTACAAGATAAATTATTTGTTCCTAGTATTCACTCACCTCTGCTGGTTTCAAGCTGCATGTATATGAACTCCAAGGGGAGTGTAGCCTATTGAATTTAGTGGGGCCACGTAGGAGATATGTCCAAGTGGAATTTTTGTTCAGAAAATTTGAAATAAGCAAAACATTTTTCAAGAGAAAAAAAGAACAGTAAAAATAATAGTATGTTTTCACAAAAAGCAGTAAGCCAAGTAACTCAGCATTTTTTTGCTACCTGTGGGCCTTGTGGTCCAGAGATGCCTGGGGTACCTTCTTCCCCCGGATCTCCTTGTATACCCTGGCAGAAAGGGAGAAGGAAAAAAAAGAAGAGTGAGAAAGGCTGACTATATTTCTTATACAGAATCACAAATTAATTTCAAACCACTAGTACTGAACAGCCCTTGAACTTGGCCACTGCAAGGTGCTCAGAGCATGAAAGCAAACAGGAGTGGGAAGTGTCTCGGGTATTCTGTCCGCTTCCAACCACTATGCGTGGCTATCTGCAGTCTATCCCAAACCCTTGTAAGTTTTCCTGAATGCAAGTAAAAGTTACAGTTTTCATTCTCATCACTAGAAAAAACTACATGTCAAATGGGCAAATTAAGTTGTCCAGTTTTAAGATCACCAGCTAAAACACACACAAAGTGGCCATCTTCAAAAGAGTCAATTCAGCTGATACCCTGAAGAAATATCTTTTTACTTTCCTTCTCTGTTGGATTGATAAAAGGTCTGGTTTAGCACTAAGATGTTTCAGAACACGTTGGAGTTGTTCATTTGGAGATCACAAATATGTCTGAGAATTCTCTGGAAATTCTGGAGAAACCTCTCTTAGGGAGAGTTGGATTCAAAATAATTTTACTGTCCAATTATAAGAAACTCTGCCTGCACGAAAGGACTGGGAAGGATATCAAATGGAATAAAGACATCACATGGATTTGATGAGTCCAGTGGTAGCCAAATAACAGCACTGCAACACTTGACATCTGTTACAATGCTAGCTATAGAAAACCAGACAATGTCTTAACAGAAGCACCCTCATATGAAATTGTCACTTAGACAATACTGTCACCTAGATATTTAAACAAACAAGAATTTGGATCAGAGCATTTGGGATCTTATCTGAGGCACACTGGTCCAATTTTTTTTCCATGGTAAGGGTGGCCAAAATCTGGAATGGGTTTCCAAGGGAGATGGTGCTCTCCC
>NW_017729006.1:13711658-13717679 GCF_001723915.1 Gavialis gangeticus | reverse complement strand
CTGTTGAGGTCCCTTCCGACCCTAGCATCTATAAATCTATTTCAAAGCCCATTGAAACCAGTGGGAGTCTTTCCACTGACTTCAGTGGACTCTGGATTAGGCCTAGAGATAACCCATTCTTTTCCCCTTACTAGTTCTCCTGCTTTTCTTTTACATCTCATTTTTTATTCCTTACCACTTTTTCTTTGCAATTTACACAAAATTAGTTGTGTTCACATTTGCAACACACTTTCTCTCTTGTTAGGTATTAAAATAATTGTTTGATCTGTCCATTGGTTAACAATGTCTACGATATTTTAGTATGGCTCCCTTTATATTTGTTTTTAACCAAAAAGTCATCATAAACAGAATTTTTTTGAAAAGATACCTTTTTTCATAAAATGTAGACCACAATTTGCCATGAAGCTGCAAAAAAAAATTCTCTGGAGAAAATAGTGAAGTGGTATGTTCTTGTGTGATTGTGAAGCATTTTTTTTTCTCCTCCTCCGTACACATTTAGCTCTAGTTGTCATTTTAGTACTTTCCATAAGCTACTGAAAGTAGCAGAGTTGTATGGACATTAGTGAGGTCAGTCTTACTCTACTGTTTGCAGTCTAAAGTCAGCTGATTTTACTACCTGGCCCCGAGTGCTTTGTGATATACCAAGGGATATAAGCCAGCAGGATTAGCACAAAACATTGACATGTGTCTTTATAGGAAGGGAGGCTTTAGTCACCTGGCTACTGCATCTAAGAGAAATTTGACACCACACATTTCATATAGCTGCCACTGAAAGAATATAATGCAACTGAACTCACGCAGTTGTTTGCTGTGCAGGTGAATACAGAATGTGGTGAGACTTGAACAGAGGCTTTATAACATGTATGCTGTAGATCTGTGCCCCAATACAGGTATGCAGCACACAGGTGGTGTCAGAAGACACCACAGTAGTGGAGCTATGACTACACAGAGCTGCTCGGAAACTTTCCCAGTGTGGAGGAATGCAAGTCAAGTATTGCAGAATTACACTACCCTGAAGCTGCAGTAGTAGTTGTCAAGGAGCACCTCCATCATTGCTCTGTGCTTTGGTGGGGTAGAAAGGCTTTCATCCTCACCATCACCCCTTTATGTTTCTCCATTGAACAGACTATTTAGCCAGGCAGAACACTGAGTCTGGGCACTGACTCCTGGAGAGAACCAGTATATTTTTAGAAGATAGAGCTGTAAGTAGGAAGTAACTAACTGAAAGTGTGTAAAAAGTTCTTGGTTGCTGTGGGCACCATTTCTTTCCCTGTATCTCTGAAAAGGGAAAGTCATGCAATTAGGAAGCATTAGATTAGCAAGGGGGTGGAACATGAATGACTTGTGCCTCCTGAGGCAGAGGGGCATGGCGACCGCCCGCAGGTGGCGGTGTCAGCCGCAGGGGCATGGCAGCGGCAAGCAGGGACTGCCCACAGGCAGCCAAGGTGACATCGGCAGCAAGGCTGGGCTAAGTGGGGACTGCCTGCAGGCAGACATCACAGTGTTGGTGGCAAAGGGTGGAGGGGGGTGGCGAGCAGTGACCACCTGCAGACACCAGTGGCAGCAACCAATCTCAGGGGGGCACATGCCCTAACTTGTGACCCTGCTACGCATTGCCTATGAGGTGAAAGACGACTTCTCCATTCTGCAGTCTACCATTTTATAAAGAAAATTAAATGTTTTTCTGTATAACAATTTCTGAACCTTAATGGTCTTCAGCATCCCCATAATGGATAGTATAGTCAGATGGGCAACCATGCCCATATTCTCAGATCCATGATGTTTAAGGGCTCATGTACACACCATGATTTTTGCCCTTTTATGCACTGCAATTGCATCTCTGTTTGCACAAGTGGGATTTCCCAATACTTTAAAAGTCTTTCTTGTGCATTAAACTAAAACTCCTCAGATGTAGTTTAGTTTGGCTCGCTGGGAATTAAAGCATCGTGTACATGGATGTGTTGCGTGCAAACACATAAAGCACTCAAAGACATGTAATGACCCTCTTTGTCCACCAGATGGTACTGCAACTTTTTTTTGTAGTTCACCCCTTCGAATTGCTTTCACTTTTGAATTGCTTTCATTTCTGTTTTTTTGTCTTGTGTGGTTTGCTGGCTCCCTGCTTCCGCAGCTGTGTGGCAGGACACGGGTACAGGGTGGGCAGGGGCCCCAGGCCAGGGGGCCAGTGCTGAACTGTTCCCATTCTCCTGCAGCACCATCCAGGGACCTGGCTTAATTCATCTGAAAATCTAGTGTGTGTAAACGCAGATGTGATGCTTCAAGGCTTAATTAGTTTGAAAACCTAGTGCGTGTAAACACAGATGCGACACTCCAAAATAAACAAGTTTAATTTTTATAAACCCATTTAATTAAATGAGAATTAAAACCCATGGTGTGTACAGGTGCCCTTGTCTGGTTAACTACAGAAATCATCTAATTACTACTTTTTGGCTGACACCTTAGAGAAAAATCTGAACAGAGTCTTTTGTAATTCCATCAGTGACCAACAAAAAAGCCACCACAAAAAGATGGAACTTTTTAAGAAAGGGGTTTTTTAAACCAGAAAGCAGCAATTTAAAAAAGGAAACTGAAAGGCAGCAGTACTGATTAGTATTTAATTTTTAAAAATATGGTCTTCGGTAACATTTAAAAAATGCACTTAAAGTAGCAAAAGCAGAGGACAACTCTAAAATATTCAGATTCTTTCAAATCATTGAAATCATTTACTGAAATATATCCATTAAAAATGCACAAGATACAGTTTGTCAGATACCCCGGTTGTAGCCATATTGGTCTAGAGACAAAAAGAATCAGAACTCATGGTAGAGGTGATATCTTTTATTAGACCAACTAGATTTTTGCAAAAAAAAAAAAAGCTCTTTATTTGCAAGCTTCTGGGCACAACCACTCTTCTTCAGGCATAGGAGAAAAAATTGTAAAAGTTCTCCTAGGCAGAAATGAAAATGCACATTTCATAGGAGAGTTGAAGGTGTGGTAAAATCTCCGCAAGATAATTTAAAATCCAAACTTTTTTGAAGAGGAAATTACTTTAGAGTCTTGTCTCTTTGGTACCAACTGAGTAAAAGCTTATCTAATGACCACATGTAGTAATTCTTGTGGCCTGCCTTAAGCCTAGTCATTTAAAAACTGAAGCCTGACTCAAAGTCCACTGAAGTAATTGAAAAGACTACCATTGACCCTTCAATGGATTTTTAGTTAGTTTCAAAGATGAAGTAAGAGAAGCTTGGGTGGATATACAAAGGGAAAACAAGAAATAAAATAAATCCCAGAAGTAGAAATGACAGGAGCAACACCAAAGACAAGTGACAACAATGAGAGAGGCCTATATGCTTAAAGAGTAAAGAGCTTAGAAAGTTAAAAGAAGAGTAGAAAGGCACCAAAATCAGAAAATTGGTCGTAATGAACAAGTAAACCATGGAAATGAAAGAGGTACACAAAGACCCAGACAGTCAAGTTCAATTCTGACAGTACTAACAAGCTTAGAAATGGGGGTGGGTCTAAACTGCTGATGTAGGGGAGTTCTCAATTGGTGTAGTGACCACAAACCAGCTCCTATGACATTCCTGCCACCCCCAGTCTACCCAGGAGAAGGGGAATTCTGAAGGCAAGGAGAAGCCAAAGCAAGCTGCATCCTGGGTTATTCTAAACTACTGACCAATCCTTTAGGGATCTTAGCTGTCTGGTAGACTTTACATAGTGAGCAAAGGTGACAGCTTGGAATGAAGTGGAGGTCAGGGGGTTTCCATGGAGCTCCTGAGGGAGAGGTTTTATTGTTAGATTTTATCTCATGTGCCCATGAGAGAAAAAATAGGGATGTGAGTAAAACAGTGTGGGGGATTGCTGTCCATTAAACTGGAGCAGTCACTTCCCACTAGACACTGCATTGTAATCAGATAGGCAGCAAGGTCACAAACCCACATTACCTCACTACAGCTCAGAATGAGGCAGCAATTAGTGGAGGATATGTTAAAAGGACAAAGAGTGACTAAGAAAGTTGTAATCAAAGACAGGGTGGCTGAAAAAAGAGTTGATATAAAAGGCACTGTCATCAAGGCCCTTCCATTTCCTTTTTTAACACATTTTGTTCAAGTATGGATAGTGCCATGGACACATCACATCCTAGCGGATGTAAAAGTAGCACCTTCAGGTCAACTAGGAACAAAGTCTTCCTATGGTAGGCACCATATAGAATAATACACAGTCCTTACCCTGAAAAACAGATAACCTACATAGTGGAAAGCAAAATAACCTACAAGCAGAGTATATAGGTACATGGTTTGTAAATATGATGATAGATGCATGTCCTTTATCTGAGGAGGGAACATATATGCCTACTTTTAAAAATAACATCTGGAAAATAACATTACTTCTGCTATATCTTTCTTGGATCTGCTTTTAGGTTTTATATAACTACACTATTTAGACAAACAATTCTTCTTTGCCAAGTGCATCACCTGAAATGTTGATAGAGAAGCAGAGATGTTCTCACCAATTACATCCATCTTCATAGTGTTTGTTTGCTTGCCAAGGGGTAGGTCTGGATATAACCAGACTGAGCAGTTATCAACAGCAATGAGATGATTTGTTCCAAGCTGTAATTAATTCCTGGTGCTTCCAGTCAGTAGCACGTTCTGATGTGCAGTCAACATATTCCCACATATGGAGTCCTGCAACAATGTTCTGGATGCATGGTCTTGCCTTGGAGACCCACATTCAACAGTTTGGGAATTAATTTTCCAATATGTCCTAGGATTCAGTCTTCTCTAGTGTACAGAGAAGGCTAATCTTTTAATAGCTTTGAATGAATTTTGTGATTCTAACATGAAGTCAGCTCATGCTATTTTTCTGAGACAGCCTTATTTAAAACTGACCCGTCTCAGCTGCCCATCTAATATTGGCAAACAAGGGACCATCAATGTTACAGCCCCTGAAACTTCTTTTCCTGGGCCGGCTGCAATCCCTTCTGTTATCTGCATATGTTCCACAAGCAGCTCCCTCAAGTGGAAGCAGAGCTAGTTTTGTTTTCTGTGCTAGACAGAAATACAAAGCTAGAAAAGATACTCATCTCAGTGTTTACTTTGCCTACTGTAGTTGGGCTGCTCACAGTGCTCTATTAGTGTTTTGCACTGGATTTAAGAGCTAGGGACAGATGTTACACACAAACTGGTTTAAGTGATCAGAAACTGGTTTCAACCTGTAACAGAATAGATGTGCACATAACCAGCTTGAAAATAGCTGAAACCAGTTTGAGATAAACCTGGCTGAATGCAGTATCAGACTCAACTGATTTGGCTCAAACCAGTTTATGCAATCTCTGGCCCAGACCCCTTGCTGGTTTAAGATAAGCCAGACCCCCCCAGCATCCCAGCATGCTCTCTAGGCTGGATGGGGCTCTCTGCTCCACAGCAGGGCTGGCCCCTCCCCTCTGCTTCCTGGCTGCAGCTCCAGAGATTGAAGGCTGCTCCCCACCCATCCAGCACTCCCTGCTAAGCAGGAATTCCCCACTCCCCTCTGCTCCCTTGCTGGAGGTCCAGCAGAGACTGCAGGCATCTGCCTGGCTTCTCCCTGCTAAGCACGGATTATTCTCCCCACCCCTCTGCCTTACACCTCTCAGCATTAGTTAGACTACATGCTGGGTACAGTCCATGCTCTGGGAGACAACAAAGTCAGACAGGCTTTTTGGAGCTAAATCAACAGGTAGCTAGTAATATCCTTCTTTGGAAAAGGTATTTAAGAAGAGCTTGAACTAATGGAAAGAGGCTTTGTTTTCTTAATGGGTTGATAAGCAGAGTTAAGGGTGATAAACTTTCCCTGCTAGGCTGCTCAGGAGTGGGGAGGAGATCAAAGCATCCTGCCTGGGCCTAGCCACTCCCCCACACCAGCACTATGAAAGGGAAGGTAGGGCTGCCCTAGCACCCCCTGGCTACTAGCCCAAGCCACTGCAGGTATGTGCCTGCATTTTTTTTAGTTCAGAGGTGATGTCTATGTGGATACAAAGTG
>NW_017729006.1:13691636-13706658 GCF_001723915.1 Gavialis gangeticus | reverse complement strand
GGAGATCAAAGCATCCTGCCTGGGCCTAGCCACTCCCCCACACCAGCACTATGAAAGGGAAGGTAGGGCTGCCCTAGCACCCCCTGGCTACTAGCCCAAGCCACTGCAGGTATGTGCCTGCATTTTTTTTAGTTCAGAGGTGATGTCTATGTGGATACAAAGTGGTTCAGCCTACCCAGGTTAGACTAACCTGCAAAGATTGAATCAATTCAGGCTCATGCATTTTGAATATCAATCCCTAGCCAAGGAGGCTTAAAATAGCAAATCCCTATCAGCAAGCCTTCTTTCTGCTCAGTTATTAGCTCTTGCCTTTCCCAAATAATTTATTTTTAGAATGCTTGAAAAGTTTTCAGAAGCCTCAGAGTAAGTTCTGAGGCTTTCTACAGTCACATTTCTTAAAGCCCTGTGACTTGGGTTTAACAAGCCATTCACTAAATTTGCAATATGAACCAGAAGCTGTTCTTGGATCTTCATCCATTCTAACTGAAACATCCCATGCAGAATTCATTCCTAAAACCTGAGCCTACCTAAACATAAATTTGTGAGGCTGCCAGACAGTATGCCAAATGTAACCAAACCCTGTCTTCTGTTATCATCATGTGATAACAGAGCTTTCTTAAGGATTTGGAGAAGGTTAGAAAGATGATGCCTTGCTTATACCTCCATGTTACTTAGATGTGTGTGCTTATATCGTTTGGGAAGAAAATCTGAGATGCTTCAGCCTCGTGCTCCAAGAATGAAGCCCACATGCTTATTTTTTTTCAAATCTTAGTTTATGTCAGTTTATTCTGGTTTACATAAACCGAACATAAAAGAGATTGTAACTATTGATAGTGAAGGGGGAGAAAGGGAGAAGAAGCACAATTCTGGTAAAACTGGGAAACAGAAGCACAGACCCCTCTGGATCTCTCTCTTTTTCCTGCAGCAGTGCTGGATCCCACCTGGGGGAGTAACAGGGGACAGGATGAGGTGCTACTACCCAGCCATGCTCTGCTGCTGGTGCTCCGGCAGCTGCTCGCCATGGGAGGAGCTGCAACAGGCTCTGCCTGGTGATGCTGGAATGCCTACTGCTGTCGCTCACCCAGCCTCTGGCAAGAGGGGAAACTGGAGCAGCGGCAGCACAGCTACCTTTTGTAGACCCCCACACATACTCCGTGAACCACCACAGAAATCTGACGAGGCACGTACCCCTTCCCCCCAATATGTCACCTATGAACCAGCAAAAAAATCGCTGGAAGCTGACTTTTATATTAGTGAAAGTTAGGAGTGTCCTTTATACTTCTAGTGTCTGCATCAAGTGGGCTTCTGGCCAGGTGTTTTCTGGGACCCAAAAACTGACTAGATTTGAAACAGACTTATAAAATGCAAGTGGTGAGGATCTATTCGCACTGGTATTTCCCTTCTAAGGGCCCTGGCACATTTACATCAGTCTAACCAGACTTTACACTAGTGTTAAGAAGGAGCAGACAGATTGTATAAATTCCTACATAACTTACTTAAAGATAACTTAAATCCAGTGCAGAAATACCTAGGGAGACATCAGGAATAAAACTATCCAAGGGTAAGCAGTACCAGTTAAGATATCGGCTCTCTCTGGATGGAAACAGAAATATTTTTTTCCGGGCAAACAGGCTGCCAGCAGCTTCTCCACCACCTAGTGGCAAGGTGTTGTTATAGTGCCTACTGCGAGCAGCTCCCTCAAAGCAGATGCATGTCTGTTCACTTTGTATTCCAGTACAGTTTCCATTCACACACAAAATCTACATAAATCATATTGGTGCAAATGATTCATCCAGGTCTATAGGCAGAAGCTCAGGCTTGAGATGTAATGGTATAAAAATAAAGTGCAAACAGCATGTACTGGTAATGGTCACTGACCTGTAAGCCTTGAGCACCTCTTCGACCTCTTTCACCCTACAAATGAAAGGCAAGACAAATTACAACCAAAACTATAGACTTAGCCATGAAAAAAAGAGAACAGCCCTAGGTCAAACAACAGAAGTGCCTACCCTCAGACAAAAACTAGATTAAGGTGAAGTCAAGTTTGAGAATTCACATTAATAAAAATTACAAAAGTGTTAAAATTAACAAAACAGTCATTCAGTTGATAGGAAATGTGACATGAAGATGCTTGAACCATCTTCAGCAGGATGATGTTCTCACTGCTAAGGTTAAGCAAAGGACAGCTCTGGTCTTGTCACTTTAGATAGTGAATATCACTGGAGACCATACTAAATGTCACTGGAAGCCATTTGGGGCTTCATCTGTCTGGATTAGGACATACAAGTCAACAGCCAATCCATGAGAATTAGGAGCCCAATGCCTTGATTTTCTGGATGACTACAGCAATGTAGTCACGTGAGGAAAGGCTGAAAGAACTAGGGTTTATTTAGTTTAGAGAAAAGAAAACCAAGAGGGCATTTGATGACAATCTTCAAATACCTGAAAAGCAAGGATGGAGATGGGCTTCTCTCCATGACTGTATGAGACAGAACTAGTAGTCTCAAGCTGCCAGCAATTTAGGTAGACTATTAGGAGGAATTTTCTGACTATGAGGGTGCTCAAGCACTCAAACAGGCTACCTCAAGAAACTGTGGAATCTCCATCCTTAAAAATTTAAGAGCAGGTTGGACCAACACTTGGCTGGGATAATTTAGTCAGGGTGATCCTGCCTTGAGCAGGGTGCTGTACTAGATGACCTTGAGAAGCCCCTTCCAGCCCTACATTCCTATGCAGCAAGTTTGCCTTCAATCTTTGCGCACTTCTCAATCTCAAGTGAACTAAATAAACTTGCCAGCTTCACATAAATAAAATTAGGTTTAGCAATGGAAACATTGTTGCATCCTGAACTATAGATCAACTACCCCCACACTCTAGTAATCATCTTACATCAGAGCCCTTTGGTCCCAGACCTCCTTGTACTCCATCTGTTCCTGGTTCTCCCTGTAAAACAAAAAGAAAGTGAGCTAATCTAAATATCACAGTCCTTTCCTGTACCTCAACAAGACCTGAGTAATTATACATTTTGTTTTTACAGCCGTCTTTTGATCCTTTTCCTAGAACATCTCTTTTTCTAAGCAATATCACTGTAACCAGTTGTACCATACAGTTGTTTGACCCTTGTGTTATACCCTTAATTATAAATATTTTGTATGTAACCAGAAGGAACATGATTATTTTGAGTTCCTACCAGTTATGACATGCTGAGTTAGACAGTAACTTTGAAAAGTTTTTTCCTCCGTTTTTCTGAGAAATAGATGTAAAGGATTCCAGGAAAAAGATAAAATCAGAAAGCAGAGACCTTTGTTGCCAGACACTATTAAAATACAGATCTTCCCTGAACCATGATTATGTAAAAAATGGCCATTTTTTAGGTCTTGGACATGACCCAATAAAGTCCAATGGAAATTCTTCCATTGACTTCAGTGGGCTTTGGATTACTCCAAGGATGTGTATATGCTCAAAAGTGAACTAGAAGTTCTCAATCTGTGACTAGATATCATAACATTATGCTAACCCCACTATGTCTCATAATTTCGATATCCAAGAACTCTTTAGTAAACCCTCCCTTACTTCTTGGATATCAAGAGCCATTGGAATATGGGCTGGGCTCCTTTGGCCTTCTATTCAAACAACAGAATCACTTAAAGGTCCCATAGAAGTCAAGGCACCCATTCAGATATCAAGGAAGTTTCAGGTTCGTGCCCTAAAGAGTTTCCAGCAAATTTAGTTTAACCTGAGAATATAGAGAGATGTAAGCAGACATTCAAGTTCTTAACTACAGATCAGAAGGGACTTAATCCTGTTCTGAAGAAATAGTGTCATATTTTGAGGCAGGGTCTAAAATAGTTCAGACAGGAATGAACCTGCCTCTAGCAGTGTGTTGGACTAGGATGGATTCTAACGCACAGGTGTTCAAAGCACTCAAGATGTTTGTCCAGCAGTGTAGCTGAAGAAATCCCCAGTATTCTATGGTTGTAAGGCTAGAAAAAATTAATTTTGTGGTGTCAATTTATGCTAAGAAGTCTCCTGTAGTAAAAAGAGGAAACAAACTGTACCACATCTTCCTTTTGTTCAAATGTTGCTACAGTCTTGGCACAATGTGACCAACATTGCAAGGATCCCTCCTCTCATTGGTTTCTGAGAATTGCCAGTGATAAAAAGGGCCTCAGAACCTGGTGCTACAGGCACAAGTCATAAAACAAAAGAAACAAGAGACTTCAACCCCCAGTAGCATGCATAAGTTCCTTCTTCTGCAGGCCAACAGTGGCCTTTAATAGTTCAAAGCTGACCATTTACCTGCTGCCCAGGTTTTCCTTTTTCACCCTTATGGCCACGAATATAGTTGTCAGTTCCAGAATCCCCCTAGAAAAGTCAAACAGAAGTTTAGTATTTTCCATTACTTTCCCTTTGCTATTCCAGCTAAAAACAAGCAGGATTACAAAACAATATTATGTTTTTAATTGATAAAAACAATTTTTAAAGGACTACTTTAGTATACAATGTTGACAAAGTCTTCTTACATCTGCAATTCCAGACAAAAACAAAAAGCTTTTTTGCAAAGCAATGGAAAGAAATTATCTTTACGGGCAGTGAATTCAAGCCTGTGATTACATGGTCATTCTCACTCTTTGGTTATGTAGTTACTCAGGATACCAATGTATCTGGTGAATGATTTTGAGCAAAACGTTATACTAAAATGGATTTTGTTAAGGATCACCAGATCTGAAGAAAATGCAGTTAAACTAATGGAGTGAAATTCTGGCCCCTGTGATGTGACCAAACTCTTACCGACTTCACCCAGAGTTATTAGGACTCCGGACACAGTATTCCTGTCATCACAATCTTCTAGAGTAGTTAAAAGGTCAAGGGTAAGGAGCAAAAGTCTAGTCTAAGATAAGAGACATAGGCGCCAACTCCATGGGTGCTCTGGGACTCCAGCACCCACCAAAAAAATTAGCAGAGGCTCAGTTCCCACAAGCCATAGCTGTTTTGTCTTTACATGTTAGATCTCTATGGCTGCTTGCAGACATAGAAAAAGAAGTGCTTTACTGAAAGTAGCATCACATTACTTTACCCCAGCTCTGCAGCGTTTGTAAAGATCAGCTGCTTCTGTGGGGATCTACAGTGCTTTTAGCTAAAGCTGATTAAATCAGCTGTTAAATAAAAGCACCAAAAGCACCCAATCTTTACAGGCGGTGGGCAAGCTGGGTTGAAGTAATTCACTGCCTCGTCTGGGCATGCATGGGGCTCAAAGCCCACTAAAAAGTCAGCACCTATAATAAGAGGCCAAGGTCTCAAGCTAAGTGTGTTTAGCCAAAGACTGGAAACCAGAGACAAGCTGAGCCAACATTAGAAGGCTGAGGGGCAAACCAACAGTAGGAGCAAACCAGAAGACAAGCCAAAGTCAAAAACCCAAGTTTGGAAGCCAGGACCAGGGACCAAGGAACTAGGGCAGGGATCAGGACAGAAGGCAAAGAGACACAACATGCTAGAAACTGCTGACAGACTGGAAGCTCAGTGTGTGGTATAAGCAAAGGTTAAGTGCTAGGAGGTGCTTGGACAGCCTCCTAAATGAGGAAAGACTGAGCAAAGGAACGCAGGTGGAGATGCATCCCCACTGATTAAGCTGGGAACCTAAGACTTATCACTTACATTGGTCTTGTATGAACACTATATATTAGTCAGAGCCACATGAAACTTGCGGTTGCCTGGAGTGGAAGGCTGCAAAATGCACCTGAAAACACCTAAACCCGTAGTGCTGGGGAGAGCAACGACTCCTACCCAGAGACTGCAGGAGCCTGTAAATGGGATTAGGGCCCAACAGTTTGAAGGGAGAAGCAGCAACAGAAAGAGAAGCCAAAAAAGCAGCTAACTCTACAGTACTACATTATTCTAGAAATCAGTCCATGAGTTTCTTTTAAAGCCTTTTAAAGGGGAGAGTTTCAGTTCGACCATCAGTAGGGGCTGCATGACAAAATGATTCCAGATAGATCTGTGTTGCCATGGAAAAAGAAGCAAAAGGATCAGTAAGAGGCCCTGGGCCTGTACTCCTGGCCACTGCCAATGTATCAAGATCTGTTTGCATCTTTGAACGTCCACAGATGTCAGGCACCAAGCCCCTGGCTATTACACAGTCTGAACACCACATGACAAATCTGGACACAAAGTGCTGTTCACATCAATGAGAGTCTTTCCAATCTAGCAAAATGTAAGGGAGATGGCACAGGTTTTACTCACGTGGTCTCCTCTTAGGCCAGGCTCTCCACGCTCCCCTGATTCTCCTCTGGAGCCTTTTCCACCCTTAAATCAGGAAGGAGGCACAAACAATTAGGAAGCAGAAACCAAAAGTAGCCATAGCACAGTTCAATTCAGAGGATCAGGTCTTCCCTGCAATAAAGTACCAGAGTTCTATTTAAGTAACTGGAGTTGCACAGATATACACAAGTTATGTATTTCATAAGTAGAGAGCATACAGCTATTAATAAATCTCCGAGATTACAGAGATGGCACTAAATTTTGGAAAAATGACAATGGCTTTCATCAGTCCTGAATACTAATTACTACTGAACAGTTTACCCGTCTCCCTGTGCTGCCCTTTTCTCCAGACGGTCCAGGAGACCCTTGTTCTCCCTAGATCCACAGACAAACAAAGAGAAAAAGAAAGAAAAGTAATGTTTATTCTTTTAGATAAGCTGCACTACTTGAATGGTGTAAGTATGACTAAAGCTTACCTTCTCTCCATCGATGCCATCAGTGCCATCAATACCTCTCTCACCCTGTTGGTATAAACAGCAATCTTTATGTTAGCTTCAGTGAGCTCTTTTCAGCCAGGACCAAGTCTTTCTAAATGGAAGACAGAGCCTTTTATGGATTTGGGGAATTTTAAAAGAATAAAAAGAATTTTAAAAGAATACAAATTAGAATTATGGGCCTCTGACAGAATATGAACTCTGTTTTGGGCTGAGGTTTTGGGGGGGTTTTTTGTGTCTCTTTACCAGTTGCTACATCCTCAAAAGCCAGACAACTTCCAGTACACAAGCACTAGCATTTGATCCAACATACGAAAATTCTTGTACTTTTGGTGAAAGTTTGTATAGTGTAATGAGCTCTTTTTAAGCCATTTTGTAATGTGGTTGCCCTATTTCAAAGCTGATAGCAATAAAGGCAAAATAGCTACAGAAGAATGCTGTAACATTTGGGACAGATTAAGGCACCGTTTAAATAAAATTGTAATCAGCACTGATTTTGACACTTTGGGAATATATTTTAATTCCAAAAGGTGAATGTCTTTAACTGCAGTTCATCAAAACATTCTTAAAGCTAAGGTGGGGGCTGTTTAATTAGTGCAGAGACATCCTGGGTTTGACTACTCTTTCTTAAGGGTAGCAGGAATTAAATGCACTGAGAAGTCAGTACTAGTGAGGATCCAACAACCCTTCAGCTGAGTAGGAAAGGGATTCCAGAATGTGAAAGCTGTCTGCACTGCTTCCAGAACTGAAATTCTTTAGATAGCAATAGTAAAACTAAGACATTCACACAATTTCCCATGCATTACTGCTTTGCTCTTTGTCTATTGTTTTTAAACTGTCATATTTCACTTAAAATTAGAGCAAAGAGCAGTGGTCCCTTGAAGCCTATTTCCTGTAAAATAGTAATAACAATAGCCTATAATGTGAACCTACTGTGAGGAAGAAAAATTAGGCTTGGGAATATCATCATCCTGAAGAATTACAGCATTTATTTAGAGCCTAAAATATTTAAGAGCTGTCAATTTTAACTTAGCTTTGGCAGTAATTGAATGCATTACAGAATCACAAGGCACATAATCACAATTAGAAAGGGCTCTGTAAATACTGTAGGAAAAAAAGAAATTTGTTCCAAATCTTGATAAGGTAATCCCAGGTTTATTAGCTCTTAAATTATTGTTTCCTGCATAAATATTCTAGAAAACATTTAGTAATCATCCAATGAATGATCATTATTTTGTTCTTGCTTTTTTGTTATTATTTTTTCTTCCTACTTTGGCAAACCTGAGCCAAACTTCATAGTAAGTACAGCTATTTTCTAAATAACTATCTTAAAAGGGCTGCAAGAGCCCAAAGTTCTGTCTCAACCATACAAAGTTACAGGCATTGAATTTTTTTTTTTTTTTTTTTTTTTTTGAGGTGGGGGAGGGGGAGTGAAAAGTAAGTTTCAGTTTCCAATGTTTTAAAATAACTTTAGTGGACACAGTGAGCTGGCTTACTGAAGCATGTGTTACGGCTAAGCTGGAAAAGTACATCCTAGATAACTGCACTAATGCTGAAAAATATATATTCTCCAAAGGAAATTTCATTATGGTAATTAAAGAAGAGCAATTAAGATTAAAAAGTTAATTGAGAATCATGGAACTGGTTTTGTTGAGATTCTTCCCCTCTGTTCAACAGTGGTGAGGCCACATCTGGAGACTATGTTCAGGTTTGGGGCCCCCCAGTACAGAAAGAGTGGACAAATAGGAGACCTGAGTCTAGCAGAGGCAATGAAAAGGGTTAGGTGGCTGAGGCACGTGACTTGCGAGGAGAGCCTGAGGAAACTGGGATTATTTAGCCTACAGAAGAGAAGACCAAGGGGGGGATTTAATAGCAGCCTTTGACTACCTGAAGGGAGGTTCCAAAGAGGCTGGAGCTGGACTGTTCTCAGCGGTGTCAGAACAGGTACAATGGTCTCAAGTTGCAGCACGGGGACTTTAGGTTAGATATTAGGAAACTCTCACTAGGAGGGTAATAAAACACTGGGTCACACTCCACAAGCTCTCTGGCAAATCTCCATCCTTGGAGAATTTTAAGACTCGGCTAGGCAAAGCCTTGAGTAGGATGATATAATTGGGGTGGTCCTGCTTTAAGCAGGGGGTTGGATTAGAAGACCTCTTGTAGTCCCTCCCAACCCTAATTTTCTATGATTCAAGGTCATGTTTGCTAGTGAAAATTAGTGTCCAGTATTAGCAATTCCTTAACCATACTTATTCCCTAGGCTGACTTTGCTGGCATCTCTGAAAACAAGCTAATAGTGGTCAATCTCTTCCAGGACTTGTTCATAACTAATAGTAGTACTTCTTTGAGAAAGAGGTAGTCAGAAGGCTTGAAATAGCAGAGCAACAAAATCAAAGTGTGAACACCAGTTAAAAGGCAGTATTTCTCATTGTAAGCATTTACCCAACTGTTAAGACTGTTTGGATAGTGAAAAAAAAGCTTGCAAATTAATTATTTTATTCCATAAAATAAATGTTAACATTTATAGTAATCAGTTTTCAAAATGATTTCTTCCAGCAGCTTTTCTTACTCCATGCTGGTATTCAAGTTACTGCAGCCAACTATGTTGCCCAGCCCAGAAGGAATCTGAAAGGAATTGTCCTTAAGCTTTGGCACTCCCACTTCACACTCCCACCCCATTAGAACATGCTTACTGGAGCTAGCAGAAGGTCCATTAGCTCTGGCTGTGTTCTCAGTAGCCATGCTTTGATTCTTGGCATAGCAGTAGTATAACTTAACTGCATGAATGAGGCACTGGCCCCAAGCACCAACTTACAGGAGGCACCAAAGTGGCAGCTCCCTAGATAGTCCACAGTGCTGCAGAATTAGGAACAGCCCCACACCACAGTTAGAGCAGCAGCTGGGTGTGGGGCTCTATGCCACTGCTCAGGCCCAAACCCAAACATAGCAGCAGCACCAATAGCTGCACCAAACATAGCAGCAGCACCAATAGAGGTCAAGCATACTGTTCTGCATAGGAGCAGCTGGGGATTGAGTCCCCAGGACAGGTAACAGTGACTCTCTCCCTGTCCTGCCCACCCGCCCAGCAAAGGTTTTTCCCAGAGCCCAGCAACCCTCATTCCCCCCTGCAAGGTTTTTCCCAGGAATCAAAACCCACTAGTTACACTTCTGTGGAGTAGGAAACAACCCTGGCATATCAAAATACTGATAAATACTGACTTCTATGCTGGCCATATTAGGTCAAATTTGAGACTATTGCGGTTGTGGAAAAATGGCATTCAAATAATCGACATATTCATCGGCTCTTAACAAGCGTAGGGGAGTTCACATCCAAACGCAGGTTCATTAAGTTACAATGACTAGCTACAAGATTTTGCCAATTTTACCTGGTTTCTGATACCTTTGCCCTCCAGCAAGTTTTCATATATCCATAAAGCAAATACAACACAATCATGTGTGTAAGGAAAAGATGATTTACTAGTAAAAATTGATTCTATTTAAAGAAGAGGTACCTGGCTTCCTCGATAGCCTCTTGCTCCCTGAAATGAAAAAAAAAAAAACTCATTATAGTTGAACTACACCAGCTCAACTCAATTCCATTCCATTCTATTCAATTCATTAAGGATACTGAGCTAAATGCCATGCTCCCGAAAATGACAAAACACATACAACTGTGATATAAATAAGTTTGAAGTAACTGAAGTACAAATATTATACTAAAAATAGAGCCCACCAACATAAAACATTGTTAATATGAATATAGTAGTAAATCAAGACATGAATCTATAATATTGTTGTACATAGATCCCCAACTGAGACAAAATCAAATCTAATGTTAAAATGTATCACTCATAACAGTAATAAAAGGATCTTTAACTCTTATCGCCTTAGAAGCAAAAATTGGCAGATGGTTTACTAAATTTGGATGTTTGCTGTAGAAGCCAAATTAATTTCTCTCTATTGGAAAAACGTATCAATTTTAACTGCACCACAGAGTAAATGATGTGCTCCCAAGAGCTGACCAACCCATCAGGAAAATCTTGTTGCTGTCACAACAGACAGGTGCAAAATACAATCAATGTGTGTGGAATAAACCAGGAAGCTCCTTGGAACCTCATGGAAAAACTGATGCCTTCAAAATGAAGCTGACACTTCAGTTCCTGTTGCAGCTTCAATGACCTGAATGTTCATTGGAAGATCAGCTGGTCACAATTCTTTAGCCACTGTAGTAGTGCTCTTGTTCTAGCAGTAACCAGCCAAGACTAGATAGTTGTGCAGTGCTCTGTAGGGCCACCTTGGTATTCTAAGAACTAGATGCAGCTATCCCAATATGCTTAGAAAGCAAAAGAAATGTATGTAGGGGCCGATTTGGTATATGGAAAAAAAACAAAACAAAATAAAAATAAAAGATAAGGAATGCTTTCAAGTAACACACTTGCCTTCAGACCTCTAACACCTGGGCATCCTTTGTCTCCTAGAGTTCCGTTGATACCCCTAGGACCTCTTTCTCCCTAAGAAGCAAAAAGGTACTGTTAAAATTCCTATATTATTTAAAAGAAACCAAACTATGTTACTTGATATTTGTAAACCTACAATTAAAGCAAGTTGGAGTTCTTTAAACATCACCATTTTTCTGCACTAGAAACTTGACTAATTGCCCATTGAAAAGCAATGGGAATCTTCATCTTGCCTTCACTGGATTTGGATCGAATCCTACAACGTTTTGAATTTCATTCCAAGTATCTGCTTATTAACATTTTACTCTGTATCCGGGTTTTATGCCCTTATAAAACATTATGCTTTGTCCCCAGATAAACATTTCTGAGTCTAACATTTCAATATTTGATAGTCTAGGGTTTGGGATTCTTTGCTGCTTTATTTTTTAAACTTGCACTGAATATTTCTTTCCTTTCATAGAGACAGTCTGTCACCAAAGGATTATATTTATATGTTACAAGTCTCTAGACTCTAGAGTTGATGTATAAACCAACAGTTGATGAGTCAGATGCATAGTAACATTTCATCTCTGAAAAAAACAGAAGACAACCTAGAAACCTTTGGGAAGCTGGCCTTGTATGTAAGAACTATAACTCAGAAGATCAGAGTTCTGTCCCCACCTCTAAAACAGCCTCTCTGTGATATCAGGAAAATCATTTTGCAGTACATTTCCAAAGTAGTGCAAATATCCAATAAAGCTTGCAGACATTCACTATCTGTTTACAAGCAATGATATATAATTTCTGAAGCTTAGACATAGGCAGACGGAAAATTTAATCCCTGCACGTGCTATTGTCACGCAATGAGAACTTCAAAATTCCAGCCATGTTCGCTTGATTCCTGAGGTGAATATAGAGAACTTGATTAGGCTTACCATCGGGTGTGAGCCCACAACACGATTACTATGAAGTAATTTATCTCAGATTTCACTCTGTAGTAAGGAGCAGACAAAAGACTAACTCTCCAATGCTAGCTGCTTTCAGAGGTTCCAGGGCATTAGGTGACAGATGAGCCAGTTTGCATTGAGTAAAATGTTATCCTTAGATGTACTTGACCAAGGAAGAGGACATATGACTGCTACAGCAGGGTAACTTATACCAACATAGAATTGCACCTCATTTTCTGTGAAGTAACTTTATCCCAGAGCAGTATGACTTGCACTGGTGTAAGCTTGCACATCACGTTTTTGCTCAACTTCTACTTCAGAAGTAAGACAATTTATCCCAAAGTAAAGATGCCATGTGTCCACTTCCTTAGATTTCTGGTGCAGCCTGGTAGGTACTCAAGGGACCTTGAGGTGATGGAATATGTTCCCTGGAATGGCCTCAGCTTTCCCTCCTTTATTCCCTGCTCCTTTTGGGATGGCTTGTATGGTGGCTATCATCTTGGCCGACATCTCCGTTTGTAACAGGGACTGCCAGAATTAATGGCATACATATGAACTAGAGAGTCAGACTTTTGAGCTGAGACCAAGAAGAGACATGCATAATCTTGTACGCTGTAAATAAGAGGGAAAGGAACAAACACTGTCCAGGGGGTCATTATGTCACCTATGCAGTGCTAGGAAAGAGAAGTCCCTACATTATATGAGAAATGCAGTAGTACATGCCCTTTGCACTGGGGATCTGATGGGGAAGACAACTTTTTTGTCAGTCCTACTTCCATTGCTTTTGGTCTCACAAAGTCTTGGCTAGAGTCAGGCTTAGGCAATGTGTAGGCGAGTTGGTTATAACTATTCGGGACCAAATGCTGCAGTATGATCCAGCCCTTAGAGAGTATACACCAAGGGTATAAGTTAAAGAAGTCCTTAGCTTTCACCAGTTATAAAGCTGGGCTGACGATGAAACAGGAATTTTGCTGATCGCTCTCCCTCCCTGTAGTTCCTGAGTACAGTTTGTGGAGTGATCATAAAGTGCTGGTCCTCCATACCCACTAGAAAGGACTAGAAGGCTGTACTAGGGGGACTGTAATAAAGGTCAGACAGCCCCTGCAGCAGGCCAAGTCACAGCCCACACAATGGTTCAAGTTCTCTCCCTCCCTCACACTACTTGGTTCAGCTACAAGAGAGACCTGTGTCCATGCATCTTCAGCCACACTCTGTCTAGGTGCACTGTAGAGTACCACACGTGGACAAGTGAAAAGATAGTTCTTTATTTAATGTCTCCTTAAGATGAAGGAACAGCATTTACTTACAATTCCACCTTCGTCACCAGGATGTCCAGGGGATCCCCTGAAACCTGCAATTCCCTAAATGGAAGTGAAGAAAACCCAAGAACCTCATTCAGATTTACTGTTCATCCACAGGGAGCTCATTTGCATTTGACTTCAATGAAGTTGCTGCATCTTTTTTGCCAAAAACACCTTTCAAACCAGAGTTAGAGGGGGGGAAGGTGCTGTGGGGAGGAAGCAGTAACTGGAAATTACACAACCAGCACTGACAGTCCTGCTTGTGAAGTATTACTTAGAATAGTGCTTAAATTGATTTGGGGAGGCATCCTGCTGATTATCAGAGATGAATGGTTGGTTTGGTCTTAATTAAAAATTTTCATTGATAAACTGGAATAGAAAACAAGACATCAGACAAAATTCACAAATGATATAAAGTCTTAAGGCATTAAACAAAATGATTTCAAAGCATTACTCATTGATTACTTGTATCTGAGGTTAATTTAAAACCTGAAAAGCAGATATGCAGAAATAGATGCAAAAGTGTCAATAGACTATAAATAAAACAATGTTCAATACAATACAGAAGCAGCAAATAGCTTACACCAGGGGTTTTCAACTTCTTTTAATAGGTGTACCCCCGGCAGCCGGGCGGGTGGTGTGTACCCAGACATAGAGTGGCAGCAGCGCACGGTGGTAGGTGGCAGCAGCGGCTGCCATGTGCTAGCTCCCCTGGCCTGTGCAGCCTACAGAGGAATGCCACTGCCCTCACCCCCACCCGGCCCTGCTCCTGGGAGGTGGTGGCACTCCATCCCTGCATACCCGCTGCAACCTTCCCAAGTACCCCCAGGAGTATGCATACCCCAGTTGACAACCCTATGACAACATGCTCGCACCACAGTGCTGGGTGGTTTTAAAAGTCCCTGGCACTGCAGCTCATGTAGTTGTGTAAGTGGTGAAATGCGCGTCAGTGCTGAGAAAATGGCAGTGGCACACTTTTGAACTAAAACACCTCAAAGGTGTTTTAGTTCAAAAGCACAACACTACCATTTTCTATGCACTGACACACATTTTGCCATTTATACAACTGCACGTGACACAGCACAGTGTGCATCAGCTCACATGTGGAGCAGACTCAATTCACTGAGTCAGCCCTGACCCACTGGATCTCCAGCATGTCACAGGATGAAAAGGTATATGTATAAATACCCAAAAGTTACACATAAACTAGTTTAAGTGATCAGAAACTGGTTTAAACATTATATACATTACCTGTAACAGACCAGAAGTTCAGTGCACATAAACCATTTCAAAATGGCTGAAACTGGTTTAAGATAAACCTGGTTGAATGTAGTATCAGATTTAACTGATTTAGGTCAAACCCGTTTATGAAACTTCTGTCCCAGACCCCTTCCTGGTTCAAGTTAAATCACAGTCCCCCAGCATCCCAGGATGGTTTGCAGCCCTGAGTTGAGCTGTGCTGTCTGCTCCAGAGACTAGAGCTGGCCCTGTCCCTCTGCTCTCTAGCTGGAGCAGTGAGGGATGTCTGACAAGGGAGTGGAGGTGAGAAACCTTGCTGGGGACTCGCAGCTGGGTCCACCGGGGTG
>NW_017729006.1:13678119-13686636 GCF_001723915.1 Gavialis gangeticus | reverse complement strand
CGGGCGGGTGGTGTGTACCCAGACATAGAGTGGCAGCAGCGCACGGTGGTAGGTGGCAGCAGCGGCTGCCATGTGCTAGCTCCCCTGGCCTGTGCAGCCTACAGAGGAATGCCACTGCCCTCACCCCCACCCGGCCCTGCTCCTGGGAGGTGGTGGCACTCCATCCCTGCATACCCGCTGCAACCTTCCCAAGTACCCCCAGGAGTATGCATACCCCAGTTGACAACCCTATGACAACATGCTCGCACCACAGTGCTGGGTGGTTTTAAAAGTCCCTGGCACTGCAGCTCATGTAGTTGTGTAAGTGGTGAAATGCGCGTCAGTGCTGAGAAAATGGCAGTGGCACACTTTTGAACTAAAACACCTCAAAGGTGTTTTAGTTCAAAAGCACAACACTACCATTTTCTATGCACTGACACACATTTTGCCATTTATACAACTGCACGTGACACAGCACAGTGTGCATCAGCTCACATGTGGAGCAGACTCAATTCACTGAGTCAGCCCTGACCCACTGGATCTCCAGCATGTCACAGGATGAAAAGGTATATGTATAAATACCCAAAAGTTACACATAAACTAGTTTAAGTGATCAGAAACTGGTTTAAACATTATATACATTACCTGTAACAGACCAGAAGTTCAGTGCACATAAACCATTTCAAAATGGCTGAAACTGGTTTAAGATAAACCTGGTTGAATGTAGTATCAGATTTAACTGATTTAGGTCAAACCCGTTTATGAAACTTCTGTCCCAGACCCCTTCCTGGTTCAAGTTAAATCACAGTCCCCCAGCATCCCAGGATGGTTTGCAGCCCTGAGTTGAGCTGTGCTGTCTGCTCCAGAGACTAGAGCTGGCCCTGTCCCTCTGCTCTCTAGCTGGAGCAGTGAGGGATGTCTGACAAGGGAGTGGAGGTGAGAAACCTTGCTGGGGACTCGCAGCTGGGTCCACCGGGGTGATGGAGGGGGAAGGAGGCAGCCCCTGCCAGACTTTTCCCTACTGAAGTGGGAGGGATGGGAGCCACGGGCAGCCACGCTTAGGCAGAGGAGAGGGAGTGAGGTTCAAACCCCCTTTCCCACTGGCACGAGACCTGAGCCAGGGTCTGCTTGGCAGGGGGCCAGCAGGAGACCAGCAAATTCCACCCCTTCCCAACTTTGACAGACAGACTGAGGCAAGCAGTTGATATGGGGAGGGGAAAGGGACATAATTCCCCTTAGCTCCCCCAGGCCATGGGGAAGAGGCTCGGGAACTGGAGCTGGAGGGACTGGTCCCCTGCTGTCTGCAGGACCAGACTGAGAGGTGGCAGATGTTGACAAAGACCTGGCATAATTATCACATGTATGTGCTAGAGATGGAGCTAAGGGAACAGGAGATGGTCCCAAACTGCTTGGGCTGGTGTGACCAAAGAAAGCAGAGAACTACATTTACATTAGAGAGAAGAACCTGTAAAAGGTGGGAGACTGGACTACCTAAATAGACACAAAAGACACTGAATGCATGAGAGTCCTGCCAAAGGTGCTATAGGTGACAGCATACTAATGTCAAGGCACCCAAAGGGGAGAAGGGGGTGAAAGTGCACCTGTAAAAACCCAAGTAGAGATGAAGCCTTGGGATCTCCACTCTAGCACCTAAGACCACCTGATTCCCCAGGAAGGACTTTCTGAATAGCTGGCTGTAAGGAGCCACTCTGCCCTCAGGATTACATAAGACTTATACAAGTCTCTCTCTTGTCTTTTTGGTGTATTACATTCCATTTTAAGTTAGACTAAGCTGTGTGTGCTCTCACTGTGGTTTACTGGGCTGTATCTTAGCTTAGGCAAAGATAATAGGTTGTTCGTTGTTGTGTGCTTGAAGTTGCAAATTACTGTGTTCAATACGTGATCACTTTAGAGAAAGTACTATTCTTGTTCAAGCTTTTATGTATTCAGTACCACTACCTTCCCCCCCACCCTCCTCCTTTGCCTGGCAAGGGTGCCTTCCTCTTGCTTCATGCAGGGGGTGGCCAGAAGCCTGGCAGGCACTGCCCCTCCACCCAGGCAGACCCAGGCTGGGGTTCCATTATGGGTGTCTGGTGCCTCTTGAGTCAGGGGGGCATCAGTCAGCGACTGGGGTGGGGGGGTCCTCCGGTAGCTAATGTCACTGACTGGGGGGAGTCCCCCAGCAGCCAATCTCACTCACCATAAAAGCAGCCGCACCACTTCCAGACCCCCTGTGGCCACTTCCAAAAGTGTGTGTGTGGGGGAGGAAACGGGGCTGGTGCTCCCTTCCTGCTGGCTAAATAGGGAGCACGGCCTGACGGGGGGTGTACATGTCACCCCTGGGTCCCATATGGGCCAGGGAGGGGATTTAAACCTCCAGCCTGATAGCCCCAGGCTGGGGTCTGGCCATGCCCCCTCTGCTCAATCAGGGAGTGGGGAAAAGCCTTGGAACTTCAGTCCCTTCCCTTTGGCTGTGGCTAGCAGATGTGCTTTAGTGTCCCCGGCCTCTGGCCTGGGCCACTACAAGCATGTGGCTGCATTTCCTGAATCAAAAGTGAATGTTCATTTGCTTCTCAGTTTAATCTTTGCAGCTTAGACTAACCTGAACAGACTGAATCAATTCAGCCTTGGGCTTTTTGACTGTCTGTACTTGGCCTCTATGTTCAGCCCTGATGTGACTATCTTTAATATTCTGATGTGATGCCAAGACAAAGCTAAAATACTGATAAAAAGTAGGGGGTTATAAAAGAACAGAAATAATATGATCAAAGAAACAAATAAACTATTTTACAAAGAAATATTAGAAGAGAATACCTTGCATTAGAGGTGACCAACAGGGAAATACAACAGTGAAGAGAGATTTGAAGAAAATAAACACCAAAGACAGAAAAATTATTTAGGATGGTAGAAGGCTATAACAAGACAATGGAGTGAAATAACTAGAGAAACATTTTAGCGTGAATATCAGGAAAAAATCCCAATAGTGAGCTCTTTTAGTTCATGGGACAATCAGACAACAGAAGTGGTGGTAACTGCAATATTTGGGAAACTCGCAGTGGCTGTCAGTTTTAATTTCTCACACAAGACACGCTATGCTAAGAAGGAAATCACAGTGCTCAGAGAGGGTGCAGGACCAATTTGTGGCACACCTGCCAAAACCACCCATACTACTCCTGTAGACTTGAGAGTGGATATGGGAAACAATCTTTTAGCAGCTTCACTGGCAAACATCTGGCACTGATGCATATCCACTGACCTGCATAGGTAAATCCTGCATAGGGTATGTTTAGCTCTGTCTCCCCAGGACTTGCCATTGATTTAATAAAGATAAGCCCTAAACTGTAAAAAAAAAAAAAAAAAAAAAAAAAAAAAAAAAACAATGCTCACAGTCATATGAGCAATCAAAAATGCAGTTCAGGAATGAAAAATCTGGGACCTGGTCTCTCTGTACCTCAGTTCATCTACCTGGAAATTCATTACAACAGCAATGATGTGAGGGTTACCACACAATACTTGTGAATGAATAGCATGTGCTTCAGATGTATGGTACTACACAAGTTCTAACGATTATTATTAAATTGCATAGTAAATAAATACGATAAAATGGCTGCTCTTTTTTTTTTTTTTTTTTTTTTTTTTTTAGACAACAGCATTTGCCTGAGATGTATGGCATGCTCCACAGAGGAAAAGCCAAACTGGCAAAGCTCCCAAAAGCATTTGCACTGGGGACAAATGTGATCCAGCAGCATGAGGAAAACAGATGTTTTCTTTTAAAAAAAATGAAACAAAGCAGAAAATCCTTGGGCAGCTGTTAAAGAAAGCTGTTCTGGAAGATTGTGCTGCCATGTGTGACAGCTTTGGGTAGGAATGCAGATTTGGGATCGGTCTATCAAGACCCACTTGCAACACAAGTGACAAGATGGTGGAAGTATCTTGAAGGAAGAGCACGAATGTTCACGCTTAACACAACAGCAGTAAAACCTCCCATTAGCAATTGCCAGTACAGATCTTGGTTAAGACAGATTGCTTTTTTTCAAACCCATCCTATGAATA
Organism: Gavialis gangeticus; assembly: GCF_001723915.1. Lineage (NCBI taxonomy): Eukaryota > Metazoa > Chordata > Crocodylia > Gavialidae > Gavialis > Gavialis gangeticus. The sequence continues at coordinate 13,682,604 of NW_017729006.1, read as the reverse complement.
TATTGCTGAATTGGTCTAAGGAGACTGCTCAGTGACCACTAGCATTAGAGGTCTGAAATGCTTCCTGTTTTACTGTGAACTTTACTGGTCAATATATTTCCATAACAATTATACTAAGATAAAAGAGAAAAATGATTGAGCTTTTGTTTCTTCTTGCAATGGCAAGATCCACAAATATTCCATGTAAGCAGCTGTTGAACTACTATTAAAAAGTCTCACAAACCAAAGCCTCTCTTACCAGTGTACACTTAAGTACACTTACCTTCTTTCCAGGATTTCCATAAATACCAGGAAAACCAATTCCTCCATAACATTTACAAGCAACATGACAGCATTTTCTTTCAGCAACATTTTCCTGCAAAAACAATTAGCAATATTATAGTTAATCTAACAGATTGTAAAAACACAATGGATTTTCTTCATTGTTTATTTCACAAACAAACTTACGAGTTCTCTTTGCAAGACTCCTGGATGTTCTGAAAATCTAATGCTCAGGGGGGGCTTGTTGCCAAGTCCTCTGCCAAATTCTATTTCCTGTAAGTTGCTCAGATTTGGCATGTTGTCCAAGCCAACCATTAGAAGTGCATCAAGGCCTTATAAAAGCAATAGATGTTAAAACATAACATGTTGTTTGTCTTAACAGATTAACTACATTGACTGCAAATCATTTACTGAGGTGTCACTTGATAGATTTCATGTTCTTATCCCTAAGTGGTTGGTCACTTTCATCTTCTGAAGTCAGCAGCTGTACCTTAGGGATGAACTTGCCCCAGTGATTTTCTTTCTTTTTTTCCTTTTTCCCCTCACCATCATATGCATTAAACTCCCACATGTTTAAAATTGGCCACAGGACACTATCTAAACCTCATTAGACAAGGTTTAGATTAAGTGCCCTGTGGCCATTTTAAAACATGCAGAGGCTTAATACATATGATGCTGCAGCGACGCTGGAGCATTCTAATTAGAATGTGGAGCAAACTCAATTAATCAAGTCTGCTCCAACGTGTTCCAGTTAGAACACCAATGAGCACATGTATATGCATCAATGAACCCCCTGTTGCATGCTAATGGAAGGCTTCTCCAGAATAGTGAAGATAGCTATTATGGCTCTGCCCATAAAGACTACTATCAATTCAACACAATTGCGTAGAGAGAGGGTTATTTTTTTCCCTAATTTAAGAGTACTTCATCTTTTTGACAACAGAATAGTATAATATAGACAAAGTAAATACAAACTTGTAGGCTAAATTCATTCCTGGTATAAGTCTATTGCAGTCCATAGAATTACTTAAGGGATGACTTTGTGCTAATAAAAAAGAGCAAATTTGTTCTAGCACAGAGAATCGTGTCACTTGCCAGCATGCATTTTAATTATTCATTTCCAGAAGCCAGGCCAGATCACCCTGCTTTAGTATGCATCATCTGTATGATATTTCTGGGATGGGCATTAGTAAAGTACAGTAGCTAAACAAACAGGGCTGAGCGCAGAAAGTCAGTTGGGAGGAACAGGGGTGAGCTCCAAAAAAAAAAAAAAAGGCTTTTTTTACACCTTGTTTATTCTTTCACATATTCTTCCCCATGAAACTTCTCTTTCAAGTTGTCCACTCTGGAGAGTATCATCTTTTCCTCACTCTCCATCTACAGGCTGCACTTCACTAGAAAGAGAGTTTTGTAACCCAGCATATTCTGACTAAATGGTCTGTTCTAGCAGGCTTCTTTTCATGAAAGGCTGCAGGAACGTGGGACAAGGAGGCAAGCAAAATGAAGATGCCTCCTAGCCCAACAGAATTACAGAACAAACAGCTGAAAATAGGTGTCATGCTCTTCTGGTTTAAGAAAGATAGGGCCTTTTTACACCTTAAATTTAGACAGCTCTTAGAGCTCTTAACCCTTGCATTGTCAATGCATTAATGCCTAAAACTAGTTTTAAAACACATTTTAGGTGGCTTAAAGTTACATCACTCCAGTGCAGATTTCTCTCTGATCCATGTTCCCCAGTTTGTGTTCCATTAATGTGTGGTTACTCCCCACAGATGAGCTGGCCCAGTTGCAGTCCTCCAACATCCCAGGACGTGGTGTCCCCACCCTCTCCCTCCTGTTCTGTGTGGACAAACAGTCTACCTTCTAAATTCTACTGCCCGGGTGGCATTTCTGGCACCAGGCCAGCTCACCCACCCACCCCCAGAGGTACAACCTTACCACTGCCAGGTGTGGGTGCAACCATGTGCAAACAGCCTGGAGGCCACATACCAGCTACCCAGGTCACAGGGCATGGATGGGTCCAGGCGTGGGGTCTAGCAGGTATGGGGGGGAACAAGGTAGGGTGCCAAATCAGGGCCCCATGAGTTAGGGCTTCCTTTCTGGGGCAGGGGCAGTAGCTCCCCCAAAAGTGCCTTCTCTCACCAGTCCTGTCTCCCAGCTACCCTTGGAAGCATGACAAGCACCCTCCAACACCCCAATCCCAATTTATTAAAACACAAGACCTTCTTTAATTGACTTTCTCTTTATTTCTTTTTAAATTCTTTCCTTTTTTTGTGTGTGTTTACTTTTTATATTATTAATCACTGGCTGACCTCCTTCATTTCACCTGCTGACTTACTTTCATTTGCTTTCCTCCTCCTATTTCATTACCCACCCCCATCCCATTAACTCTCTACCTCCTAGCTTCATGTGCCTGCCCCACCAACCCATCTCTCACACCCTCAGAGCAGGGATTTCTAGCCTGCTGTGGCTCACCAGCCCTGTAGTGGCAACTTGCAGGTGTAGTCTGTCCCCTACTCACCAGCCCACTAGTGGCAAGTCACAGCTGTGCAGGTGGGGAACAGCCAGAGAAGCCTTAAGGTGTGACTGCCTTTTTAGCCTTAAGGGCTAGGGACAGACATTACACAAACTGGTTTAAGTGATCAGAAACTGGTTTAAACCTGTAACAGAATAAATGTTCAGTGCACATAAACCAGTTTGAGAATGGCTGAAACCAGATTGAGATAAACCTGGTGGAATGTAGTATCAGACTTACCTAATTTGGGTCAAACTGGTTTATGCAATGTCTGTCCCATGGCTGGTTAAAGATAAACCAGACACTCCCAGCATCCCAGCATGCTCTCTGGGCTGCACGGGGCTCTGCTCCACAGCAGAGCTGGCCCCCTGCTCCCTGGCTGCAGCTCCCCCCACTCCCCATCACCACTCCCTGCTAAGCAGGAACTCCCCACTCCCCTCTACCTTGCTGAGGAGGGGTCTGTGTATTATTTAGCAGACCACATGATGGCTACAGTCTGTGCTGAATCAACAGGTAGAATCAACAAGTAGCTGGTAATGTCCCTCTGTTGTTTTCTTAATTAAGAGAGAAACACTGTTATAAATTCCCTGCTGGGCTAATCAGAGCATCCTGCCAGAGCCTGGCCATGCCCCCCTCAGCTCCATGCTCTGGAAGGTGCTGGAAATGCCCCTCAGGCAGCAGAGTTTAGAAGGTAGACTGTTTGTCCACACAGAACAGGAGGGAGGGCTGCTCTACCGCCCCCTGGCTTCTAGCCTGAGCCACCGCAGGCAGGTGCCTGCATTTCTGGGACATCTGTCCAGTTACAAAACTGATTTAGCCTAGCAAGGTTAGACTAACCTGCAAAGATTTAATCAATTCAGGCTCAGGCTTTTTAAATGTCTGTCCCTAGCCAAGGTGTGACTGCTCCTAACTGGAGCTAGCACTAATGCTGATCAACATTTGAGTAGCTCAAAGTTTAACATGTAACGAGGCCCACAGATGACTGCATTGAGAATACAGATAGTGGTGGAAATTCCTTTATGATCACATTGGTGGAAGGAATAGGAATCATTAGGTGAGTGGACACCCTGTAACTGGGGAGAGACTGATTGCTCATGCCAATAATTTTTTAGCAATGCCAGAACTATGCAGATCAGTCTGCATACACACATCTGTAGTAGGAAAGGAATTTATCCCACCTTTGTACCATACAGTACTGCACTGTCTGTGGCATACCATACCTTTGAGGAGAAGGGAATCTGCTGCTATTCTGAGTACTTCTACAGGATCATCCAGCCCATCTGTAAACACTAAAAGAACCTGTAAAAGAAAACATTAACTTACCAAAGGACTAAAGAGAAAATATTATAACTATAGTTTAGTTAAAGATTGCAGTTTAATAATAAAAGCTGTTTGTGGCTAGGGACAGAAGTTACACATAAACCAGTTTAAGTGATCAGAAACCAGTTCAGATCTCTAACACAACAGAAGTTCAGTACACTTAAACAACTTCCAAAATGGCCAAAACCAGTTTAAGATAAACCTGGTTGGATGTAGCATCAGACTTACCTGATTTAGGTCAAACCAGTTTATGGAACTTCTATCCCAGACCCCTCCCTGGTTCAAGTTAACTCACAGTCCCCCAGCATCCCAGGATGCTTTGCATCCCTGGGCTGTGCTGTCTGCGCCAGCAGAGCAGGGTTGACCCTGCCCCTCTGCTCCCTAGCTGG
>NW_017729006.1:13667960-13673119 GCF_001723915.1 Gavialis gangeticus | reverse complement strand
GGGGGGGGGGACCTGGGTCTGGACCCCAGCTGGCAGGGGGCATTGCATGGCAAGGCGGGTAGGCAGGAAGTAGCCCCTGACAGGCTTTTCCACACTACCCACTCAAGCAGAGAATGGGGGCATAGCCAGGCCCCAGCCCAAGCTGACACAATGAGGCTGGGGAAGAGATAGGGTGAGGGAGCTTTAAACCTCCTCCCTGGCCTGACTAGCATCCTCTCTAGGTGGGGGAGGTTTAAACCCCCTACCTCACACCTCAATGTACCAGACTGGACTGGGACCCGGCCACAACCCCTGCTCAAGCAGGAAACGGGTGAAAGCCTGTTGGGGGCTGCCCATGAGGCAGACCCTGGCTAGGGTTCAGTGAGGGCCAAGGAGGGGGTTTAAGCTCCCCTATCCCCCTCCAGTTCAGTATGCCAGCCCAGGTTGGGACCTGGCCATGTACCACCCCCTGCTCAAGCAGGGAGCAAGTGGCTGCTCCTCTTTCCCTGCCCCCAACACAGGCAGACCCCAGCTGGGATCAGTGCAAGACAGATTTAGCCCCCCCACCCCCATCATTCAGTGGGCCAGGCATGGCCTGGCCATGTCCCACTCCTCTCAGCTTGACCAGGGAAGGGAAAAAAAAGAACCTTGGAGGGCTTCTCTCCCTGCTTCCCTCCTTTCCCTTCAGCAGTGGCCAGCAGGATGGAAGGAGTGCTCCAGCACCTCCCAGCTTATGGCCTGAGCCACTGCAGGCATGTGGCTGCATTTCCAACTCAAAAGCAATTTTTTGTTCACCTGCTTCTCACTTCAACCTAGACAGTTTAGACTGATCTATAAATATTGAATCAATTCAGCCTCTGGCTTTCTGAGAGTCTGTACTCAGCCTTTAAGGGTCATTTTAAAAAGACTCATGGTTACTAGGCCAGAAATCATCTGTACTTTGACAGCAGTTCCATTTAAAAGAACCTGGCTCACAGACTGTCACCAGAGCTGTCCCTAAGGGTGTGGGGGCCTGGGACATACCAGCCCATGTGGGGCACGGGAGGGGGATGGTGAGCAGCTGGAGCCAGTGAAGCAGAGTGGGGGGAGGGGGATGGGGGTGGCACAGCTGGTGGCATGGTGGCACATGGTGGCCATAGTGGAGCCTATGCAGCACTGACCATGGGTCCCCAAAGTGTGGGGCCCAGGGTAGTCACCCCAATTCCTGCCCCAGGAACAGCCCTAACTATCATTGCTACAACCAGCTGTAGATTTCATGTATGTCCTATTTTCTAGGCACAGGGACAATTCTGTTGTTATTCTTGCTTGCAAGAAACTTCACTGAAAGCAGCAGAGGTCTCCAAATGTAAATGAAGAGGAATGGAGAACAGAAAGTGTTTCTTTTCTTTTGGTAATGAGAATCCAATTATGTGGACAGCCACATTTCCACTAATGTGTGATCTGATTTTATACTGGTGTAAAAAAGGAACAGACACAACATGCAGCCCTACACCAATGTAAGTTACTTTTCTTCAGTTTCCCATGAAAACAAATACACAACAAAGTATTTTTCCCATGAAGAATACTACACAACAGTATAAGTTAGACCAGTACATATGTGTTCGAGTCGGTTTCAACTGATTGTCCCCTGGTAGTAGTTAGCTCAAGCTATTTCCTGCTCCCCAGCCACCCAGAAGTGAAGCACTGTGGTTAACAGTCCAGTCTGCTACTCTGGATAAGCCAGTCACCAGTTTGCTCTGGCTTCTAGAGTAATTTACATTAGCATACAAGTAAATACAAATTATGCTGGTGTAATGCGATGCATCTCTGCATTGCAGAACTGAAAACTGTCTAACTAATAAGCTATTAGCCCTGGGCTAGGTCATCTGGTCTCCTTTGACCCACTTTACACTGTTCAGGCAGCAGAAAGCAGATGGATTCAACCATCTCTGAACTGCAGAAAATTCCCTTTGCAGAAAGGAACTCCCTACTGGTGCATGGATGACAGAAGCAGCTGGGCCCAGCTCCTGTACTAACCACCCCATGTCCCCAGCAGGGGACATGCAGGGCAAAGTTAGGGGCAGGGAAAGGTAGACAAAAACTCCATTACAAGTGTCCTCAAACCTACACAAATTGGTGTAGGCTTCCTAGCTGTTCAGAGAGATCAGATGCAATGATCATATGCTGTTAGTGTGCAAATTTATCACAAAGTGTTAGGAAGAGTACAGTAGGACTCTTCAGCTCAATACTTTCCATTCTACACATAGTTATCACTTGTTTCGTTTCCTCAAATGTTTACAGAGATATCAAGCAAGACTCTCATTGGAATAAAGCCGGGTCTTGTTTGATTAAGTTTGACAGGTGCTGACCATGTAAGTTCGAAAAAAAATGATAAACAAGAATAAATCATATCCAGCTGATGAATGCTATGGAACAAACATGTTGCTGTTCAGTGATCTACAAGAAAGGCATTTGTGATCTCAGGCCTGTTTACATCTTGCCCGCAAGCACCAGCATAAAGGGCAGTAGCTGGCATCCTTCTGACCATCTCAGCAGCACAGCCATGGATTAAGTGGGCATGTGGTGATCACCCTTCCAGTTCCTAGAAGGAATGGGGCTAAGGTAGTCAGACAGGTGTGCACTGTACTTGTAGAATCCTTATTTCTGATTTCTGAAGGTGTATGAACAGGGAAAAACCCAGTTTAGCTTCTACAAGGAGTTAAAAGACTTGGCAGCTGGGGAGAGAATTTACCTGGAAATTGAGCAAATTTGTTCTAGAAATCAAACTGCAATAAGGAGCCTTAAGGAACCTAAGGTTTTTCATGATGCACAGGCTAGAGCTAGAAAAGAATTACAGGGAGAAAAATTCCACTTCATCCTAAACCCATTTGTACGTCATCTCTTCCAGAGAAGAACCATAAGTTAAACATTCCTGAGAAGAAAGGAAAAAAGAATAAGGTTGGGAATGTGCTCCTCCTACATCTGTGTTGATGAGGAATTGCTGAGAAGATGTTGAAAATAGGATTGATATTGTTCTCTGCAAGCAGGCAAATTTGCATTTGCTGTTCATGTGCAGCCGTGAGAAGAGATCTTTTAGCAAGCACTCAGAATTAAGCTAAAATATATTCTAGACTTGCAATAATTTACAATAAATTAAACAAAATACACACGGAACATATATTTGATATTTTATGAGGACCAAAGTGCCCTTCCTGCTCTGGGATTTAATGTGTAAAAAGTATCTTATGTAATTGCACATGTGTAAGTGCTCTCTTCAAACAGTGCAATTCAGAAATATTAGAACATGAAATAATTTCCATTCAAGTCAATGCAAAGAATCTATCCACTTCTGCATGGATTGACTCAAACCATTACATCTTTCCTTTCCCTTTGTCTCATTTCAAACTGTGAGTTATTCACAGTGACCATGTGTAAATATATTTCCATAAACTAATTACTTGCAAAAATACCTGCTCTGAGCCATCACTATTCAGGCTGCGTGACTAGTCATCTATGAAAAGGTATTATTTATGATCCTGAACCTATAAATAAATTCCAAGATAAATATATCCAGTGTGAACACTTGTGAGCACATGGATTTGCCTACATATTTATCAATACATTCTTCTTCCAGGGGCACTCAGTCAGGTGTAGAAGAGATTTTTTGTTCACCTTTTTAAGACATCTGAATACTGTGAAAATAAATCCAAGGTTTTATTTGAATGACCAGTTATGAATCTCTTTTCTTCTGCTGCAGAATCCACACAGCACTAAACCCAGCGTATTCTGAATAATATAATTTAGTCATTACTCAATTATACACACACTTCTGTTTACCTTCACATTAGCTGAGGCCACTTCAAAGGAGTCCTCCCAAAGTAACTGTAAGAAGCGCGCATTCAAGTATGTGTCCACAGTGATCTGTACAGCTAAGAACTTTTGGATTATCTCTTCATTATACTTTTCAAAATTAGAGTCAAATAGGGGTAGGCCAGTTGGCCCAAACACTTGGTACTTGAACCTGACGTTGAGCTGAGACTCAGAAGTGCAGCAGACATTAGTCAAGGACTCTGCCTGTTGCAGAAATCTGGGCAGATCAGTTTGCAGTTGCTTTTTCAAGTGCAGTGCAGGTGTAGGTCCCACAGGTCCTGAAACATCAATTCCCACTGAAACATCTATGTTGCAATCTGAGGGGGGAGGCACAAGAGTAAGTGACGATCATTGTATACAAATAATATTTTATGATCTTGCTTCTAAAAACACCAAGAACAAATTCAATTTGCCAGATGTCAAATCTGGCATTTTAAATGAAAAGACATCCTACATTAGAATCAGAGCGCCAGTGCACGGCTTCACTGATTTCATCAGCTAGGGATCTGGCCCTTGTTACTGTACATAACACCACACACACAGTCACCAAAAATGAATTCATCATCATCACTACGTATGTTGGGCCTTTAACTAACAAATAGCGCACCCTACAGTTGAGGAATTGAGATCTAGAGCTCAAAATCACTGAGCAGTTTGCTTATAGCTGTGAGTTATGCCATCAGCTCCTATGCACTGTTATTGTCTGTGCTCATTGACAGAATCACATTATGCATTGAAGCAGAAGAATCAAATGCAAGGTGACAGAGAAAGAAGGAAAGGAAATATAGTAGGACAGGAATAATATGCAAACTCCTTAGTGGAATAGTTAAAGCAATAAAACCCCTCCTATTGTGAGCAATGCTACATTGTATACGTATGTGCGTGTATTCTAGCAGCGTACGTGTGCATTACATACAGAGAGAAGGGTATGTATTAGGGCTGTGCACAGCTTTGGTCCCTGATTCAACTCAAAGGAGATTCAGCCCAATTTGATGGCCAAATCTCCAAATCCAAATAGAATCAGGAGACCCTTTAAATATCATCTCTCTGAATTGAATTGGACCCCTCCAAATAGATTTGGAGAGATTCAGCTATTGAGAGAGAGAGAGAGAGAGAGAGAGAGAGACAGCTTTAAATGTTTCCCTACATACCTCAAGGTACCAGGCAGCTTATGAATGCTGTAATGGCGGGCACATGGAGCATCCCACAGGACCCCCCCCCACCCCGCACATTTGGGAGCAGACCTGGAAGTGGACCAGAAGCACTTCCAGTCCATTTCTGGGTCCACCGAGGAGCACACGGGGGGGCCCCCCCGGCGCCCCAGCTCGGCT
>NW_017729006.1:13660044-13662748 GCF_001723915.1 Gavialis gangeticus | reverse complement strand
TTCCAGTCCACTTCCGGGTTTGCCACCAAGCATGTGCAGGGTCCCCCCGGACTCCTGTCGGATGCTCCATGCGCCCCAGCATCACAGCGTTCACAAGCCATGCCTGCTACCTCAAAAAACATTTAAAAGCTGTGTCTATGGCTGAATTGCTGATTCTTCGAATCAGCATCAAACCTTCACGTTTGGATTTGGCCAAATAGAATCAGGGACACTGATCCGGAACAATGAATCGAATTACTGTCCCTAATTTGAGCCGAATCCAAATCCAAATCGAATAGGACCTCTTTCGCACACCCCTAGTGTGTAATGCACAGAAGTGTAGCCAGGTGCTTGAGCACCCTAGGTAGCAGTTATACAGGGCAATGTCTGGCTGTGCTGCTGCCAGTGGTGGCTGGGTCAGCAATGCAGCTGCTAATATTCATGTGCCCTTCCAAAGTTGTCCCCCTTGCTACACTACTGTGTATAAGTAACTATTCATTAAAGCTTTTATATGTGCACAACGCATAGCACAATGTGCTGCCCTTAATGCTATTAGACCAGATCCTGTATACAGAAAGACAGATCAGAGAACTGGAAAAGGAAAACCTGGTAAGCCATATCATTCCTGTGCTTGCTTTCCCAATAGCTGAAAATATTAAATTGGATATTCTAAAAGTATTGGAATTGGACAGCATGGTTATGTCTATATGCACTTATATTTACTCAGACAGAATGGAATGACTGTTTCTTCTCTTCTTTCCTTTCATGAAAAAGGAAGACAGACACAAATACAGGTATAGTATATGCTACATCAAAAATTCCATTTAAAAGAACACTATTGAGTCTGCTGCATTCAAGTGTTTAAAAGTTAGGAAAGGTCGATATTCACATTGCCCATGCAACTTTAAATTGCATTATGATACAGACTTTCATGACACAATCACATACTACTATTTCCCCATAACCACCACCTCATTCATTGCACAGAATAGGTACCTATTTAATAGTTCTTCGGATCACCATTTAGTCTGTGACCTCAGGCATTATTTTCTCTCCGTAATTAATGTCCGTGTGTGTGTCTGTGGGTCATGCATCATTTTCCCATAGTGCTTTACAAATCTGAATGAATGAATTTTCAAAGCTCCCAGAGGTTTGAGGTAGGTCTATCTGCTCCATTTTACACATGAGGAACTGAGGCACCAAAAGATTAAGGCCAAGACCGTAACAGTCACTGCCTTTTCCACCCATAACATGGGCTTAACCCTCTCACAATCCTCCATTTTAGTAAATTTACTTCAATATACAGTATAAATATGTAAATGTAATCATGCATATAAAATAATGCTATCCATGTGCTTCTATATATCACACATACCTATTTCACTGGTATACAAAAAAACCTGCTTACGCACTGAGAGCTATATTCACCTATGGACTCACCTACGGACACCAGGAATCAAATTTTTTAAAAAAATCATTACCCATGTTCTGAAAATATGCACATGTGAAAGTGCTAATCAGCTGTTTGAACATGCAGGTACTCTTTTGTATGTAAAATGTTTGTTTTGCTTTTTTTTTTTTTAATTTTTCCATCTATACCTCTAGACAATTGCTTTCCCCTTACTCTACTGCAAGTGCCTTCTTATCTGCACATCCCAGTATTTTCCCAGAAGCATTCAGTGCTTTTACATAAATGTTTTCAAAAGAATGAAAATGTGAGGTTTTAATCAGTTTGACTGTATGAAAAATAGTTGGAACAAAAGCTCAAGTAATACAGAACACGATAGATCACAAGAAATTAACTTGCCAAGGCTACTACTGAGCAAAACTCTGGGGCCATTTCACTGGGGTCTTTACAGAACAGAGATCAAAACAGATATTCCCCGCCACCAAGAAAACTGGCATTTTATAAAGGAGTTTATTATGTGGTGCCTCCTACTAAGAAGTCCCTTGCTGTCTAATGAATGCACACCAGGAGGAGCTGCCGTGCCAGACATCTTTCTGTTCTGTGACATTTACTTTTCTCCGACTCAGCTGTTATTGGCATGGGTGGCTTTTATTGCAGCAGTGACCTGTTACATATCTATGATGCAAGTTCCAAGCCGACTGAAACTGTGTGCCAAAACCGCACTGAAATTAGACCACTCTAAAAATCCTAGCCCTAGAAAACAGTGTTTAAGTGGGTTGGCTTGATTTTTTTTTTCAGGGACATATCAATTAAGGGTCAAATCCTGGCCCCTCTGTCAATAGCACTTAATGCAATCCTTCCTGAAAGCTGGGAAAACCCCTTCAGCTATATTTTGTTCCACATTCCTCCTTGTTATGGGGGATCTGTTACAATTAGGATCTATAGACCACCCCCCCAGCCTCCCTCTCAATTACCTTCACCCATATACAGCCATCTTGGACCAAGGCCCATGGAGCTCATGTAGAGAACAGGTTTCATTACTAGGCAGCGAGGATCCTGCTCAGTCTTCTTACATTGTAGCCTCTTGTAAAACACTTACCAATTGTGTGTTCAGGACCTTGTGAAACCTATAGGCTTTCTATGAAAGAGCAGGATTTGCCTGTACCTGAAGATAGCATCACATTTCACAAGTGAGCACTTCGGGATTAGTCCTAATTATAGTTTCATAGTTTCTAGGGTTGGAAGGGACCTGAGCAGATCATCTAGTCCGACCCCCTGCCATGGCAGGAAGAGCACTGGGGTCAAATGACCCCAATA
>NW_017729006.1:13642543-13655044 GCF_001723915.1 Gavialis gangeticus | reverse complement strand
TAGTTTCTAGGGTCGGAAGGGACCTGAGCAGATCATCTAGTCCGACCCCCTGCCATGGCAGGAAGAGCACTGGGGTCAAATGACCCCAATAAGGTGGTCATCCAACCTCCTCTTAAAAACCCCCAGGGTGGGAGCCTGCACCACCTCACATGGAAGCTGGTTCCAGAACATTTGTTCACTCATGGCTCCAAAAGGGGAAAAAAAAGCTTTAAACAAACCAGCCTAGTATACAGGAAGCAACATAGTTGTCAGGGGGCAGATATGATGTCTTCAAAGGAAGAGAAAGCATTGTTGTAAAGACCAGACCCTCAGTTCTTTGGGAAGTATGACCACTACAGTATTTATATGTTTGCCCTGCTAGGTAACGCACAAAATAAAATCCTGTGTGTTCTCTATGGCAACTTACATTCATAAAAGTCTTAAACATGGTGGTGTTAAAAACCCAATCCTCTTCTCTCTCTCTCTCATACGTAACTTGTATCTCTTCCCTCACTCTCTTTTCCCAGCCCTCCCCTGGAAGCAAAGACCCAGCTTAAACTTTTGGTACCCTGGGTAGCAAAGGCAAGTTGGGAGCAAGCACTTATTTCCTTGAACAGGGGCTGCTGCAGTTGTGGTGGCACGGGTTGCTGCCACTTCAGCACAAGCTCCATAGCAGCACAGACACAGGCTGCTGTTGTGGAGGCAGCACAAGTTCCCCTGGGGCTATTATTCTGCTGGCCTGCTCACCCACCCACCCCAAGTGAGGCCTCTCCCCACAAGCTATGGAGCACTTTCACAACTGCTACACAACCATTGCTACAGCAGCCACAAGAGTATAAAAATCAGGAGCTGCAGTCTTTGTGCTTCCCACATCATGTAGGGCCTTTGCCAGTGTATCTGCATGGGTGTTTTTTGGGTGGTATCCTGCATAACCTTTGAATGCACTGGTCAAACCAGTGATACTCTCTTCAAATTTCTTCTGCTTTGTCAAGAAGGGAACACACTATAGGTCTGTAATCTTCCCAACTCTCGTCCTTCTTTGGGTAAATTCCACTGTGTGTAGAGACTGCCTCAGCTGTGGGAAGGGAAGTTCAAGTTACTAATGGCTGCTGTATAGAAGTGGGAGCTTTGCTTCTTATGTTGGCCAGCTACTGCTACTCATGGTTCCACTGAAGTTATAGGGCCAGATTCAGTGATATGCTGCTATAGGCCATTCCCAAGTCAGGCAATTTTTTTTTGATGTGCTGCTAAATTATACATTATCATCAGAAACATATATATCCCCAATGGTTAATCACAAATGTACAGAACATATGAGGAATCTATAGACAGATCCAATCAATAAAAAGATTACCATGACTTACCCTGGCTCGGACGATCACTGGTGTCACAGACCTCCTTGACAATCGTCCTCTCTATGTGTTCCAGATGGGCAAAATTTTCCACCAAAAACACCCTTTGGGCATTATCAGCAATTTGAAACAGTTCGGTTGGTCTTAGAATCCCAATGCCAACCGCAAAGATGTATATTCCATCATTCCTAAGAGCCAACGCTGCTTCACTCACTTCATCACTAGAATATCCATCAGTAATCACGATGAGGGTCTGTGGAATATTTTGGTTTTTACGGCCACCATTGGCAGGCTCAAAAAGCCTCTTGACAAACCTCAGTCCTTTGCCAGTGAAGGTGGACGATTTAAACTGGTGAATGTTATCAATCTGTTCTTTTATGGCAGTCTCCGAGTAAAATTCATTGAGATAGAATTCTTTCTGAGGATCTTCACTATACTGGACAACTCCAACCCGTGCTTTGTTCTCAGCAATGTGAAAATGGCTCACTATTTCCTTCATGAAGGACTTCATGGTAGAAAAGTTTTTTGAAGATATGCTTTCTGACCCATCAATCAAGAACACAAGATCTGCTGCTTGATTATCACAAACTGGGGGGAAATGTACTTAGTTATATATTCATATACACTCTAGGTTTCATTCACTTAAATCTTTTTAAAACCTGCTGTCTTTGGCTGAAATTTACTTCCAGGCAGAGGCACCAACTCCAAGTTAATTCATTACATTGGTTCCACTTAGGCTAGGAGACAGAAGTTGCACATAAACTGGTTTAAGTAATCAGAAACTGGTTGAAACCTGTAATGGAACAGATGTTCAGTGCACATAAACTGCTTTCAAAATGGCTGAAACCAGTTTAAGATAAACCTGGATGAATGCAATATCAGACTGAACTGAATTACGTCAAACCGGTTTATGGAACGCCTGTCCCAGATTCAAGTCAAGTCACAGTCCCCCTGCATCCCAGGATGCTTTGCAGCTCTGGGCTGTGCTGTCTGCTCCAGTGCAGCAGGGCTGGCCCTGCCCCCCTGCTTTCACAGAGCTGAGGCAGTAAAGTCTCTACTCCCTACCCTCTGCCTGTGCCTGTCAGCCCTGTGGGTTGGGAGACAAGGGAACAGACCCCAGGCCCTCCTAGCCTGGGTATGCACAGCACAAGGGGAGGGAAAGCATCTTCTGTAGGGCTTATCACCTTCCCCTCCCCCCCTCCACAGACCCTAAAGGTGGACTGAAATTGCCCTATCCCCACCCACTGCCAGCTGCCCTTGCATCTGAGGGGCTGGGGTGGGGCAGGAAACATCTCCCCGCCCCCCTCCCAAGCTGGGGCCTGCAAGGCACTGAGAGGAGAAAGCTTCCACCCCTGGCAGCCTAGAGAGCCAGCTGGGATCCCTTAGCCCTACCTCCCTGCTTTTACAGAGCTGATGCAATAAAGCTTCTGCCTGTACCTGGCAGCCCAGCATGGGACCAAGCCCTGCAGGACCATATTGAGAAGTGAGAGGGGGAAATCCCCTCTCTGCACCAGGGTCAGGGTTCAAGGGACCTCCTCTGAGGCTGGGGGATCCTGCCACCTCCAGGCTGGAAGGACCATTCCCTGCTCCCACCTGTGGGCATGGGGCCAACTCTGAAGGACCATATTGAGGGGTAGGAGGGAGGAAATCCCCTCTCTGCATTAGGGGCAGGATTTGGGGGATTCCCCCTGAGACTGAGGTATCCAGGCTGGAGGGATCGTTCCCCCTTAGGGAAGCATAGCAAGGGGTTGGGAGGCATGTGCTGGGCCCCATGGGCTGCATTCAGGTGCCTTTGGCAGTGGCCAGTAGGCCCCCCAGCTACTGGTAGAGGCCACTGCAGGGGTCTGGCTGCCTTTCCCGTTTCAGAAGTGGACACCAATTCACTTTATCATCAGTTCAATTTATGCAGTTTAGAGAAACCTGCAAAAACTGAATCAATTCAGCCTGGGGCTTTTTCACTGTCTGTACTTAGCCCTAAAACACAGAAATAAATATCACCCTTTAGAACAATAGAAGCATCTGAGAGAATCCACTTTCGGGATCCATTATACACAATATCTGTGACTTACCAGTACAGAGGAAATGAGGTAGCTATGCAGAGCTTGCATCCAAAGTCAGCCTCTCAGCTGAAGAAAGCTAATTTTCAATTATCACCAAACCACAAGTAAAGGTCAGACAATCAATGGGTAGAATTACTTAAACTACCATCTCCATCACACGCTGAAGGGTAATAGTCAGAGAAATCACTTGCAGTGGAAGAGACATACGCTGAACTGCCTGACTGGACTAGCAGGCTGGGAGCTGGAAGTCTGTTAGTCTGCTGGTAGTTTGGGCAATCTCTTGCCTGCACTTTTTTACTTCAGAAGCTAACTCAGACGCCTGGCATTTATTACTGGTACCTTCTATTCGGTGGGCTTAGTAATTCAAAATGGAAATTTACAGGTGACCTAAAAATATTTGTATGCTCCAAAGAACTTGACAGTGTGGCATGACAGCAACAAGGCTAGGCTCCAGACCCTTACAAGAGCAGTAGTAACATGGATAAATATTTACTGTAAATAGTTCTTTATGCACGTTCTGGTAAATAATAATGTTGCTTCCCTACCACAAACCTCATCAAGATACTACAGATGCAGCTAACTTACCCTGAGTCAGCTTGGTGGGTCTTCAAACAAAATCTACTGGCTTCACCAATAGCTGTCAGAAGATTAATACTGAACTCCACCTCTGCTGCTTGCTGCCCCTGGGAGAAGTGGCAGCCATTTTAGCATAGCATCTCTTTCCTTTCTTCCCTGCTTGTATGCCAGCAAAGAAAAATCAGCTTCCCTAGTTAAGACAAGAGCACCCCCATTTTGGAAGGCTGATTTTAGGCAGGAGGGAAGTGGGTGTGGTATGCGAGTAAATATGTGCCAGTAAATATGGTAGCACTAAATACACTCTGATATGAAAAGAAACAGTACAGCCGTTTAAGCTGTTTTTTAGCACTACAGAAACAGAGAAAGTGCCTCAAAACAGCTCTTTCAGACCTTCCCAATTTTGTAATGCTACATGTACTATATGTAGTGTTACAGGGGTCTTTAGGAACCCCATCATCTAACAGTCTTCTGCTCTCCATCCCTACTCCAAAGACAAGGGCAGGAGGGAGAGCAGCTGGACCTGTAATAGCCTGTCCAGCAGCACAACATACGCAGTCTCTAGATCAAGTGCACCAAAAAACAAAACCAACCAAAAAAACTCAGTTTGAAGTGCTCAGTTACCTGGCCTTGATTTGTCACATATCTTATGAGCAAGGTTTCCATGTAAACTTTCCAAATCACTGTAGCTCAGTGCAAATAATACCCTCTCCTGTTCTCCTACAATCTGTTCGAGTTCAGTTCGACTTGCTTGATCCACTCCAACAGCAAAGACGTTGATGCCATCCACCTTCAAAGATTTTGCCACTGCTGCAAGATTGTAGCTATCTGAAGGTGCAGTTGGCCGATCAGTAATAAGCACGAGGATTTGAGAGACACCATGAGATGATGCACGACCACCATAAGCCACACCAAATCTTTCCCTGGTAAAGTTCAAAGCCCTTGCTGTAAAGATCTGAAGTCCTTGTTCTGGTAAGGGTCTCAAGTTAAATATTGCTTCTCTGACATCCAATTTAGTGGAGTACTCATTCAGTGAGAAACGCTCCTTAGAAGTAACGCTATAGACCACAGCCCCAAACTGAACATTGTTTTTTCCAACCACTGAGTCATTTACCAAAGCCATCATGAGTCGCTGCACACTCTTGAACTGCAAGTCTGTAATGCTTGATGATCCATGTATTACAAATATGATGTCTGCAGCTTCTGTCCTTTTGCATACTGTGATGAACAAAACAGGAAACAAAGCAATAATATTAAGATTGAGCCTCTGTTACCAGCTCCCTCCCTGTTCCATCGCATTGATACCACATGCTAGCTGAAACCAGAAAGTGTGGCTGACTATTAAAAAAAACTCAAAGATCATTAAAGGAGGGCTGTGGGTATTTTTTTTCCCTCCAAAAAAGAAAATATTCACGCCCCAAAGAAGAAAAAAAATATTACAACCCTGAGGAAAAGCACAGAATTATGTTCTGTAAAAAGAATTAATTTATTTTCTGCTGGTGCATTTCATTTTACTATTGTTGCTTACTTTGGAAAATGAAGAAATGATGAAGTTTTTCAGGAAGAATATGGGGGGAGGGAGAAATCAAATTTTATGAGGAATTAAAAGCAAAAAATGGCAAGATCAAGAAGAAAGAGGGAATTCAAGAAGTCATTACTAGCACTTACAATGCTCTGGCTTGCAAATTTCAAAAAGAATCTGTTTTTCCAAAAAGATGAGGGAATCAAAGTTGTCCTCAAAGAGCACTTTTCCTGGTGTGCCAGAAATCTCTGCAAGCTGGGTCTCACTGGCCCGGAGTACGCCGATGGCATAGATAGTAATGCCTTTGTCTCTAATCATTTTGGCAGGCTCACCCACAGAATCTTGGGCCTCTCCATCTGTGATCAGTATTAGATACTGTTTTATTTCAGGTCTTCCCCCTTTGGTTTTGTCAAAGTAAGATGAGGCAAAGGCAAGGGCTTTCCCAGTCAGCGTTCCTGATCTTAGCTGCCTGATTTCTGAAATAGCATTCTGTAGACCGGGCTTGGTGCTGTATCTGTTCAGCTGGAATTCTTCTTTTGCCTCCGAGCTGAACTGCAGTAACCCAATCCGAACTTTATCAGTACCAATATCAGACCTGTTCACAATCAACTGCATAAAATCCTTCATCTTCTGAAAATCAACAGGGTGGATACTCTCCGAGCCATCAACCAGAAAAATAATGTCGGCTTTTACATTCTCACAGGCTGGGAAGTAAAAGAACATGGAACAGACATTTGCAAACAGCTTACATTGAAAATAAAAAACAGGATTATTGGCCCTGAATTGTAAGTTGTTTACGTTAACAGAAGCCAGAAGAAAGCCCAGAGAAGGGTTGCCTATAACAACTTAGGAGCCAGCCAGGCAATAGGCAAACAGGGCAGAGCCCCAGGCACAGAGGAAGGGCTGCAGCTCAATGCCATTGAGGACTTCAGACTGCTTATTGAGCAGATGGGCCACCCATCTGGTCAGGAACATTTCAGCTCGACTCTGGAGCCACACTGGGCAGTCTGGCCCAGGCAGTGCTAAGAGAAAGAGCTCCTAGCACAGAGCTGAAAGGCTGTGGGAACCATGAGCAGGCCCATGGGTGCCAGAGCTGTGGAGAGGCACAGGCTTACATACTGCTTTTGATTCAGAACATCTGTAGACAAGGCCAACATGTGGCCCAAAGGAGTACTTTGAACCTGAATAGGTAAATTTATGGCAAAACCAGTCTTTGATATCTAAAACCAGTCTTAATCTAGCCCTCCTAGAAGATCAATCTACTACATGTATCATAATGCTCATGCATTTAGGATCTCAAATAAAGTAGTGCCAGACTATGGACAATATACAGCAGCAGTTGTCACTTTGTTATTTATTCTATAAATATGGAACAATCTTAGGTACCCCTAAAAAAGAAACCAAGAAGAAGTAGGTGCGCGCACACACACACACACACACACACACACACACACACACACACACACACACACACACACACACACACACACACACACACACACACACACACACACACACACACACACACACACACACACACACACACACACACACACACACGAGTCATGTTCCCAAATTTTAATGCCTGAAATTTGATTTTGTTTTTGCCTGCAAGGTGTATGAATGTGTACCCTTCCAGCAAAATAAGGATAGCCTGGACTTTATCTGGGAAAGCTTGAGAAGACACAGAAGCATGAAGTTATTTATGCATTTATATAGCAAATATATCTTTAGTGTAACCACAACTCTACCGAGCACATCCAAAGGCAAACTCCCTTGAATGGGTTAGAGCACTTAAGGAAAACCTCTTACCTTTTGATGAGCAGATGTCACGCACAATGTCATGCTTGATGTGCTTTAGGGAATCAAAATCATTCACAAAGAACATTCGATCGTCTGATCTTGCTATGTCCTTCAGCTCCTCTTCGACAGCCTGCTTGATACCAATAGCGTATATAATAATTCCTTCTTGTCTCAGCTCTTCTGCTGGCCTTGTTACTTCATCTTGGGACTTACCATCTGTAATGACTATCAGAATCTGGGAAACATTGGTCCTGGTAGCCTTTGCAAAAAGATTTTTCATATATCTTAATGCATCTCCAGTTTTGGTGCCACCTCCCGTCTGTTGAATAGCTCTCACTGCTGCCTTTAACTGCACCATTGTGTTATATTGGCCAGTCTCAAATTGTGTCCTGGGAATGGTTTCATACTGAACCACACCAAAGCGAACTCTGTCTGCACCGACCTGGAAAACGTCAATCATCTCATTCATGAATGCTTTCATGTCCTGGAAATCGTTGGGCATTATGCTGCCAGAGCCATCAATCAAGAAATAAATATCAGCTTCCTCAATCTCAACACAACCTAATTGACAAGAAAAGGGGAACTTTCAAAATATGCAGTTCCAGAATATTCTTAATAATATGCCATCAAAAAAAAAATCATGCTAATCATAATACTGAGTCTTGAAGAAATTACTTCATTTTCTAATCCAAAGACACATAAAAATCTTGGAAATTTGGGGGAATTAGATGAGATCAGCAAGACAAATGAAAGATTTGTACCATAATTTAAAAAGGAGGTTAGTGAGCCAAATGGATGCACTAGGAGCACTGGTATGACACACGTGATGGAATAGCAATCATGAATGGAACATAGCATTCTAAGTTATACTCTCTTCAGGAAATAAAGGTAAGGGTGGAAATAAAGATAAAAGAGGAAAAAGGATAATATACATAAAACAAACTGTTTGGGTCAGTCACTTTGAGAAAGGATTGTAAGAGAGATTCTATAGGATAGCGTTATGGATATGGATAGAAAACTCTGTAATATTATCAGAGAAACAAACACTCCTGAAAAGTATGTTACTATGGGAGACCAACTTCCCAAGTATAGACTGGAGAATAAGTCTCCTGATGTGACCCGGTTATTTTTTTTTTTTTTAATACAAGAGAAGTAATTTTTTCACCAAATGCTCACAGAAATAATGAGGTGTTACTATTTCAGACTTGGTTTTGATAAGTAATGACATCATAGAAGAGGTGGCCAGGGAAAATAACCTTGGATCAAATAATGAGGAGCTGATTCTGTTCATATTAAGGGAAGGATAAACAAAACTAGGTCTGTAACTAAGTTTTTTTATTTTTTAAAAGCAAACAGGAAATTAACGAATTAGTAGCAAAAACTAAACTGAAGAGCTCAAAAATGTAAATGAGGGCTGAGGGGACTTAGCATTCTTTAAGTCAGGACTGTCAAACATATGGTCCACGAGCCGGATTTGGCCCACGGAGCAATATGATCCAGCCTGTGGGTCTTGGACTAACCCCATGCACCGTGTGTGGTGCACAGAGCCAGTTTGGCGCGCAGGCTGGGTCCAGTACTGTAAGCATTATATGTGGCCCAGGGGATTGATCTGGGACACATGCTATATGTAGTGCCTGTACTGGAATGGCCCTGTCTACTGACTCACGGGCTAGTCCGAACAGGCCACACCAGAGCCAGAGTTCAGGCCTGGTCCAGCAGGACACTGCACGTAGTGATGTCCCCAGAGCTGACCGCCTGTGCTACATGCAGCACATGCCAGCTGGTCCAGCCTGCACACTATGTGCAGCACGCCCCTGCCACACTCCAGGGCATATACTGCATACAACATATGGGTTGGACCAGATGCCACAGGCACTGCTCACAACCCAAGGGGTCAGCTCAGGGTGTCCTGGCACACTGACTCCTGTGCACACAGCCTGGGACCCAATCCTAACTGGCACCAGAGCCAGCACACAGGGTTGGCCCAGTAGGGTGCCATGAGCTGC
Organism: Gavialis gangeticus; assembly: GCF_001723915.1. Lineage (NCBI taxonomy): Eukaryota > Metazoa > Chordata > Crocodylia > Gavialidae > Gavialis > Gavialis gangeticus. The sequence continues at coordinate 13,645,749 of NW_017729006.1, read as the reverse complement.
ACACACCTCACGCCAGCCCACAGGGCCATGCACAGTACACTGCATGCAACATGAGTGCTGGAGCAGAGCTGGCACATGTTGCATGTGGCCCAGAGGGCCAGCACAGAGCACACACTGAACTTGGTGGCCTGATAAATTGTCCTGCAGACTGGCACTGCTGAGGCCCGGTCTGGCCTGTAAGCTACCCCAGCTGGGGTTTACTTGGAACTAGACAAAGAATCCACTTTATAGGGAAGGTTTACAAAATTGTCCATTATCCCAAAGAACACAAAACTTTGGTTTCCTTCCTAACCACCTCAGGACAGGTGAAAAGGACAAACATAGCCATTAAACTGACGCTGAAAGAGCTTGTCTCCATGGATGGGAATGGCTGGGACATTTACAGCAAATGAAGTCACTCCTGGTAGTGCAAAAATTGAATAGCTTTCAAAGTAATAACAAGCAGAGGAGTGAGAATGTCAGAACAATTCCTGTGGAAAGCTAGCTGTGCACCTAATGAAGGGATTTAAAAAAAAAAAAATGGATCTTTTCATGCAAAAATGTCAGGAATACCAGAAAAAAAAGCACACCTTATGTAGCTAAAGAACTGGAAAATTGAAATACATTTTGACAGAAGGGTTAAAAGAAACTATTGGAAAGCAGATAACTAGGTTATAGCTTCTCCCTCATGATATACCAGGACACAGCCTCTCATAGATGTTTTGGTTATTCCTGTCTTGTAGATAAACTGAGTTCCTCGGTGTCTGAATTTCAAGTTACTGAAAACAAGGACAATGTAAATACATTTCATTGAACACATCAACATAGCCTGTTTATGGGTAAAAATCAGTCATCTGAAAAACTTTAAACTTGTCCCAAAACAACATGTGGCTGATCCTAATACTACTAATATGAAATTGCATTTTTCAATCACTAGAAGAAACCCAAAACTTGTATCATTCAAAAGGAAGCTTTGAGTAGAAGATTTTTCTTCTCTGATGGATGGACCCAAGACCACCAAGTGATTTAACTTCTATATCCATACCTGCGCCTTTGCTTAATACTGTATAATTTATATCTACAACTGTCATTCTGAATCTTTCCACTTCAAAATGGCTAAAATTTGCCCACCATGGTATAGCCAGTTTATCACTGCTGCACACTTTTCTGTTAATAAATACAATAGTATTTATCTAAATCTTTGAAAACTATGATGCATGGCTCCAAGAGTTTGTTTACTTTAAAAAAATCTGGTGCATGTGACATTCATAACTTTGGTTAAGCCAGTGGACTCCCAATCTTTTTAGATTTAAGGCACCTACCCTCAGCTTGTGTGAATTTGCCAGTACCCCCAGTTGAGAACCACTGTTGTACTTCCTCAGGCTTATCTCAGTGGTTTCCAATAGCCCTGCCCACCTACTTTAAGTTTCAGCCAACTCCAGTGAGGCTGGAGAATGCCCACGTGCCACAGCCCTTCCGTGCCTGACTGCACACCAGGCATGTGGGCACTTTTCTCTGGCCACTGAAATAGCATCAGGGGTGGTGGCCACATTATGACACCCCTGAGGATGTTGAGAATCACTGGGTTCAGCTGTATAACCACACAGGTAGAAATTAATAATTAAGAAAGCAAGGAAAGCAAATGTAGGCAGAAAAATTATTTGTGGTGTTTATGGGGAAAATGAAGTCTACCACAACCTTTTAATTGGAAGATTCTGAAAGAGGTAGGGAGAAGAGGAAATCCCAGTGTATGACACGCTTCTGTGAACTGACAGCGTCTCAATTCATTTAACTAATTCCTTTAAGTACCATTCGTAATTTGGGGTCCATGACACCACACACTAACTTGCTTTGCCAAACCTGCTCAGCATCAGTTTCCACGTACAAATATTGAATCCTGATACTGTCATGTTTAATAACTTGTCAGAGTTAAGCAATAAAATCCAGTACAGCTACTGAATTTCCACTGATGTGCCTGAGCAAAATTCTGGGCCAGACTCTCACGTATGTTTCTTACCTTCTTTCATTGTTCGTGTTTGAACTGGGATCGCAAAACTTTGTACCATCATGTTGCTACAAATCCGTTTCTTTATTTTCCTCCCAATGTTTGATAACTGCAGAAAAGATTCCAGATTGGCAACATGTTTCCTTGGGGGGTGAGATGCAATTTTGTTCAGCTGACTACTCTCAGAGGCATTCTGGGTACCCACGACATAGACATCAACTCCACTGCGTCGTAGTTTAGTAGCCGGCTTGGTGAAATCATCCAAGGATTGGCCACCAGTGATAACCACAGCTATCTGCTGCACTCCTTGTTTTTTCCTGCTACCTGCTTTTCCAGTAAAAGCCTCCTTCCTCAGGAAATCTAGTGCAGCACCAGTGTATGTTTTCCCACCACGATAGGGCAACTTCTGCAAGTAGTGCAAGATCTCCAATTTGTTCTCAAATGTGTCCAGAGCGAATTCCAGCCTTGGTTCATCACTGTATAGCACCAAACCAACTCTTACATCATTGGGGCTGATATGCAGTACATTGATAAGTGTGAACAGAAAGTCTCTTATCAGCTTAAAATTCCTCAGTCCAATGCTGCTGGATTCATCCACAAGGAACACAATATCTGCTATGGATACGGTGGCACACACTGGAAGTAAAACAAGCAAAGAAGAACAAGATAACTAGATTATTGTAGGTCAGAATGTAGGATCCTTAACAGATACAACTGGATAATTTATTTAAAGAAATAGCTTAAGCAGTGCATTACATGGATTTGGCATAGAATACCAGATCCCAATGCCTATAGGGTTCAAGGGTACATCTCATTCTCATAGTCCAGACCTAACTTTATAACATGCCTGAATCATCTGACAGATCTTAAATAGCTTCCCAGGGCAAAACTGGAGGAAGTATTCAGATTGGGCATCAGACTGAAACCAACACAGTAAATCAAAATGCTCCAGGGCATTACCAAAATTGTTCTTCGGGGTCAAGTCCCAACTATTTCCATAGCACAGTGGCAGTCAACCAGGGGTACATGTACCCCTAGGGGTACTTAAAAAGGTCATAGGCAGTACACAGAACTGATGTGGCCAATAATGTAGCTGATAAATGCTGTGTGCGCGCACAGCCACAGCGCAGCACACAGGCATCCAGGAGCACAGCCCGGCAGCATGGAAAGTATCTAGGTCCAGCTGATAAGTCTGTTGTGAAGAAAGGGACATGCAGGGAGG
>NW_017729006.1:13641925-13642532 GCF_001723915.1 Gavialis gangeticus | reverse complement strand
CAGTGGGGGAGGGAGTGGGGCTGGGGCAGTAGCAGGGGCTGCCCAGCCAGGCCAGGGTGCAGGACTGAGCTGCAGTGGGGGGTGGGGTGGGGCAGCAGCTCATGTCATTACACATGCCCCCCCATGCCCTCCCAGGGGTGCATGTCCTGCACGCAGATCCAGGGGCAAGGGCAGGCTGTCTCTGCAGGCTGGGGATGGGGCCAGAGCAGCACCAGGGTGTTCCTGGTGGGGGTGTTAGACCAGGCTGCACACGGGACAGGCAGCAGTGGTGCTGGGAGAGGGGCTGGGGGGCTACGGCAAATTCTGGAATGGCTGCAGCCCCTCCTGTAGCTCCCCTCCCAAAGCCACTGCTTCCCACCCCAAGCATAGCCCAGCCCAGCCCCAGCTGGGAAGAGCCCAGCACAGCCCTGGCCCCAGCCTTCATTGGCACATCCCCCCACCCTGCATACAGATCCGGGGGCACATTCCTCCACCATGCCCTCCCAGGGTACATGCAGTGGCGGGAGCCGCCCCCTCCCCCACACCTCCTGGACAAACTGCTAGGGGCTCTTCAGCACCTACCCGGTCCCAGCCCTACTCCCACTCTCACCACGGGGGCCTCAATCTG
>NW_017729006.1:13640215-13641915 GCF_001723915.1 Gavialis gangeticus | reverse complement strand
CCCCCCCCCCCCCCCCGGCCCCTTAAAAACAAGAAAAAAAAATATCAAGGAGTACATGAGCTGAAACTTTGAGACAGAAAGGGTACACTTGTTTAAAAACATTGGAAACCCCTGCTATAGCAGCTTTCTAGAAACAAAAGTAATTCACATTAAATAGAAAATATTTGCATGAAAATTTTGTCTTACAACAAGCAATTTCACTGAACCAATAACAGGAACTCAACAATTCAAGTGAGGGCAGAATTTCATTTCATAAAACCAATGTAGATAAGTATTAGCTTCTTTAAGTATACTGATATCACATCCACACTGCTGTATGGATATACATGCTGTCACTCTGGAGCCTTTCACAAGCCCTAAATTCAGCCATCTACATTCTACCCCAGTCATGGATAAACTATAGAGCTCTCCCATATATGACCTGGTTCAAGCTGATGCTATCACTCTGGTGACATACTGTACCTTCTGGCATCTTCATAATCTCATGGTGTTGCTGAACTGGTGGCTCCAAAATGTTAATAATGTCCTGATGCAGCTGACTGATGCTGTCACCTTCATCTACCTGGTAAACCCAGGGGGAGGTGGCAATCACCCCCATTTCTTGCCTGTCAGAATTTAGGATGCCAATTGAGATGACCTTCACTCCCATCTCTTTCAGCTTCAGGGCACTTTCCAGCACTTCATCTTCTGATTTAGCAGATGTGATGACTACTGCAAACTGAGGAGTGCCTTGGCTAAACCGGCTTCCAGCATCTTCTGTGAAAAAAGCTTCATGTAGAAACTTCAGGGCACTTCCTGTCTGTAAAGGGCCCCCCCTGACAGCAACATACTTCTGAATATGGTTAAGCACATCTTCCTTGTTTTCATAGGTGTTCAGAAAAAACTCTGCCTGGCTTTCTGTGCCATATTGGACCAGGCCAATCCTGAATTTATCCATCCCAATGTCTAGCTGCTCAACAATGTGGTAGGTGAACTGTTTTACTTGCTCAAAGGTGGAAGATTCCATGTGCACAGAAGAATCAACAAGGAAAACAACATCTCCATAGTGCTTTGTAAATGCTGCAGAAAGGAAAAAGGTAATAAATGTGTTATAGGGAGAGATGTTAAATCAACCTGGATTCAAATCTAGCTTTGGACTGTAAACTGAATTGAAGCGGTAAACTCTTTGTCCATCTGGATTAGTGGTGCTCAATCTCTGGCCAGCAAAGCCATGTCATCTGGCCCATGGAGCTCCCCACAGGTCCTGAAGTTTTGCAGAAAGGTTGCCAAATTTCCAACACCTGTAGGCCAGATGACATCGCTGTGTGCGCAGAGCCAGGCCATGAGCTTTATCTGTCCCCAGAGCTGGGGTCTGATCTGGTAGGCAGGACTGCATGCTGGACAGGTCATCAGATGGATGGAGCCAAGCTGGGTTGGCTCCCCACATGCTGAATTGTGCCCTGGCTGCATGTGCCAGATTGGATCCATGGACTGGACCTGGCTCAAAGACCAGCCCCGCAACACTCATTTACCCTGCGGGGCTGAAAGGTTAAGCACCACTGTTCCAGACTATTTTAAACTGAGAATTCTGCAGAATAAAATTGGTGCTGAACTAAGGCCAATATGGTATGACCGCTGTTCCCAGAAACTCTTAGGAAATAGGGAAACACTCTGTGAATTGGTGCTAGTGGAAAAAAAAATAATAATAAAATAAAAAAAAA
>NW_017729006.1:13632637-13640148 GCF_001723915.1 Gavialis gangeticus | reverse complement strand
AAAAAAAAAAAAAAAAAAAAAAAAAAAAAAAAAAAAAAAAATCACATTTTTGGATGATCTTTACATCTGAGGGTAGAAATAGATGTTGCCTAATGTTGCATTTGTGCTGCCATAAAAGTCTTTATGGTGGCACAAAGACTAAGAAAATAGATGTCCCTACCCTTTGTCACACCATATCAAAGGCTAATCGGTGGTGGGACAAAAGGTAGTAATAGATTCTGCTGCTTTATTAAGGCAGACATCTATTTGCTCTATGGTGGAAGAATCTAAGCAGCACGAGCGGCCCAAACTCTCCAGCCACCCCAGGAAAGTGCTCTGGAAGCTTGAGGAGCTCAATCCTATGTATCCAGGAATTCCTCCACAGGACCAGGCCCTCAATCCCTTGCCATACCTGCCTGGATAGCCCCACTTACAGAGGTGCACTCTGGGGAATCTTAGAGTGGCTTTCTGTAAGCAGGGAAAGTCAGGGTTATCCGTTTTTGGAGGTTTGCCCTAGGATCTCCTGGGTCACCTTAAGCAGGGAAAGTCCACTGCTCTGCATGTTCTAGAGCTTCCTTCCACTGAGCTTCTGTTAAATCAAAGCTTGCATGTCCATTTAACATGTGTGTCTTATGAATAGGGCCTGGTTTAAATCATGAGCCCACCTAGCAGCATGGCAGCTTCTTTAACCTGGAGTTCCCCCCATGTGCCCTGCTCCCCCACTGATTGGCAGAGGGGCCCTGCCATTCACTCCTGATGGCTGGGAGGTAAAAAAACTGTGGTTTTAAATCTGGTGCTGTTTTTGCCTCCTGTCCAGTCAGCAGCAAGCAGCTGGAGGCAAAAATTGTGGTATATATAAAACTATGGTTTTCGTCTCCCAGCCATCAGGAGCAAGCAGCAGGCAAGAGAGAGAGGATACATGGGGGGTGGGGGGAATTCCAAGATTAAAGGAGCCACTGCAACACAAGCTATGCCCACAATTTAAACCAGGCCCTACTTATGAGAACTTTTTTCCATTTAATGGCATTATTCCCCTAAGATGCTTACCTAAGCACTTCACAGTCTTCAATATGTTCATCTTCACAACAATCCAGTTAGTTAGGGAAGCTGCCATCATGCCCTCTGAACATACGAAGAACTGAGGCACTTAGGCCTCTGGCAGACAGTTTAAACATTAGTTTAAACTTGGAAATCGGACCGTAGGAATTGTATTCCCAACAATCACACATCCTGCTATGCCAGATATTCAAGATTTTTAGCGTCTGGGATAAAATTTCTCAGATTTCACTGTGTGCCAGTGCCACACCCAATCCCAAATGTGGAGCTGAACAGTGCGTCTTCAAAGGTCCCAATGCATGGGAAGCTCAGAATCTCAATCCCAGACTCCCATGCACTGACACTTTTAAAGCCCCACCATACAGCTGCATGGCTCTTCTTTCATATGGCTGACTTGGAGCAACAATTGTAAGTCCACTTTAAGACTTAGTTAACCAGTTTAATGCTATTGTGGGAAAGAAATGCATCTCTGCAATATCACCGTCAAATTAGTATAGAGGACAGTGCTGTTTTGTGGTCCATAGTTTGATCAAGGTTGCCACAGTCACATTCTGCAGAACTCCTAATAAAGCTGCATGGCAAGGCTTTAATATGCTACACATTCAAGTTAAAGTATAATACAAACCAGCCACAAAGTCAACCTACATTGAATGTGCAACATCTCTGTGGCTGGTTTGCCATTTTATTACATGATAATTTGGTTGAGTGTGTGGCATGTTACAATTACCATGTAAATTGTGCAGTACATACAACACTTGCCAGGAACCTGAGACACTAAGTATCTTCTTCAAGGTCATACAGGAAGCCTGTGGCAGAGCCAAAGGGCAGTGCCTAACCATTTGGAAAAGTACAAGATTTTCCTCAAAATCTTCATTTGATCAAAGAGAAAAAGTTTTCAGTGAGACCATTTACTGACAAGAACATGTTGCTAGAAAGTTTTCAACCAGCTCCAGTTTGATGAAATTTCCTATATTTTATAGTGGTTTTGAATTTGATTACACTTATAGTATTCTAAAATACAGCTTATAGAAAGCACTTAAGGCTAAAATTGACTTTAAAACATATGGTTAATTCATGTCTACCATAATGGAAATAATACAAGTTAAAGAAACGCTTTTCTGAATTGACACCTAAATCAACATTAACTCATCTGGTTTCAGAAAAGTAACATACAGTAAAATTGGTGGAAGTCTGATTAAAATAAAATCAGATATATTTTTCATCTTTTACTTGTGCAAGTACATCAGAAAAACTTCTGAAATGCTACCACTGGAAAGATAATTTATTTACCTTGAATCTGGCTTTCAATTGCAAAGCACATTGTTTGCAAAAGGCTAGCGGAGAGATCTTGAAGTCCATCAAAACTGTCAGTACGAAACAGAAACTTCTTGAAAGGCTTGCTGGAAATTTTCTTAAGCTCAGTAGGATCCCGGCCATTTATTCCAATCACATACAAAGAGATGCCTCTGACTTTCAGCTCCTTGGCTTGTGTTCTGACCTCATCATTAGATTCCCCAACAGAAACCAGTATGACCACCTGAGGAACATTTTCCTCAGCTCTGCTACCAGCAGCTCTAGTGAAATATTCTGTCCTAATGAAATCCAGAGCTGTTCCTGTGTAAGTTCCTCCACTTCTATTAGGCAAATTCTTTATCTGTTCTAAAATATCACTTTTCAAAGAATATTGATTCAGCAAGAACACTTTGTATGGCTCATGGCTGTACTGTGCCAATCCAACTCTGACCTGATCGTTACCAACATCAAGGCTTGAAACCAAAGTGTAGAGGAAGTCCTTCATCTTCTGAAAGTTTTCCTGGCCAATTCTTGATGAAGTTTCCACTAAAAATACAATATCCGCCAAGGTGGCTTTTTTGCAAGCTACACAAGAAAAGTGATAAAAGGTGAATGAATAGTTAAGCTGCTTTTCATTGATTTCATAGCTATCTTCATTCTCAAGGAAAATTTGACTTTCCCTCCTACAAACTGAATTTAAATGGTTATCAAGCTGATTAGTTTTGATGCAACCATGCCAGAACACTCTACTGGATGTTTTTATACTATAAACAGACACTTATAGGAATATACTGTGGGAAGAGGGTGCATATTAAAAGCTAGACAACAAAAGGACAGTTGAAAATCTTGGTCTGGCCACATTTTATAGCTATCAATACTTAATCCATGAATACAAATGTATTGGGTCCAAAGGTTTTTATGAAACTCAAATGGTTGCATAACCCTCCCACCAGTTGTTGAAGATGTTCTTTCCATATACAAGACCATCACACAGGGCTAAAGACCAAAAACAAAAAGCAAAGTGTTGGGAGTGCTGTAACATACCTAAGGGTAAATTAAATTTGACAGTCTTGCAATAAAAATAAATCAGTACAGGTTTCCCTCACTTGATGATGTATATGCATTCCTGCCAAAGGCGCATAACTCGAATTCGCATAAAGGGAACCCACTTTACAATGTAACAAATAGGGATACTTTCCAAGACTTTGACCATACTGACCCCCAGACCCATTTCTACCACTTTTGCAAGACAATTTTGGTACTCACCAACAGCAGACAATAAACACAAGCACAGGGCGGTGGTGAATGTTACCATAACGGGGATGGCAACTGCAAAAATACATGTCATAGACAACGAGCAAGAAGCACAGATCCATACAGGGAACTATATTTTGGTGTGTGTCACTCCCACAATGCACCACACAAAGCAGCCAACTGTGGGCTTCCAACACACCCATCACATAAGAGTGAATTTACCTCACATATAATGAATTTTTGGTATAAAAAGTGTCATCTCATAAGAGCAAATATGCACATACCGAACCTGCATACAGCGAGGGAAACCTGTACTTGATTTGCACAGCATTGCTTTTTAATGGAACAACAAGTAAAGCTGGCAATGTTTTATTCCCCAGATATTTTGTCAACTGCTGCAATTGCAAATCTGTAAAAAGCAAAATTGTTCCTTGGTTTTTGAAAGCAATGAACATCACCACAAATAAACCAAAAGCTATTGGACCATCATTTTTGGTAAAATATATATATTATATTACTGTATTTACTCTAATCTAAGGTGACCCTGAATTTATAATGACCCCCTACTAATTAGATTCTATATTTGGAAAATGTATAAATTTTTTTTTATAATTTTCCAGGTATAGAATTCAATTATAAGAGGGCTCTCAAATCCTACTCTGGCTCTGAGCTGCACGTGACAATAAGGGGAGAAAAGGGGAGGAGCAGGGCAGAAGCTGCAGAGGTTCAAGCAGAGTGGGAACAGGACACTGCTGTTGGTCTGACTCAGCTGTCTACACCCACCCACCCCCTCCACTTTATATAGAAAACCCTGTTAATTTGAAACAAGACACAAAAAAACACTGTCATTGAAATAAACTTGCCCATGGTAATTTGCACATATGCAAATTACCATGAGTATCTACACAGAAATGATCATTTTAACTTATTGTGAACTGCTATAAGTTTCCATACAAGTACTCCATAAACACACTTTGCAGCAGTATTTTTATACCTACTTATGCATAGTACAAACTGTGCATGATATTAGCCCAGAACCAAAAGGCTTGTGATCAGTCATATAGTTCAGTGGGCTGGGCTCTAGCAGAGTCAACAGCATTTCAAGCCATGGGGACCCCACAGCCCAGCACTGATCAGTGTGTGTGCTCCCCAACAAAGGATGCAGGTGCCAATTCCCCACTCAAGACTGGAGCCGGGTGTTCTTGTCACAAGTCCTAGGACCCTCCAAAAATATATATGCAAATGTAGTGCATGACCACTTGGTCTGGCTCCACCCCAGTGGGTGGGGATACATCAGTCGCATGCAACGGCCTGAGAGAGTGGGCAACAGAGCCTCTCATTTACATATATATCTGCCAAACATCACTAGACGTCTAAGGCTGGTGAAGAAACAGGAATCATTGGAAACAGGAAAGAAAAACACTGCTTAGCTGTGGGAATGAAGTGGAAGTCAACATATATTTGATGTAGTGGTTCATTATGAGTTGAAAAAGAGTCAATGCTGAGGGGGACTGAGTGCAATGTGCCCTATATCTTATTCAAATGGGTTGCACTAACCTAGCCATGTGGTGGGTTTCCATCAGTATGTTTGCCCAAAATAGGCCAGGTGTTGTATGGACTTGTTCAGTGTGGGCTGCATTCAGTTATCTTCACAGATGGTTTCCATGACTGTACAGTATTGTTTCTGGCAGTGGTTTAAAGATAGCAATGTATTTAATAGGCTTGCCTGTAAACAAATGCAAGATGAGGGGCTTTTCTCTCATGCTGATGGGGAAAAGTCCTCATCTTACATTTGGGTAAATAGGGTATGTTATTTATTTTTATTTATTTATTTTTATACACACACACACACACACATATATATATATACACACACACACATGTAAAATATAAAAAAAATAAAATGTGTGTGTGTATATATATATAACATACTGTATTACAGACACACACACATCTGTAGTACTCCAAAAAATTAAATGGCACCAGCTCTTTCACAGATACTGAGTTAATAAGAAGCGCAGGGCCAAATCCTGTTTCCAGGAAGGACAAAGGAAGGTTTATTATTGACCTCAGTGGAAACAGAAACAGATCTATAATGTATTACCAGTTGTCTGTGCATCAGTGGAACAGAAGACAGCTGCAAAGAGAAGAATAAGAAGTAGTTTGCAGTTATCCATTCTGAGAGCTTCCCTAGAAAAAAAGAGAAAAAAACCCATAAGAAACACAGAATATAGCAAGATGCCTCAAGGAATTTTTAATCATTAAAAAGACAGCTTATAACTTTTTTATGAATTTAAGGACAAGTTCTGAAGTTTATTTTCCCTGTGCCTTGCTCTTCAAAAAGCTCCTACCCACCAAACAAACAACTACTTTCAAATGCAGATTGATCAATATTTGAATCAATAATAATAAACTAATTGGAACAAGAATGGGCAAATTCAAACATTTCTGTGTTGAAGAACATTCAGGTACAAATCAGTGCTGGCTCAGAGTATCCCCATTCCTATTTCTTTGTCATGTTTAAATTCTGATTGCTACAAACAGTTCTTTAACTTCAGATTTTCCTTCTTCACTAGAAAGGAGATTTTGGAGTCTGAAATCAATGCGTCTAGCTCCCTTATTTGGTTAAATACTTGGTGGCTTGTGGTTTAAATGGATATTATAAAACAGGGTCAAGTTTAGAAATGGGATATGCCAGTGAAGCGAACAATTGCTTAATGGCACAGACTTCTCCCTTGATGAATATGCATAAATGCCCTAAGTGAAATATTTTGCAATTCAGTTCTAGGAAATAACCCATCTCCAACAAGGAAGTTACAGCCACATATTGAGCAAAGACACTGAAAATAAGTAGTTTGGGGCAGGAAAAAAAAAACCTTTTTTTTAAAACCTTTAGCGTTTATGCAGTGTAGTAAATGAATAGTTAAAAGGAACAAAAAAGAAATACTGAACCACTGTCCAGAAGGCTAATCTTGCAAAAGTAGATGGTTCTGAAATATTTCTTATGTTGTTTTTTCTGTGAAGTCTCTGAAGAACAGCATCTTCCTCTGTCCTTGCTGACTGGTTCCAGCTGCCTGTTCCCTAATTCTACCCTTAAGGTCTGTCCTGGACCAAAACTGAGCAGTACAGGACAGATGGAATATGGAAGAAAGTATACCTGGTAAACACATAATAAGAAGCCTGAGTTTTTCTTTAGAGTAATATGAGCAGAGGAGAGTTAGACTGGCAGGTTTCATCAAGAAAAGAAGGTGAAATAAGGTGCAGAGGCTCTTAATCCTATGGCCTGTATTATACAAAACTATATGATACAGTGGTCTCATCTGGCCTCCATGTTCTCATAAGTCTTTGAACTTTGTAGCATGATTGTCTGCTGCATCCAAGCCTCCCACCAGACTTATGGGGTTGGGAGGATTCAGCATATCAGGGAAGAGGGTGTCTATGGTAAAAGGTGAAGGACCTGGAAGCTCCCCTGCTTTGATCCCCTCCCAGCTTTGCAACTAGTTTAAATCCAATTTCTCATGGCTGCTAACACTGCTTATATAGGCTTCCCAATAGCAGATGCCTCAAAATGAAACAAGATTTAGGAGGAAGCAGACCAACCATCCCTGCAAAATGCAAAAGAACAGGCAAAGATGGGAGACAAGTTCCCGACTAATACCTAGGCTCCTCAGGGTGGGAGCCATGGTCCCAGCCTCTCCACTGCACCATGCCCTTCCACCTCAAACAGAGTAGCAAGGAAGAAATTCCCCTAAGAACAGCATGAAAGTTTCTGAACTCTCTCTCTCCCCCCAGGGGTTTTCTGTAGAAGGACAGAACATGGCTCAAACCTTTTCTGCAATCCTTGTCCGAGGTAAAATGTAGCAGCATTTTATTGGGGTGTAGGTTGTAGCCGTGTTCACTATTCATCCCCCTTCTCTCTCCCCCCCCCC
>NW_017729006.1:13630998-13632566 GCF_001723915.1 Gavialis gangeticus | reverse complement strand
CCCCCCCCCCCGTCCCTCACCCATTGACTCCTCAATCTACATTTTCACTGACTACCAGTACATACCAGCCCAGCCTCTGGCTTCTTTACTTTTCATTCCATCCAGGAAGAGCACATGCCAACTGCTGACATTTCTTTAGCCTGATGAAGGGTTTTTGAACACAAAAGCTTGCTTAATAATTGTTTTCCAACTATTTAAGTCCAATAAAAGATAGATTCACCCAAAGAACCTTGTCTGCAGCGTTTTATTGTTATTTTCACATTGCTGTTTAACCAAATCTTTTTAAAAGATAAACCTCCCACTACAGACATTTTATGATTTGTCAAGACAAATCATAAAATTTCAATACATCTACCACATGCACTAGACAAAAACTGAAGTACAAAACCCTAAAGACAAAACAATTTCATTGATACTATAGTACAATAGCAAATATAGTCTGCCAGCATCCTGGAGATATAGTTTTCCTCTGCATTAACGTATGGCTGTGCCACTGAACATGTACATGTGTGCACTAGCTAGACTAGAAACCTGAGCAGTCTGAGCTGAGCTGAATGCTCAAGCAATTAATCAGAGTACTGTGCCTTCTTTTCTGACAGATGCGTCTCTTTACTGCTTATTAAAAATTGTATCATCATACAATAAACTTCAATATTCTTAACTTTTTGTCCACCTTAGGACCACCAAATTACCTTCAATTTCTTGCCACATCCCATCATCCTTTCTGGGTACAAAGAATTCCAGGATTAAGGTCACAGCAAGAAAGTATAGGTGGCTCCTAGTTGAGAAGAAGTGGTCTGTAGGTGAACAGCAAATGGATACTGCAGGACAGGAGCACAAGATAGTATGGAAAGCCAAGTCCCATGGTCTTGTTGTTAGTAAGAAATATATGCAGTTAAGAGTTAAACAATTAGCTAACCAAGGAGATCTGGTTTGGGTCAAAGAAAGAGAGAGTGCGCATGAGAGCACACATGCAAAACAGAATCAATTCTACACTTCTGTCACGCAATTCAGAGTTTGCTGCATGCTACACTTTGGCCAACCACTTGGTGAAAGAGAATTCTGCCCATAGTCTCCACATGTGAGGTTGCAAGCCTGGGCACTAGTAAACCTATTCTACCTCTTGTCCTGCTTAATATCTCATTCATAAGAAACCTTTGCCATCTGCAAGCAAGCACTGGTCTCAGTGAGAAGGACAACCTAAAAGAAATAGCCATTTTCTTGAGTATTATAGGACCTAAAGCTATTAACGTTTTAAATAGCTTGCAACTGAAGTTGGATGAGAAGGCAAGCCATACACTTGTAGTAAGTAAATTTTAGGAATTATGCCAAATAAAGTGAAACTTTGGAATGATACAGGCTTTACGCAAGTATCCAAAGGATGAACAATCTTTTGACGAATTTGAGTGACCTCAGGTTAATGGAGTCAGACATGTAATTATGGCATTGTGGTGGGGGAGGGAGGGTGTAGGCCCATGGGGAAAATTGTCTATCTGGGGGAGGTCAGAGGGCTAAAGATAGCCTGGTCATGGTGGGGGGGAAAGCAGGGGTAAGCCACGGGGCTTTCC
>NW_017729006.1:13616049-13625998 GCF_001723915.1 Gavialis gangeticus | reverse complement strand
TGAGTAGGGTGTAGGCCCATGGGGAAAATTGTCTATCTGGGGGAGGTCAGAGGGCTAAAGATAGCCTGGTCATGGTGGGGGGGAAAGCAGGGGTAAGCCACGGGGCTTTCCTCTGAATATGTACACACGCTTGGGTTAGATCAGGTGTGGATTAGCCATGGTTCACGTCCTAGGTGAACTAAAAGTTAGATCAGGCTTCTTAGGGCCATGTTGCATGGAACACTTTGCATGTGTTAAATGCTCTTAAAATGCTAGTGCCCATGTATTCAAACATGAGTGCTCACATATAGTATTATAGCAAAGTTTTGAGTGAAGAGCATCTCCAGGTCCTATTATACAATATGAGTTAACATGGGACTGTTTCATGGAGATAATACAATCAGAGGTCTGATGATTGTGGGTCCCAGCCACAGAACTGCATGCAAGTCTGGAACCAGCTCTGGTAGGACCCGAGGTAAGACCAAAAATCAGCTGATTGTTAACCCCAGCTACGGGACTGCATCAAAGTCTCAGATTGGCTCCTGGGCTGGGACCAAAAATCTCCTGTTCATCATTCCCAGCCCCACAACAAGACTGGTATGACATGTGAGCTGAATCTGACAGTCCTTGATTGTAGTAAGTATGACAGTGGGACTACTCAGAACACATTCTAATGTTTAACTTACTATAATAATGCTTACTACAATCTCAGATAAAGCACGTGCTAAGTGTCCCAAGTGGCAAGGCTCTTACTTTAAATAGGTGAAGGAGGCATCATCTCTCAGTAAAGAACTTCCATTATACAGAGTACCTTATGATCAGGTATCAGTAAAACCTGTTTAACATGGAATTATGTCTTTGAAGATCACGACTAAAAATGTTTGAATAGGAGCTGGGGCATGAACTATGAGATTATCCGTAACAGGCCAGCAAGCAAGCAAAACTTTCAGTCAAAGGACTTACAAATTGTAACAAAACAAAAAAAAAAAAGTGTTTAAAAAGATTTTCATTGCACATGATGCTTAAATTACACAGCAGTTCTGTATAAAGCAGAACAGAAAAGAATGTCCATCTGGAGAATTGAGACCAGCAGGGTACAAAGTATGGCATGACTCTCAGATAAAGGCAGGAAACCATATATAAAGTTTTCACCATAATTGAACATATAGCTGTCAGTATGAAGTGTTCATTTGGTAGGCCAACTGGTGAAGAGAATATTGTGACAATTTTTAGCATATAAGAGTCAGAACTGCAATGATGAGGGTGATGAATACAGTCTAGTTGACAAGTCAACGCTATTTATAGTACACTTATTTGGCTATGTTTCTTTAGAAAGATAAACAGTTTACTCCGATTATCCATCTACAGCAGCTGCCAAAATTTAATGTCAGTGGAATGAATGTGCAAAGAAGCCGAGTTTTTATATTGCCACAAAGCCTTCACTGACTCCAAGTCAATTGACTTTTATTTCTGTTCTGAGAAACCCCACAATAAATTTTCCAGTCATGGGAATATTGAAGCCAGAACCAGGTACTGGCAAGGGTCTTGTGTACAGGCCAGACCCTTGGAGACATTTGGTCCATCTTATTCTGCTTGCTGGCCTATTGCGCATCTGGGGGTTCCCCAGATAGAGAAGAATTGCTGTATGATACACAGCTTGCATAGGAGGTGTGTTGGCCTGGAAAGGATAGGACCAAAGAAGCTTATATTCTACCACCTCATGATAACCAGAATGGTCTCAAACGTACTGCTAGATTGGTAGTAATGTGTGTTGCTCTACAAGCTGGTCTGTGTCATGCAGGGGACTGAACCAGCTCTTGGTTGACAGTAGAATGGGGAAATAAAATGGTGCTTTAGAGCAAACTTTTCTCCAACCTTATACACCACACCAAGAGCAACTCTATCAGACCTATGGATGTGACCTCCTCATCTCTTAAAGGTTCTATATTTCTGATATGATACTGCAAGAAATACATGTAAAGCTGTGAAAAACTCAAATTTTCCTTTCATATACCTCTGACAGTTTAACCCAGAAGAATAATGTATTCAGGAATATTGCCCATAATTATTAACATCAGACAAGGAAACAGATGTAAAGGTACACCGAGGCTGTCAAACAGCAGCCATGAGCTGGCCTCTGCCTTGCGGCATTTGGAAGATTTCCCAAGCTCCATGGCATCCACCAGCATGCTTCTCACAAGGAACTAAGCGGAATCTGAGCAGAATCTGGTAACAGATGATGATAATATGAAAATCGTTCCCCTAAGGATTCAAACTGTTGCCCCATAGGACTGGCACTGCAGAGCACAAGAACCTTGGGCAGCTATTTACTATAAAACTTTAATCCAATACATATTGGCTTTTTCATATTTCTAAAACAAAACATGGCTCATGACCTTAATTCCCAGATATAGACCAAGAGCTGGCAAGGTTTTAATAGAGAACTATTGAGAAAAGTTGTTTTGTTTTTTAAAGTCACACACAAATCTAGTTTTATTTCAGCTTCATACCAATTCTGCCAAGAGCCTCAGAGGCACTTTGATACGTTCCTGATTCCAAAAGCACCTAGCACCTTAGACTATGATAACCTGCTATACATTCAGGTCTCACTAAACCTCTGTAGGGCATTCCTTAAGGAGAGATCTGATCTTCCAGTCTGTATGTTCTCACCATTGTGTTGCATTACAGCTGGCTTGGTTTTAACCTCTATTAGTTTTTTATTAAGACAAAATAAGCCATGTGTGGTTTCAAGC
This sequence comes from Gavialis gangeticus, assembly GCF_001723915.1. NCBI lineage: Eukaryota > Metazoa > Chordata > Crocodylia > Gavialidae > Gavialis > Gavialis gangeticus. Next base: position 13,623,266 of record NW_017729006.1, on the reverse strand, counting down.
TCTACTTTATAGTATTTCAAGTATGATTACCAAGTGGCTGTTGGAGAGAAGACTCCATGGTTGCCAGGGAGAAGATGAACTGAAAAAGACCTATTTCCTCTTGAAATTACAGGAATAATTTGATTATTTATATAAAGAAAGCATCCAAAAATCTATCACCTCTTTCCAGATGCAGAGTGAGACACTCCTGTCTCCAGAAAGAACTCAAAAATGAAAATGAATACTAAGGGGAGCTATGGATGTATTTTAATGGGGAATGCATTATTTTAAACAAAACCAAAAAATAAAAGAAAATATAAGCTTGAAATGTGGGACAGAGCTTCAAGCATTATATTGTGGGGATGCACCAACAGCCATGGTATAGAGAGGGTCAGCCTTAAAGGAAAATTCCAGTATTTTCAAAAAACTGAAACAATTTTATCTGCATACTTAAACCTAAATCTTTTCACAGTATCCATTACAAGATTTACTTAGAGTTACTGCCCCCCTCGTTTCTGTGACAGTGCTCTTGCATGGTAGCTCCTCTGATGGTAAAAGGACAGCAAGCATCCCAAATCATTTTTTCCTGCACAAAAGTCTTTGGCAAGTCAAGGAACGTGCCAATCTGCTGAGCAGGTCAATAATGAGCCGTCAGCATTTTAAAAGGGCATTTGCAATATTTCCCATTGTGGTCTGGGGAAAAAATTCAAAATTCACACTAGTACCAAGTGTGTGTATTTCTGAGATTTGTATTATGAGGAATTTAATAATCTATTGGGAGGGGGTGCCTTCTGTGAAGAACACTGTCTCAGAACAGTTGCCAAAGTAATAAATGATTAATTTTCATTTTGCTAAAAATGTTTATACTTTCACCCTGAAAATGAACAAACAAGTGCTTACATTCACTTGGAGGTTTGCATGCATCTATCTTGATCTGCCTTTTTACTCTAATCTCTGTTCATTGCATTGAAAGCTTGTTTCATTCCACTATTTGTCTGCAATAAACAGAGATTAAATTCTAACACTGAAAGCAATACATCTGGAACAAGCACCGCATATTTATAAATGCGCAGACATTTTGCATGCTGCCATACAAAAACAAAGGTTATTTCAGGGTCTCAAAAGCTGTTCTTGGAGAGGGATATAAAACACTGGGACATCTGGTCTGTTACCAGATTTGCCCATCCCTTTGGGGTACACATTTATTAGAGTTACGTTTCTGGGGTCGCTGCAATTCTATCAATGTGCTGCTTGTGTCACTTGTGTTTCTATACAGAGTTATATCTCTCCCTTCTGAAAGTCCTCACCCCCAGTGGAGCTACCTTGCAGGCTTTAGTTTCAATGGGGCTGGGTTTCTCCAGCTACCAAATCAATCAAACACATACAAGTTAACAGAGCACATCTGAGTCAGGCTGGGTTACTCTACATTTCTAGACATGCACCCCAACCTCAGCAGAGGAATACAGTACGTCTGAGCCAGCTAGGTCAGTCAGCATGTACAGGCTGACCCCCTCACATGCCACAGCTCAGCACAGCAGGACAATCAAAACACAGTCGCACACAGGTTAACAGGGTACCTCTGAGTGGGCAGGGTTACTCAGCACTTCCAAACTGATACCCTCATGGGCCCCAGCTCATCACACCCCTTATTTCAGCAAGATGATAATAAATGCAGTTAGACACACATACACACACGCTAACAGGGTACACCCGAGTAGGCTGGGTCCGATCAACACTTTCAGCTGATACCCTCATGCACCTCAGAACTCAGCACGTCCCAATCTCTTGCCATAAGTGTCCTAGTAGTAACTCCCTTGATGAACAGACCCCACCGGATCTTTGGGCTTTACAGCGATCTTTGGCTTAGGTAAAAGAAGTGTTGCTACAGAGCAGGTAAGGAAGCAGAAAAGAAGGAAGAGTACATGAGGATCAGAGAGAGTATAGCAACCAGCTTGACTATAAAAATTATTTTATTCCCAGGTATATGAAACTTATGATGATACTAGTAATAATAGCCATACAAGGAAACACAGTTACAATATTACACAGTTTCAATGAGGTATTTGGGGAACTCTAGCTCAAGGCTGATTAGCAAAAGTCAGGTTTAGAAAGCTGTGCCTAGAGAGAGCAAGAGCAAGAGATTAAGCCAGTTCTAAGGTTTAGAAAGTCGGCTTGCTCAAGTTTGATCAGCAAGAGTCAGGTTAGAAACCTGTGCCTGGAGTAAGAGAGAGAGGGATTGAACCAACTCAGAGGTTTAGAAAGTGGGCTTAAACAAAAGGGGATAGAGAGAGTTGGTGTCTCACCACTCCAAGTTCCCAGGTGTTTGTTGACAGGCAGAGCCCCCAGCATGGGCATTGAAGCTATTCCAGGCAGAAAAAAAGTGGAACTGTTGCAGCTTTTGGATCCAAACACCAGGACAGAAACTTAAGCTTGCATAGGGGGGTTCGTAGGGAAATAACAATGGCACACTAGCTTTGTTTATGGGTAAATGATGGCTCATATGCTGGATAATAGGAACTGATCACTCCTGGCTATGGATGGCATTACTCTGAGGGAGCTCACAACGCAGACAGACAGATTCAGTGTGTTGGGTACCAGTAAAGGAGCCATTGCTAGAATTGGTCTGATAAATGCTGAGCTGGGTGTGTGCAGACATTGGCTGATTAGCATTTGGAGCAGGGATCCCCCAGCATGCAGTGCTCCCCTGCTTCTCTGGTCCCAGAGTTCAGTGTGGTCCCTGCCTTGGGATCTCTGTTCTCCATTCTGAATGCTAAATGATGGGAAAGGTGCCTCCCTTTCCCATCTCTGATTCAAATGGGGCTAGGGGAGTTGTCTTAATCCTGTCACCCTTATACGAAGGGGTCTAGGTGCATCTCTCACTGCATCTTCATTGCCTTTTGTAAGTCTTTCTTCTGATCAGTTCTGGTTCAAAGGTTGGGGTGGGTGGGGTGGAAAGAGTTCTTTGTGAGTCAGACAGGCTGGGTACTGTGCCAGGGTTCCCCAGGAACACACAGCTGACAGGTAACAGGTCACTTGAAGAAAAAAATCATGTCAGAAAGAAGGGGCATCCTGAGAATTTTTCCTTTTCAGATTAAATAGCATTTAGTGCTAACTCATTCTCAAAGGTAAAAGATTGCTCTTCTTCAGTAGCAGCCAGCATCCCAATGGGAATGAATGTCACTGGAAGTCAGGAAATAATCCCAATGGGATAGCTGAATTCTAAAATGGGACTCATGTCAGCCCCACCCAGCAGACCAGTGGGGACAGAGCTGTCTGACAACCTTCTTCGATTCTCCCAGACAAAGAGAAAGCAAGAGGGAAAAAGTTCCTGGAGGAAAAATTGGCTTGCCTCAATACTGGAACATATTTAAAACACTGTGAAGAGTATATTATTTAAGGGAATGAAACAATCCAGTTCCTTCTTCTAAGCTTCAAATCATGGCAAACCAAACTGTTCCAAGGTGCAGTTCCAAGGCATAACTGGGAGTGGAGGAAGCAAGGCAAGTGGAACAGAGCTGCCCGACAGTCTGCTTGGATTTTCTCCAACAAGGAAAAAGTAAGGGCAAAAGAGTTCCTGGAGGACATATTGGCTTGGCTCAGTACCAGAACAAATTTAAAACACTGTGGGTGCATCTACATAAGAGGTTTACTGTTGAGTAGACCAATTAGCTCTGCAGTAAACATCTCCCAATCTACACATGCAGGGCTATTAGGCTGAAGTAAACTAATTAACTCTGAAGTGGGGTAGTACTTGTAAATACACGCCCCAGCCCGCCCCTCCACAGCCTGTTGAGCCAGATCGGAGCTGGCAGGCTGACTCCCAGGGCTCCCTACCAGCCAGGGCTGCTCCGACCCAGCTCCACATGCTTTGGTCCCAGGTAGAAGCGGCACCTCGAAGCAATGAACTCTGGCAAGATAAGCACTGGAGTTTATGCCCTGTGAAGTGCATATTATCTATCTAAAGGAAAGAAACAATCCAGCTTCTTCTGTTACTGCTAAGCTTCAAATTACAGCAGACTAAAGTGTTCCAAGGTGCAGCTCCAAAGCATAACTGGGGGTAGAGGAAGCAAGGTAAATGTAATGGCACCCCTCTGGGGAGTCTTTGCCATGGGAAGAGCAATCACATGCCCAGTAGTGTATCTGAGAGGGAAGGGGAGAGAATAGATCAGCCCCTAGGAAGCCTGTACCAGGGCTGCTACAGTCAGTGTGGCCAGTCTGTCTCAGCTGCAGCAGCCCACGTCCACACTGCTACAGCAAGAGCTGAAGATTGTGAAGAAGTGGAGCAAGTAAGACTCCCCTCCCCTCCTTCCCTCTCCCCTGCTCCCAGTGTCTGGCATAATCCTGCTCCCACCTCTGCCACCGGCACAGAAAGAGCTTGCTATGCCAATGCCAAGGTAAAAAGTCCCATGTATTGTCAGAAACCCAGCTCTTCAAGTGCACAATTATTTGCTCAACAGTTAAGAACTACTGCATTGGATAATTATGTATAAAAAGCACTAGGATGATTTATGCTAGGGCAGGAGTGGTGTATAGCTTGAGTGGCAATGCCAAGATGAATCATATCTTTGACAGACAGGAGCCTTGCTGGGCACTCTGGGAAAACAGCTCCTTGTTCTGTGTATTTAATACAGGCTGCTAGTGTTCTTCTCACTGCAATGGTCCTGGCTGGTGGGATCGGGACTATTCCCACCTTTACATTACAAAAGCCAGTGTAGCTCCAGCATAAACACTGCACACATCCCTGCCTTCTACAGAACCCACAAACTGTCCCAAAAGGTTGACTTATGGCAGTGATTCTCAATCTTTTTAGACTCAAGGCACCTCTCACTAGACTCCAGGCACCCCTTGGAAAATGTCAGCTCTTCATTTTTGGTTGATTTTTGGCTACAGAAAAATTAGAGCAATTCTTCAGAAAAAATAGAGCAATTCTTCTGTTGCAAAGTACTGAGAAAAACCTCAGCAAGTCAGAAAGGTTTTTAAACACTATGGATTCCTGTTTGAAATTTGTAAGTTTAACTTGTGAAACATATTTCTATACCTAACAATACTACCATTCATGGCACCCTTGAAAGGATCTGGAAGCACCCCAGGGTGTCACAGCACCCTGGTTGAGAACCACTAACTTAAGGTATGTGCACAGTGAGGGCATCTGTATGAGACCACTTACTGCAGTTGCCTAATTAGCTGTTCAGTAAAACATAACTGTTTACACTTACAGAGCTATTAAACTGTAGCCAAACCCCCAGGTTTTTCTTTTTATTTTTTTTTAATGTTTTTTTTATATAGACTTAAAAATGCATTCCCTCCCCTTCCCCAACCATTTCTGACTTTCTCTCTGCCCTCTCTACCCCTTACAAGTGATTACAAGTACTACTAGGTAAGCTGAGCTACATTCTTGTATGCTATTATTATAAAAAGCCCCTTCTATATTGTAAATAGTTCCTATTATATGGTGTATTGATTTTTACTGTTTTATATTGAATTTATATAATTTAGGCCTATGTCTGTAAAGTAATGTCAAGTTTCCATTTTGTCTGTCAAGCCTCCATCTCATGTTCTCTCCCCGGGTGTAACCTATGTTGTAACTGTGACTCATGTCTAACCAGTCTCATTTAAACTGGTTCCTGAATGAATGGGAATGAATGAGGGTGCTTGAGGTACAATGGTAGCAGGCCTCTACAGAATGATCAACTCAACGACTGGATCATTGACTTGCATTGACTCACCCAAGAACCATGGACCTCACCGAACAGAACAGAAACCCAACATTTGGAAGACAAAGACCCTACAGAAACCAGCAACCCCAGCATTGTGTCCTACCAGACAATGAGGACACCTGGATCTGCACATAGGTATCTGAGCAGAATTGTCCTTGCCTGGACATGACACTCCCATAGGAGACACAGGTAGCCCACCCCTACAAAAGGGGTGGTAGTGTGTGATCTCTTTGGGACACCCCCCTCCATCTGGACCAGCACTGCGTCACACCACCTCTCTACCCAGAGGCCCTGCTGGCAACCCCCTCCGGACAACACCTTGCTGGAGCACACCCTGACTGGCCATCAAGGATCAGCTCACAGCCCAGTATAGGTAACTATCACCCACTTTTTTCCCCCAAGCAAAGGCCTCTGACCTTTGTTTGGTCTCTCTCTCTGTCACCTACAAAACCCTGGCTCTGCTCTCCTCTAAACCCCATCTTTCTCTCCCCTGCCTCCTCAGCACCTCCCAGACCTCCCTCCATTCCCCAGCTTTCCCATCTCTGCCCCGACCTTCCACTTTCTACCCCAACCTTCTCTGTGACTCTGCTCTGTTCCTGGCTTTCTTGTGTCTGCCCCAACACCTCCATTTCTTCTCCCTCTTAACCCCCGGCATTTCCTGCAGCCTCCTGGCCCCATCTCCCGCTCCTGATGCTCTCCGTGGGCACCACATGCAGCCTCCCGGCCCCATTTCCCACTCCTGCCACTTTTCCTGGTGGGGCCATCTCTCCACAGCACCCGCGCCTCCCTCCCAGCATCTGCAGCTCCTCCCAGCATCCTCCACAGCCTCCCAGCCCCATCTCCCACTCCCGCCAGTTTTACCAGCCCCAGCCACCTCTCCCCAGCATTTGCAGCTCCCCCCAGGCACTCCCTGCAGCCTCCCGGCCCGGTCTCCCACTCCTGCCATTTTTCCCAGCCCCAGCTTTCTCCACCCATTCCTGGCTTCCCCGGCTCCACCCACAGCCTCTCTGCAGCCTCCCAACCCCTGGCCTGTTCCCCAACCTGGCCCCCAACACCTGCAGCCTCCCCAAAGCCTCCCTGACCTGGCTCCCAGGTTACCTTGCTCCACTGGCTTCACTGCCAGGTCCTCCAGTCTCAGCTCTGCTGCTTTTCCTTGCTGCAGCCCCAGCTTTCTCCCTCACCTCTGCCCAGAGCCTCAGTTAACCTCAAGCCCTGGTGACCCAGAGTAACCCCAAGCCCAAGTGACCCAGAGTAACCCCAAAGGCACCTCAGCATCAAGTAACCCCAAGCACCAAGGTACCCCAGATGCCCCCAGTGTTCACACACAGCCACAGAAGCGTGTGCAAGTGTACATCACACCGTCCTGTCTAACAGTGTAACCAGGATCCCAAGTGTTGATCTGGTGCATGTCAAGTCAACAAAACCAAAGTAAACTAATTAACTCTGCTGTAGGATAATACTGACCAGTACAAGTAGTGTCCTACCGCAGTTACTTACTCTGCTGCAAAGCAGGTGTAGATA
>NW_017729006.1:13610886-13615673 GCF_001723915.1 Gavialis gangeticus | reverse complement strand
AGCCCCCTGCCAGCTGCAGCCACACCAGCCCTGCTCAATACGCTGTGGTCCCAGGTGCTTATATAACCACTACACCTGGGAGCAATAAACTCTGGCACAAACTGCATCCAGTTTATTGTTTCATCCTAATTTCACATGTAGATACACCCAGTGTAGCCTGCCATGCAGCATAGGGAGATCAATTTACAGCTGGCTCAAGTACGACAAACAGTCCAGCCTAGTATAATTTACCTTGTTACCAAAATTAACCCAATTAAACTGGCACAGACTGCAGTGTAGACATGCCCTAATTATTGTCTTCAGATAGACCCTGTAGAGGACTGCTTCCCCGAAAACTTTCCTCCACATGACCTCAATTATGGCCCCATTTCTTCAGCATAGCCCCTCACTCCCAACCCATAGCCCCTCACCCCCATTATCCCAGCCGCTGATGTTGCAACCCCATGAGTTTGGGAACAGCTGCTGTAGAACTCTAGCTCATTTTCCTGGTTAACATGGCCAAGGTTGTTTCTGCTCAGAAGAGCACTATTAGAAAACAAGCATCTCTGCAGCAATGTTAAATCATCTTTATTAGAAACCTAAGTAGAGTCAGTAATTTATTGGTGTACATGAAAAACTATGGACCACACAGGAATGTTTGTCAGCTATAAACTTAGAGCCAGACTCATTCGCATAAAGTTTTTAAGAGTTAGTTTATAAATAGCATAAAACAGTATAACTTTTACTGTGGGAAGTGTTTTATATAAAGGATAAATGTATATAAATTCTCTTGCAACTGGAATGCAAGATTGCCTAATACACAGGGTTCAAATTACTGGGGAGTTCTGGTGGACTGAGCTCTCCCATAAGAGACAAGAGCCCCTCTTGTAAAATCATAGACTCAGGGGAGTCATCTGATTTCATTAGGGCATTGCAACAGGCAGCCCAATTTTTTTCAGATCCCCCAAAAGTGAAAGTATAATTTGAGCCCTGTTAATATACTACATCCTTATTCATAATGCATGGGAAATAACCTGTTTTGTACATTAGAAACAATATGAGGAAGACATGACCAACCTGGGAATACAATTTTGAAACAATGACTGCAGCCCCTAATGCAATATTTCCTAAATGGTCCCTACCCATAAGACCATGAAGAGACCTCTAGCCAGGGCACAGATGTGTAGCATACATTGAGAAAGTGATGTCTTTAATACCACACAAGGGAACTGAAAAGAGGGTGTGGGCTAATCTTCACCTTCAGGAAATTGAAACCAGATTTCAAATGCTTGGAAAATGCTGCTTTAATAAATTGCAATATTAGGAAGTATCCCCAGCTTCCTGTCCAGCAATCAATAAAGTATAGTGCAGGCAGGTCCAAAGCAGTGGAGAAAAAAAAAATCATTAGCTAAATGCAGGTTTTACCACAACATCAGGGTGGAAAGGGTAGATGAGGAGCCATCTTCTTTCCATGGATCAACTAAAGAGGCTACAGTCAAGCTCCTCACACCTGACTGTTCCAAAAAGTGCAAACGGGGGAAAGCATGAAGAAGCAATTGTTAAATCAATCAAGAAGTTACAGTAGTGAGATTTGTGAATTTTTTTGCTCCTCCCAGATCTTATGCCACTAGTTGCCAGCCTAACAGCATGAATACTCCTGGACCTCTTTGTAGAAATTTATACAATTCAAAGAAGAGACATGTGAATATTTGAGTTTATATTCAATGATTAAGTGAAAAAAAAAATTAGTTCAGGTTGAAGTAAAAAGCAAAAAACAGCTTATCATTTGGAATCAACACAAAACTGAATCCTAAATGAAATTCACCAGGTCCTTTCACAAGTCCTCTTTCAAATTAATCCTTTGATGATGTATTTAACAAGGGCCATAAGAAACTATGGTGAAATACATTTGTTTTCTCCCACATTTAGGTGCTTCATTTAGGAACTATTTTAGGTTTGATTGCACTAGTCAAATGATAAAAAAAAACTTTCGAGTGGCATAACAGTGCGTGCTCTATAACTGACTTCTCCCTTTAATATTCTTCACTGCTGCCAGACACTTTCCTATATACAGAATAAATCTCAGACGAAGAAAGAAATCAGTAGCATTTCTGAATTCTCTAAAATTGCATCTAAATGCATCACATCAAGGAATCCTTACTGTTATCATTTATTGCACTTTTTATTGAGGAATTAACTAACTTTACTTCCACCTGCTGCATCATTTTATGCGCATGAAAAAGGAAATATATTTACTGCCAGAAACCAACACACAATCAAGTCTTATTGCAGTCTTGTCTTTTTTTTCCACACCATTACATAAAGTCAAGTTTATGGAGTTACTACTACTTTCTCTACAGCTTAGAGCCAAGCTGCAGGCACAGAACCAGTCAACAACTCCCTGGCATTTCCCTGCAATTACTGTGAATATTTCTTGCCTCTAATTTGTATACGCAGAGTACGTTCATGCTTGTGCTTAACAAATATGATGAAATAGCTTTCACCTACCTAGTGAAGGACTTCAGTTTGGTCTCTTTAGCTTTCCCGTATCACCTTCATTCTTTAGGAAGTACTTTGAAAGAACTTCAGCCCTAGAGTATAAGTGAAAAGCTTCAGTCCACATCTCCAGTCTTTTACATCAATTCTCTTTTCTTTCCTCCCCCTAAAGCAAATTAAAAGTATGGATTCCTGGAGTGCAACTATCTTGCTTAAAAGTAAGAAAACCAGTAGGTCTCCTCCCTGCTATTCTCTCCTCCCCTCATTTTCAGTGATGCATTTTAATGCTGAAAATAACAATTCACATACAAAGCTAATGGAAGTGATTTTCTAAGCATCAGCTCCTCATGTAGATAAGGACAACTTTGATCATGAGAAGTCTCCTTATCTGCATGGACAGATGATGCTTAAAAAATTGCTTTCATTATTTTTACAGGAGCATCGTCATTATTAAAGCATTAAAATAGGTCTTGCTGAGAAAGTGCTATCCCGCTGGAGATGAGGAAGGCACAGTTTTCTGATAAATGAATATATGCTAAATCAGGCATACAGAAATTGGGAAAAACAAGCAGAGGACAGATAACAACTTACTTAATTGCCTAGAAGTCAGTGTGATGAATGTGTTCTGAGCCAGATGTTCCAGAGATCACTTTTCATCAGGTCTTCTCAACAGGGTGGAAGGCTCTGGCTGTGTGGCAAGACCAGCAAAATGGGAGATGAAATTGGGAGCTTCCTCCTTTTCTAGCCAGATCCTGCCACGTATCCTCTTGAGATAATCCATTTCTTGTCATCCATCCCCAATGCCAACACTGTCATTAGGGCATTAGGAAACACATTTCCCTCTTGTCCATATATAGTAATTTTCTATGAATTTCATAATTATCTGCCAAAAACCCTGTTTAATTCAATGTGGTCCACCGCCTTAAAACTAGAGCTGATCAAAAATGTTTATTCTCTTGTTGCAGGTTTAAGTGGCTGGGCCATCTGGGTGCCAACACCACTTGGCTCCACTTTGTCCCTGGATTGCTGCATGCAGTGCTATTAATCTTAAAGAAATAACACAATAAGTATAACTAGAATCTCTCTAATCACAACCAGCCATCTGATTAGACCAGCTGGTAGAGAACAGCACATGGGCTACAAGTTCAATGTGCAATAGAACTGTTACGTCTTTGGACCTATATATGAGCAGCAAGTCTGCTTTGACTAATTATAGCCCATCAGAACAGACTTGATTAATTGAGTCTGGTGGGGCATAGTAATTACCACACTCCAGCAGACTCCATCTCATGCATCAGTGTCCATGCACTGAAAAATGGCAGCAGGGGTGGTTTAACTAAAGCTCAGATGACCCCAGCAAAATGGGAGTCAAGATGCTTTTTAAAGATTGCCAGAGTGGGCGATTGTACCACCTCTGGGGAGAGTCTGTTCCAAACCCTTGGTACACAACTTGTAAAGAAGTTTTTTCTTATGTCTAGTCTGAAGCAATCTTCAGTCGACTCATACCCATTATTTCTAGTCCTCCCCTAGGAGACCTTGGTAAATAGTTGCTCCCCCATACCCCAATGTACTCCACTAATATACTTATAGGCCACCACCAAGTCCCCTCTGAGTCTTCTGTTCTCCAGGCTAAACAGTCTTGTATGACCTGCACTCTAGGCCTCTAATCACGTGCGTGACCCTCCTTTGGACTCTCTTGAGCTTCTCCACACCCTTCCTGAAGTGTGGCATCCAGAACTAGACACAGTACTCCAGCTGCGGTCTCAAAGGCCAAGTAGAGCAGGAGGAGGCCGTGTATTTTATCATTTTAAAGCGATAGGTGGGCAACCATGGATCCTTTGGATCATGGCACATGCAAAAGAAGTCTAGTTAGGTGCCTGATTAATCTGCTTGTACGGAGTCCTGCAACCACATGTGTCAAAAGGCTTGGTGTGATGCCTAGGCAGGAGCATGAAGGAGTGGAGGCTGCCCAAGATCTACCATCCCCTCTTTAAACCATGGAGAAAGAATCCAAGTGTTCAGTGCCTCAATTGTTGTAGCTTCTGCTAAAGAGCAACAGATAAGAACTGCTGCTGCCTGCCTAATGCCTCAGAGAGACAGGCTAAGGGACACTACATTGACAGAAGCACATTCTCTAGCTAAGGAATAGCCGCAAGGCAGTGGGGGCTAGGGTTTTGAGGTGCCCTATACCCACCTTATTCTGGAGGATGCAACATGGTAGTATTTTATAGGACCTACCCCACCAGGAGTAGCCCCACCACATTGCCATCAGGCCCTCCAGTCAGATGCAATTTACAGTCATATCCACAACA
>NW_017729006.1:13588146-13605886 GCF_001723915.1 Gavialis gangeticus | reverse complement strand
GAGTGGAGGCTGCCCAAGATCTACCATCCCCTCTTTAAACCATGGAGAAAGAATCCAAGTGTTCAGTGCCTCAATTGTTGTAGCTTCTGCTAAAGAGCAACAGATAAGAACTGCTGCTGCCTGCCTAATGCCTCAGAGAGACAGGCTAAGGGACACTACATTGACAGAAGCACATTCTCTAGCTAAGGAATAGCCGCAAGGCAGTGGGGGCTAGGGTTTTGAGGTGCCCTATACCCACCTTATTCTGGAGGATGCAACATGGTAGTATTTTATAGGACCTACCCCACCAGGAGTAGCCCCACCACATTGCCATCAGGCCCTCCAGTCAGATGCAATTTACAGTCATATCCACAACATTCTGATGGGTCAGTCTCTCCATAACATCTTAGGCTTTGTATTCAATTTTTTTTCCTGCTGTACTTGCTAGAGAAGGGTATGCCTTTTAAGGTTGTGGGGTTGATTGTGGAACTTGCAAAGATCAACAGCTAGTGAAAGAATGCACACCTCTAAGAAGTACATGGATCAAGGCTATGAGGTGGTAACTATGGCAAGTCCCTAACTTTTTCCAAGCCAGATGAGACAGGTGTCTGGGACAGAACTGGAGAAACCAGCCACCTTGCTTGCACGCTACTTAGTTTACAACAAACTTCAAGTGCAGAACTTCTGTTTTTCCACATGACTGAAGCAAGTTGCTCGGTTTGCTGCAAAGGTACTGTATACCTTTAAGTAGCAGGATGCAGTATGTTGCTTCTGCTTTTCTTTTCTGCCCCCTTTACTATCTGTCACTAAGGCTTTGGAATCAGCTTGAACTGTGATGGTGCTAGCAAGCATCAGGCCTTTAGTATTTATTTATTTATTTATTTATTTATAGAGAGAGGAATGCACAGGAATTCAATAAGTAGTTGTAGTATATTAGGAAACTAAAGCCATTCATAAGGTATTGAAAAAGGTTATCTGTCCCCCCAGAACAGCCGTAATAGCTATATGGCGTGTTCACAGGCAGTCCTCAACTTACAATGTTTCTAAGTTGATCCTGTTTCAATTTTAATGTCAGTTTCGACTTTACAACACTTGATCTGATGCAATGCCATGCCAACAAAAAAAGTCACTGTGTCACTCATCTCACCTGGGGAACATCTGTCTAAACTTCCTTGGCCACTTTTTTTAAAAAAGCAGCCAAGACTCCAGAAAAACCTGCAGCCAAGATCAAGCAGCAGCCAGTCAAGAGCTTTTCAAGGAGTCCAGCAAGGTCACCTCAAAGAAGTCCTTCCAAATCAGTGTGATTGCTATTTACAATATGAATATGTTAATGTAGCTATATTACTCATCTGTAATTAATTGAATAAAAAATTCTGGGTTATTTTTGGTGAACACAGGGCATCGGGCCTCAGTTCAGGAACCAATCCCTCATTTATAAACATTTCCCCCCCCCCTCGGTAGGAAACAAAGTTACAATGTTTCAACTTAAGACACAATTTTCAGGAACCAATTGTGTCACAAGTCTGAGGACTGCCTGTACAGAAGTAGAAAACTTCTAGTAGCCTAAAGGTTAATAATGCTAGCTATGCTTATTCAAGCATCACATCTCTTCACTGACCCATTTAGAAGAGGGCAAGTAGAATAAGCACAAACATCTCATTCATGGAGGCATCTTCTAGTCAGAGCCAAATTTGCCTAAGAGAACTGACAGGTGTGAATTTTGTTCTTAAAGGAATATTCAGCAGTTCATACAGTAAGTATTAAAAATCAAGGTGTCACCTGGAAAAAGATATTCAAAACTATACATTGAGGGAGATACTGATAGGCATTTAACTCTTTGTGACTAACTACAAAATGAAAAAAAAAAACAAGACCAACACAACCCACAGTTAACTTAGTACACATTGATCTTAAGGAGCCTTGGAACAAGAGAATCATTAGCATGTACCCTGCTAAGGAGTGATTTAGAATGAGCTGCCTACCATAGGTGCAACAATAATAGACATATCAGGACAATTCAAAGGTGGAATGAGTCTGAATGCCAAATTTTGCTGGCTTCTTTGGCTTGCTAGGTCACCACAAGTATAGTAAGCTCCCAGGAGGGGGGTCACAGCAGTATGCTGGCCACTGTAGACCACAAGGGGGTGGAGAGGGGGAAATGAGAGGAAGACTTAGCTTCCAAGGCTACTGCTACCACTATAGCATCTTTGTGCTTATTCACTCCATTTGGCCCCTGCCTCCTAGGCACACAGCTTGATACAACATGAATAGCTGGCCCATTAGCCTCACATAGGCCCTCAACTCCCTGCCCTTTTCAGGCTCCAGACCCTCTGGCCCCAAGCTCTGCCCTCTCCTGGGTTATCTCCACCCTTAACCAGGCAATGCTGGGCTCCCAGGCCCCTGCCTGTATTTTGAGCCTGACCCCTGCCAGGGCTCAAGGCAGTCACATGCCCCTCAGGCATTAATGGGACCTCCAAACTATCACTTTCTAGTCCCACACAAACCACCAGTGGGAAACTAATTCAAAAAGCTATACAACTCCACAACTAGCCCTAAGCCCAAATCCCAGCTCCTTGGCTTTATCACTCAGCTCCCCCTGCCACTGAGTCCTAGCTGCCTGCAAGTCAGCAGCATTCTCCTTGCATTACTCCCCAGGATAGTCCAGGTACTACCCAAGAGCGCCTTTGCAACACTCCTGCCCTGAAGCTCTTTCTTCAGGAGCCCCCAGAGCCAAACTGCCTATGCTGGCTCACATCCTGGGTTTATATGGCTAGAAGCCACACCCCATTTGGTCATGTGACTCCCTGAGCTGCTACAGGTGTTTCCTGATTTAGCTTGCTAGGTTAACCTCTGGGGAAACTTACTGCTGTTGGCCTCTGCTGTAATAATGGCTGGCAGTAGGTAAGTCCCCAGGTACTCATTCCCTAGCTGCTCATAATGGGCAGCTCCCCCCCTGCCCCTTAGGGCTCTCCCTGCTGCTCCTTCACGCTTAAAGTAACAAGACCCTCTGGCTCTCTGTTACAGAGAGGAACAATGGAAAAAATCCTAGTTATACCCTGTTCACTCTCTCTTTCAGCATCTAGTATCTGCCACTGTGTGACATGTTATTGGGCAGGATGAACCTATGGTCTGACCCAGTAAATGTCAGTACATATGTTCAGACAAGGTGCAAGATCTATGGTTAATAAACAGTTGCAGAAAATAGGAAAAAGGGTAACAGTGATTTGTAATATGGATTTACCAAGGGCTATTATACTGTACACACAATGAATGATGTGAATAGGTTTTCTAACCCAGATAAAGTGGGGACATGTTATGCATGCACATACATTTATTTTGATAGTCTTATTGTTTTCATTCAGATACTTTATTTACTTATTGTAATATGTGGAAGTATTCATTACTACATTTAGCATATCAAATATGATATGATAGTTAATTTCAGGAAGGTTCTCACTGGTGTTCAAATTATTTTGAATTCACTCATATAATAATTTAATTGGCAAATCTACTCCACTACAGCTTCTATTTCCAGGTAGTGCATACCAAGCATTGAGAGGTTTTTATTTATTCATTCATTCATTAGATTTATAGGTTGCCCTTCCCCAAAAAAGGCTTAGGGCTTACCCTAGGGGGAGGGGAGGGGGAGCAGAAACAAAATAACTTATCAAAGCACATGAAATACTAAATGAGACCTACACTTAGATCACATAAGTTCCTCAGGAAATATCGCTACTTAACCCTGCTTGCTAAATGTCTGCCCGTATAAAAATGGCTTGCAGCACTCCGGGATTTGGTGACCAACAATGGGGACAGAGTTCCAGAGAAGAAGGGCTACTACTGGGAATGATCCACATGCTTTTGGCAAGTAAACTCAGCACACTGGTGGTACTTGCAGAAGGTTGCTCTTAGCTTTCCTTCTCTTTTGTATGGCATCAGACATCAACGTTGAAATCTATGAGCCACTGACTGGTATTATCACTCAATGTGCGGATTCCATCTGCCCTGTCTGGGCATTTGCAGAGACTGCAGCTTTCAGTCAAGTGCTGAGCTATTTAATGGACACCGCATTCACACAGGAGGCTGTCCAAGATGTTCATCTTGTAAAGTGTTGTTTTGAAGCGTTCATATCCAGATCTCAATCTGTTCAGCTTGGCCTATGCTTCTCTGTCAAGGTTGTGCCCAATGAGGGAATCATTTAGTGTTGGTATAAAATTCTGTAGGAATAGGTCTAACCTTTCCCAGCATTCAGCCCACTCCATTGATGCCCACAAATTTGGGTCAGCATCCCCAATCTCTTCCAGGAGCTTGTGAGCTTCATGTGTAAATGGTTTACAACTTTAAGCCTCCATCTATTCAGGTCTTCAGTTTGCAGCTAATGGAGCAGGTTATTTTCACTGTCTCTTGCCTCTCTTGCTAGTAATGATGTTAGGGTCTGTCCTCTTATATCACTTGATCTAATGCCTAAGAGCACAGGAAATCCATCAGTGTATGTGTGCAAGATGAGCAGCTTGTTATGAGTCTCAGCAAACTGTTAAGTAGAGTGTCAAGCTTTTTAGTGTGACAACTTCTGGACCATACAGGAGCACAATAATCTGTGGGGGCCGTTGCAAGTGTGGTGGTTCTGAGCACTTTGAAGTCAGCACCCCATGTCGTACTGGCTAAACATCTTAAGGCAGCTACCCATGCAGAGACTTTACTGCTGACCTTCTGAATATGATGCTTATAGGTGAGGGAATGGTCTAATGTAACCCTTAAGTTGGGGTATGCTTATGCAGGAGACTTACTCTGACATTTAGTATGCTCTTAGCCTGAGTATTGTTCAGGTGTTAGAGTGATGATACTGATTTATTGATGCTCAACTTTAAATGCCACTTATGGAGATAGTCAGCAATGAGTTCGAAGTTGGTACTCAGTAACTTTTCCAGTTCTGTCATGTCAGTTTTTTGCACTGCATACAATTCCTTGTATGGTAACATCATTAGAGTACATGTATTACTTAGATGTTATATATGGGAAGTATATATGCTGAAAAGTATTGGTGCCAGCACTGACCATTAGGGGACTCCATTCTTCAGTTTGTACTCTGCTTTTTTCTCCTTGGCTAGTTGTGAGTTTGAATGATCTGCCAGAGATCATGTTCATGATGAAAGTACATATCTTGCAGTCAGGTATTATACAGTGCAGTGTATATTTGAGGCCTTGGTGCCATTCAGTATCATAGGCAGCTATAAGGTCAATAAATACTACGCCTGTTTTCTGCCTCATTTCAAAACTGTTTTCTATGTCCGATGTAAGTAATGTAACTTCGTCATTGACACACCACTTTTTCTGAAAGCCAGCTTGTTCTTTTCAGAGCTGGGGATCAATTATGTTCTCTATTGTATTCAGGATTATGTGCTCCATGAGTTTGTAAGTAATGCAAAATAGTAAGATGGCCAAGTAGCTCTTTGGATTTTCTGGTGGTTTGTTGGGTTTAGGATAGCAATGATGTCAGCTTTTCCCCAGATTTTTGGAACTTTGTTACTTTCTAGACATTTATACATGAATTTCTGAAGCCATCTTTTCATTGTGGTTCTGAGGCTGGTGACAAATTTTGGGAATACCTTATCTGGTCCAGCAGCCCCTCTTGATCATTTTAATAGCTGTGTCAAACTTGTTGTCAGAGATGGAAGCAGGTAAATTAAGGTTGACATCAGGTGATTTACATTGTTCAGAGGTCAGGTGTCTAATTGCTCTTAGCTGATCTTGGGCATCAAGGGGGAACATAAAGGAGAAGGAAATCCATCAGGTGTATACAGCTTGGCCTGTCTTATTTCAAGCAAGGTCTGCTTTAATACCAAATAACAATTATCTAATTAAATGCTTATTGTGGATAACACATCTATAGGTGGACTCAAAGGAATGGATAATTTGTTCCATTTGCTTTGCAAGATCTGCATGCAAGAAACACAAAGTATATGTGTTGATGCTATTCCCAATGTAAAGATAATAGTCTACAGAAGGGCCACACACTAGCAGTTAAACTACTTTTATGTGACAGGGTCTTTATGTGGTTTTGAAGGCAAATCTAATGCTTGAATTACACAAGAGTAGTTCAATCTTTCAAAAATAAAAATATTGGGGTTAGGATGCAGAACTTGGGCCCCAGATCAAAACAGCACTAAAAACTCTGAGGACAGAACTTCAGCTGGTTGATACTTCAATTATCTCCAGTTCATCACCTCTTGGATCAGATTTGGAAACCAGGAAACAAATATCAAAGTTTTGGAGATAGGCTTCTCCCTGTAATAACCCCAAACAAAACTCTGCAAATATGCAAAACCAATAAGAGAAAGGAAATTCATAATCTAGATCCAAACTCAGCCACTTATCCCAGGCTCTAGAATTAATACAAGAGTCGGTTGCTGTTTGAAAGTGTCTATAAATTGAAAATGTCTTTGTGCAGTAAGGACCCTTGGTATACACATCTGCAATGTTGTGTTCCAGTGTGGTTGTAGCAATTCATATTTTCGCTATTTATTTTAGCCTGTATAAAACATGATAGCTCTTAGTAAATAATGTCCTGAATGAGCTTCATAAAGGAAGCCTCTTTGCCTTGCTGATTTCACCATAGGATTGAGATTATAGTTTGAAAGTTGTTCAGGCTAAAAACAGTTCTAGTATGTGTTTGTATGGTGCACAGCATTATGATCCTGAGTGCTTGTTTCCTATAAATACTATCAAGCTTCTTCAAAGCATGTGTGATTTGGGGATGTCAACTTTGCAATGCCTTAAAAGGGTCTGATTTTTCAGAGGTTGATTCCAAAGAAAGTTTTAAGACTTAAGATTGCTGAGAGAGAGAGAGAGCGAGCGAGCTGTTATATTTAAGTTTACATGAATCATGACAGGAGGGAAAAAAAACAACAATCATTCTGTTTCTTTAATCTTTCAAGTAAAAAGTGATTGGACACTTTTAATAACAACAATGAAAAAGCAAGTGTTATATTATAAAAGAGTGGGGAAATCTCATATGTTAGCTGCATAAGAATGACTGGAAAGAATAATGCCTCCCACCATTTTTCCATCTCACAAATACATTAGGAATGTAGCTGAAAATCCAACTGCAATGGCAGGACAAGAAAGCAAGGCTAAAGCACCTCTTTAAAATTTAGTGTGATTAAACAAGTTTCCAGCGCAATTGCATTCAGCAAAGGTTGTCTACTTCAAAGGTTCTCCAATACTCATGAAAAAAACTTAACAAAGGTAAATTCTCTCCAACACCTACAGAAAGCTTGGCACATAGTAATCCATCATTCAGGAGTCTTTACTTAAAAAGTCTGAGATTAAAAAGAAAAAAAACAATAAACCAATACAAAGAAAATGTATAATGCCTGTAAATGCAAGGGGAGGCTAAAGACAAGGCAGAAGTCATGTCTAAATAATGCCTGAATCCTGGCTATACTCAAGAAAGTTCATTATGGCTGCATAGTCGGTAAGAGTAAGATTGATAGTTTTGAGGAAAATGCCTTTCCCATTTATAGTTTGTTTATTTATCTTAAAAGTTTTAAATATGAAAACAGTGATCCTACAATGCTCACACATGCAAGCAATTAAATGCAGAGGGCCTACAACTCTTCTTACACAAAATGCTTTAAATCAGGGGTAACACAGTTAAATTAAACAGAGCTACATGCATGAAACTCTGGAGTAAGTGAGAGAGGAATCCAGCCCACTGTTTTAAAAATAGCTTCCCCAAACTTGCAGAGACAAAAATTGGAGAAATGTCATTGTTCTGAAGTTACAGATTTGAAAGATATACCCAACTCAAAGTTGAAGAAGAACAGAAGTGCCATACTTGTTCAGACCAATAATCCATCTAGCCTAGTATCCTATTTCCAACAGTGGAAGGAATGGATGCTTTGGAAGGAGAACACTGAGCGGGACATCTCTACAGCAGTGGTTCTCAATGTTTTTAGACTCAAGGCACCCTTCAGACTCGAGGCACCCCTCCATACCTTGAACTGAGCAGTACTCCATCTCAAAAGCTAATTTATTTATTACAGGGCTTACCTCTTTGCAGGGGAGGAGGCAGTAGGGGCAGGGGAGTATCTAGACAGAGCCTAAGCCTACCCTTATCTGCTTGCCTCCTAGTACCTTGCTTATCTTCTCCTGCTTCCTGTGGCTCCTTTCAAAGGATCTCCTGGCACCTCAAGGTGCTCTGGCACCATGGTTGAGAATCATTGCTCTATAGTGATCTATGCCCTATTAAATACCCTCCCTGACATCCACCATTATTAACTGGAAGATGCCAGAGAAAACATCTCCAATTTATCTAGTCCCTTTTTTAACTTGGCTACACTATCTGCCTCTACCACCTTCTTTGGCAATAAATTCCACAAGTTAACACCTACTTTATAAAATAGTACTTGCTATTGTTAGTTTTAAACCTGTCCCAATTTCAGTGGTGTTCCCTAGTTCTAGTATTTTGGGACATGGTAAACAACAGTTCCCTGTTCACTTTGTCCACACCCTTCATGATTTTATAGACCTCTATGATATCCTTTCCTCAATCTTCTCCTTTCCAAACTGAAAAGTCCTAGCCTTTTTAGTCTCCCCTGATAAGGCAACTTCTCCATACCCCTGATTATTTTGGTTGCCCTTCTCTGTACCTTTTCTAATTCTACATCATTTTTGCAATGCAGAGACCAGAACTAAACACAATATTCAAGATGTGGGCACACTACAAATTTGTATAATGGCATGATGATGTTCCTCCTTTTTTTTCCAGTTCCATTCTTAAAGATGCCCACCATTTTGTTGCCTTTTTTGGTCCCAGCTGCACACTGAGCTGATGTATGTAGATAACCATCTACAATGACTCCAAGGTCTCCAAAACCTATCTATTTAGATGTTGCTGTTCTTGTGCCAGTTTAGTAAGATCCTTTTGAACAGGACCAAAGGAGAATTTTCCTGCTCTCTTTTTGTATATAGAGGATTAGAATGCATTATATGTTTTGTCAAAGATCTCAAAGTTGATTATACATAGGCTTAAAAAGGATTTTCCCCAAAGGAAACTTTAAATTATGAACATCTATGCAAGAGGGATTTCTTTTTGCAAGTAACTTATTGCATTCTGTTATGCTGTTAACTATAGATGCTTTGATTCTGCACTGACTAGGTGCATCTACACATGCTAATTAATGTGCAGCAATTAACTCCAGAGTTTATTGCTGCCAGGTGTGCATCTGCATGTGCACCAAGAATCACAGCATGTTAAACCAAGGCGGAGGAGCCCTGGCTGGCATGGGGCCAAGAGGGTCAGCCTGCCAGCTCAGGGCTGCTTCCCCTGGCTAAACATGCTGTAGAATAGTTGGCTGTGGTACAAGGGTGCTTCAGTGTGGGCTAGCTGGCAGGCAGCCCCCACGCTGAAGCACCCTCATGCCTAGCCAGCCCCTCTAGTGTCTACACATGTGCTTCTGCAAAGTTTTTTACTCTGCAGCAGGATAGTACTCCAGTTAATGCTGGAATAAATTAGTTTACTCCCACCTAATAGGGGCACACTTGTAGATGCTGAGACATTTACTGTGCAACTAATTAGTCAACTGCGCAGTAAACATCTCATGTAGATGCGCCCACTGACATCTACAGGAAATTGACTTCAAGAGTGGCTGACTAGATGCTTTTACAGTATACGGACTTTTCCTTCATAATTTGCACTTGAATTTTGTCTTCACCTTGAGTCTCTTGTAAAATGCTAATCACATTTCAATATCCCTTGCCATGAGGTGTGACTAATACAGGACTTCACAAAAGGTTGACTGTTCTATTATAGGCACAATGTTTGTGAAGAGAGGAGCTCTTGAAAGTGCTCCTTCTACTGTGCATGGATGGTGGGGCTGTCTTTATAGAATCCTGTGCCATCCTTGGACTTCAGAGGGATGGCTCCTTGGGTGCCTGACCACTACAGAAGTGCCACAACCAATATAGAGATCTTTACATGGCCTTCATTGACCTGACTAAAGCCTTTGATTAAATCAGAGAGGCCCTGTGGAAGATTCTGATGAAATTTGGATGCCTGTCAAAATTTGTTACCATCAAACTTCATGACAATATGACAGCAGTGGTTCTAAGCAATGGAATGGGAGTCAAGCAAGTATTATAAATTAGATTGCACCGTTCTTTTCCATCCAGATTGCAGCTATTCCTCATCTCATTATTGATAGGCTTCCATCCAGAGTCAGCATCCAGTACTCTACAGAGAAGGAATCTCTTTAACAGCAACCAGTTACATTCCAGTCCATGATATCTGTAAGACCTCTGCACTGCAGCGGGGCAACTAGGTCAGCAGTACTCAACCCCCTAAGCAGGGCCAGCTGAGTCTGCTAATTAGTTCTAAGGCTGCTTTTAAGGAGCTCTTGCAGCACTTAGCCCCTGCTGAGCAACAAAATTGACTTCAGTTTGTGAGTAGCTCTCATCCTTATGACTTCCCTGGTGCCTACTCCTGCATTCTTGCCCATGTACCCAATCCCTGAACTTTGGAACCCCGGTTTGACCTCAGTCTGCTTTCAGACATCCACTTCTTGTAACCTCTCTGGCTCAGTGCATGAACCCCAGTTTGACTTTGGCTTGCCCCCTGACAATAGACACTGGTAACACTCCCTGGCTCTAACCACTAGGCATAACACTTCTGCGGACCCTGACAATAACCAACACCTCCAAAACTGATCTTCAATATGTTAATGATTGTGTTGTGTGTGCCCACTAAATTGAAGAGTTTCAGGTCATTCTTGATTGCTCTGTTGAAGTGCATTGAATGCTTGGACTCCATGTCAAATTCATGAAAACAAAGAGCCTTTATGAAGGCTCCACATTCTCTTAAAAAAACTTGGTGGCTGCGGCATTGATGCCTACACAGTCAGATGGGTGGCAAATTGGCTAAATGGTCACACCCAGAGAATGGTGGTGGACGGGTCGTTTCCGACCTGGAGGGAGGTGTGCAGCGGAGTCCCCCAGGGCTCGGTCCTGGGGCCTGTACTGTTCAACATCTTTATCAGCGATCTGGATGTGGGTGTGGAATGCACGCTGTCCAAATTCGCTGAAGACAGCAAGTTGTGGGGTGAGGTGGGCATGCTGGAGGGGAGGGACAGAATCCAGCTAGATCTAGACAAATTAGAAAGGTGGGCACATGAGAATAGGATGGAATTCAATGCAGACAAGTGCAAGGTACTGCATCTAGGGAGAAGAAACCAGCAGCACACCTATAGGCTGGGGAACACCCTTCTTGTCAACACAGTGGCAGAAAAGGATCTTAGAGTCATTGTTGACTCCAGGATGAATATGAGCCACCAATGTGAGGAAGCAGTCAGTAAAACTAACTGCACCTTATTGTGCATCTACAGATGCATCACAAACAGGTGCAGGGAGGTGATCCTTCCCCTCTATGTGGCACTGGTCAGACTGCAGTTGGAGTACTGCGTCCAGTTCTGGGTGCCACACTTCAAGAGGGAAGTGGCTAGGATTGAGAGGGTCCGGAGGAGAGCCACTTGCATGATCAAGGAGCAGTGGGGCAGGCCCTACAATAACGGCCACAAATTGTTAGAGAGAAGGTTCAGGCTGGACATCAGGAGACATTACTTTACAGTTAGAGCTGCCAGCTCTGGAACGGACTCCCAAGTGAGGTGGCACTCTCTCCTACCTTGGGGGTCTTCAAGAGGAGGCAGGACAGATATCTGGCTGGGGTAATATGACCCTGGCACCCATTTCTGCCCAGGGCAGGGAGCCAGACCTGATGATCTGTTTAGGTCTCTTCCCACCCTAAGTAATATGATACTATGATACTATGTATATAAAAATGTCACTACTGCCACATTGTAATTACCTCTCCAATAAATTTACAGATAGTAGAGAGGGTTTTTTTCTTCCTTTCCTTCCATTTATATTTTCCACTTTAAACTTTTTCTGCTTTCCCTTTTCTTCTTGCATACCCCTTAAAAT
The DNA here is from genome assembly GCF_001723915.1 of Gavialis gangeticus. Taxonomy (NCBI): domain Eukaryota; kingdom Metazoa; phylum Chordata; order Crocodylia; family Gavialidae; genus Gavialis; species Gavialis gangeticus. Next base: position 13,593,931 of record NW_017729006.1, on the reverse strand, counting down.
AATATATAGCCCAATTTAAGCAGCACTGCCCTAAGGGATAGTACAGCCAGCACAGTCTCCAAAAGCAGCGAGAGGTTCAGTGAAGAACTGCATGGACCGTCTCACCTGGATTCCATCTTCTGTGCCTTTTTTTTAAGTTAAAAGGCATAAACCAATTCTACATGCTCCTATTACAATCAAAGGTAACATAGCTCCTGCCAACTGCACAGGGTATCTGGAATTTTAATAAGGCACATTCTTACTTCTAGCTAGTGTTTGTTATATCTAATGTCTTTTTGTATCCAAGCAGGCTAAAGAAAGAACACAGTTCTGTATGTGTGCATGTAACAGCAATAGAGTGAAGCAAAGCTTCACATGAAATCTCTGTGTGTATATTAATGTCCAAGAAACCTGTTTCTGCATCCACAAGCAGATGTGTTTTATGCTCAAGAATCAAGAGATTGATTAAAGGAAGTTGCCTGCTTACAATTTGTGGAAAGGAAGACTGTGCAGTCATTTGTTACTGGATGTTTCTCAGAAAAAGAAGAGTCTTTCCTCCTCACAACATTTGTTTAACTGAAGAAAGTTTACACAGCTTGTGCAGAGCTGTCCTGCAGGAAATGAGTATCTCTATAGTACCTCTTTTCATTTCTGTCTTTGCCAGCTGCCCCTTTTTCCAGGACTGATAATGGTTTGTAAAAGACTCTTTATATAAAACAATTCTATATTTAAAGGATCGGGTTCATCCCAGGATAATACCATCAGCTCCGCTGGAGTTATTTATGGGCAGTAAAATCTGCTTTTGTGCAGAAGACTAGTATAAGATCTATACACCACTCAAGTCCCTAAAATAGGCACAAGTGGGATTATAGTGGTGCACAGGTTTTTATACTTCCCTTCTACAGAAAGGTGTGTTTGACTTGGGATGAATATGACCATTGAATATAAAACATTTGATTGGAAATATGCATGTATCGGTGTGGACAAGAGCTGTCTACCCCTCTGCTTAAAGATCAGCAGCAGCAGCAATCTAGCTGTGCTCCTGTCTCCCAATCTAGCCTAGTGTCTCAGACTGCCTGGGCTGTGTGGCCCTGCCTACCTTAAAGGAGAGCAGCTCATGCAGCATGTGTTGGGGAAGAGGGCTACAGAGGCATAAGGCCCTGAGAGAGTTTCCTGCAGGGCACTGAGCTGTGGTACTGCTCTGCTCTGCTCTGGCTGTTAACACCTGCATTCCAGCCTCAGCTCTACGACACAGCTCATGGTTTTTACAGGGAGCTCCATCTTATTTAAGGACTTTATAGACAAGCATTTTTTGCCTTTAAGGACAATTGGCAACCCTGGCCCCATGGTGGTTTCTGCAACAGGAATGTGCCTGTTGCTGAAAAAAAAATCTTCCCAAATTTGTCCAAGTTAGAAAGCTTCAAAAAAAAAAACAAAAAAACCCAAAACAGAGAAATCCTCAATTTGTGCATTTTCATGTGAGCTGCTTATACAAGTTAAACAGGTAAAACTTCATACTCAGTAAACATGCTCCATACCCTCTTAACTCCTAGACGCACCCAGTCTGACTAACACGACAAGAGATGTTTACTGTGGAGCTACCTAGTTGGCTGTATGGGGGTGGCTGGGGCACAACGGTGCTTCAGTGCAGGGGCTGTCTGCCACCTAGCCTGCATTGGAGCATCCTTGTGCCTTCAGCCAGGTTGGAGCAGCCCTGGGCTGGCAGGCTGAACCCCCCAGGGTGGGACTGCTCCAACCTGGCTCAACATGCTGCGGTCCCAGGTGCATGTTCAAACATGGCACTTGGGAACAATAAACTCTGGCACAATATGCGCCAGAGTGTATTGCTCTATGCTAATAGGACATGTAGATGCACCCGCTGTGTATGCATTGTCCTCACAGAGCAACTGAGCATGTTCTATCATCTCAGATGATACATGTGCCCATTACATGTGCCCAAACCACATGTGTGTTATCCACACAGTGGGCTCCAGCTCCTAATATTGACAAAAATGTGCATAAGCACCTACAATTTGTCTGTACCTGCAGCATCCACATAGAGCAAAAGAACCTGCTGCAGACCAGAGAAATTCCCCTCTAATTACTGCTCCCATTTGCTCTAAGCTGAGCTGGCCCCAGGCAGTGCAACTGAGAGCAGGGATCTCTCTCCTGTAGTCTCACTGTGTACAACTGAGTTGGCACTCAGGTTGCATGGAAAAGGAAGACACTTGAGACAGAGTCTGATGTGGTCAAGGGAAATAAGTTGACTGGGACCATGTGCCTGGTGAGACTAGGATTGAGGAGAGAAGAGAGAGAACCTAGGACTGGGAACTGGGGAGATAAGCATCTCCCAGCAATCATGGAGCGAGCACTGGGAGCTCCCTGCAGGTGGGGGCTGGGGAGCTTGTTCCTCACCCAGCTCCAGCAGCGTGGAGCTGGTGGGGAAACAGGCTGGGCAGTTTGTTCCTGGCCCAGGTCTGTGAGCTGAAAGGGGAACAAGCTCCCCAGCCTGTTCCACCCACACCCCTGGCTCCACACTGATGGAGCTGGGCAGGCAACAAGATCCCCAGCTCCTACTCCACTGCGATCATGGAGCAGGGGCTGGGAGCTCCATGCATGGGGACAGCTCCCCACCCAGCCTGGAGCTGGCTGGGACCTGCCCATGACTGGGAATTCCCAGCCAGCCCCAGGCAGCACTTAGAGCAATGGGACAATGTGTCCTGCTACAAACTGCATGAGCAGGGGAGTGCACCGTAGCACAAAGTAGCAGCACAAGTTTGCGCCACTCATGCTGCTGCAAATGCACACCCCAGCTCATGTGGATGCAGCCATAGATTCTCTCCTATTTGGCCCATAAGCATCATTTATAATGACAGCCAACAGTCTCCCTAAGACCACACAAGAGAGAGGAACAAGTATAGCATCACCGCTTTCTCCCTGAGCTCTATGAATGTTTCCTGGCCAAAACCTCTCTTCCAGATTTCCATATGCCCCTGTTTGTTTATTGGCAGACTCTTATGAACAACTGCTTATTCATGGTTTTCCTAACTTCCAGAATTACTTAGGAGAGCCAGATCTCTTTCAAATGACTCACAGATACAAGCTGCTACTTGCTCAATTGTTAGGCAAGTTAAAACAATGTCTTTGTCTTCCAAAACATAAATGGAAGTTTCTAAAATTGCAAAAATCCCATTAGCCATCTGTCTGATAAACCCAAGCTGTGGGTTTTAGACAACCAGGCAGTGTCTTACCCCAAGTCTTGCCACATCACTAATGTAATTTATATATTGGCTGCGTCCCATTTTTTTTTTTACATTAATTGAGTTGTTCATCTTTATTCTTGAAAAAGTTTATTTTTCTTCAGTGTACGTCTTCACTTAAGATGGAAAATATCTTTTTAATTTCTAGCCAACCTGCATTCAGAGGAGAAGGATACTAGGAAAATAACATTTAGTGCCATTTTCCCATAACATAATACAAATTCAGGGACTCTCCCGATTTAAAGGAGGGACTGTTGTTTTCTGTCATAATCTAGAGCTCTTACCTATCAAATAATTTATTTATTAATTCATGTTCATTTCTTCTCTTCTTTCACAGCTTGACTGGGATCTTGTAGGTTCCCATCATTCCCACCCCAAACTCTATACTTTCTGGATTCACTTTTGTATGAAGTTCTTTATAGCCCATCTTCCTTAGGGCCAAAACTGTTTGGGAGACATGTCTCTGATCCCCTGTAACAGTGTTTTACTTTCTTCAGCTTCAAACCCAGCCAGAGACTGCTTCTTTACTCGTGGATATCTCAGAACTGAGACATAAATCATAAGTACCAGGATCTAATTTATTAAAAGACACTTCAGTAAAACAAGAACAGCTATCCAGCATCTTCATGGGATTGCCCATTTTCTTTGTCTTTATTGGACTCAGTATCCATTGTGCTGCTTACAGTATCTGAAAGGGTCAACTCTTTTCAGCATGTATTCACACAATCCAGCCAGGATGATTTCCTATTGACCTCCTGTTTCAGCCTCCAAATTATTTATTAAACAGCTTTGCTTCTGCATCTTACTGTAGGTTTCTCCAACCAGGTCTTTCTTTCTGGCTGGTATGACAAGCCCCTTTTCTTGAAGTCTCTGAATCTGAATCTCTGTCTTTCTGAGTATGCCTATACAACGCAGTGCAGTGCCAGGCAGCAACACCTAAACTAGCTCTGAACAAGGTCTAATCAGGGAGATCAGCCAAGACAGAGAATCACACTAATGTGGCCATACTCCTTCTAGTATCATTGTCTACCCACCTTGTTTAGACAAAGTTCAGATACCTCTCCACAGCACTGCCATATAAACATGCCTTTCTCATAATAGAGCAGGCCCTATAATAAAAAGTACCACTCTGTCTGCTTTCTGACGTTTGGCCATTTAACCCAATTATGGTACCGGCCCACTCCCATCACCTGGAGACAAAAGCTAGACACAGATGGAGTTAAACCCATTTCCCCTTACAGGACCAGTCCACACTGTGACAGTCTCAAAAACTTTAAAAACGTTCTTGTATGCCTTACTTGTACGCCTCAAATCTTACTTGTATCTACTGTCTACCACCCAATAACAATATTAGATTGATCCAAGAAGCTCCAAACATAATTCTGCTATCGCAGGACTGAAGAAAAAGGACTGAGGGCTGTAACATATTTAGAAAGCTGGTGTGCATGTGTGTATCCAGTTTTTCTTAGATCTGGAAATTTCATCTATTCCCTCTACACAGTATTAATACTTTATCATTCTATATAAATTATGCAGATAGTAAATGTCCCCTCTCAAAAGACAGCTGCTATAACTAGCAGCTCAGTCACATTGATCAAAAGTTGTACCAGGAAAGAATTCAAGAAAATTCTGCAGATGCCTGGGGTTTAGTTTTGGAGGAAAATGCAGTAAATTCTCTTGTCCTGGTTAAAGATAACTAGTCAATGGAAAAGCCCCTTAGATTACAACGAAGAGAAAGACCAGACCTTCACAGTAATTCAAAATATTACAAAATAGAGTAAACAATATATAAATGCAAAACATCAGACTATACATATGTTTCCTGTCATTCACAAACTATGTATTCCAAATCACTGGCTTATATTCATAAGCCACATACAGTTGAATTACTGTCTTCAAGTATGTAATGTGGTTCCTGGCACATCTTTATAATTTACTTATTCAATGCACCATTTGAAAAGAGATTTCCTAGCTTCCCAGTCCCCTTTCATTGCTCTAATTCTCAGGAATATGTTGTATCCAATGCTTTGGGCTGAATTTAGAAATTCAAGCAATGCCACAGAAATAGAAAGGACTTGCTCTTGCCCCTCTGACCTCCCCAGAAGTTTTTCTGAAATGTTATTCTTGTCAACAGACAAAAAAATGGAACCCAGATATTTACAGTCAACAAATTTTGCATTTTTCTTCCCAGTTTGAAAGTGTTTTGACAGCTCTGTGTGGGATTGACAGGCTTATAAAATCAAGGCCAGAAGGAACCTAAGGAGATAGAATGACAGAATAGGAATTTTCAGCATTCTGGCAATTTCTGGGGTCTTGATAGTCCATACAAAGATTTGATCCCCACAAATGGATAAAAATTCTAAAATATGAAGCAATACAGTGCTACTTGCATCTGTTAATATTGTAGGTATTGTTCATGTTGTAGGAGCTACTGATACTAATACTTATCCATGTTATTTTATTTTACTAGCTGCTCAAGCAGATGTTCTCTTTTTTTCTAGAGGGGCAGTCCAAAAGCGGATCAGTATTGTTATAAAGAAAACTGG
>NW_017729006.1:13577969-13583146 GCF_001723915.1 Gavialis gangeticus | reverse complement strand
GCCAAGCTCACGGTCGTGGTCATGGTGGGGTGGCCAGGTGGTGGCAATTGGAGCGGACAGGCGGGAGTTTTTGGCAATGGAGTACTGAGCAGCACGGAAGCGTGTGGTTTCTTAAACAAGTGGGATTTATTCGACTTACACTTTTGAGGCATAGGCAACAATCTTCAGTTACAGTGGATGGTAACAATAAACAAACAGAGGGGTCTGTCGGCTCATGGGGTTCACCAGCAAGCCCTTGCTTTCTAACCCCGGAGGGCTAGGGGCGGCTGCCTGCTGGCTAGTCCCAGAGCTGGTCGACAGCTTATGAAAGGATAAACAGACGATAAGACAAACTGTAAGTCGATGAACTGAAACGATGTTAGAGTCGTGACGCCAGTCCCGAAGGACAAATCGGATGGTCGAGATGATAGCCGAGGTCGAAAGCCAGGTAAGTCATAGAGGGAGTATCGAGGGTGATCCGAGAGCGAGGTCAAAATCAGAGCTGAAAACAGTCCAGTAACCAGAGAATCAAATACAGTGCGAACGAGGTACAAAACACAGCGAGAGCCCACGCTGGAGGAGACTGATAGGCCGCAGAGCCTAACTGAGGGACAGTCCCTAAGAACTAGCCTCTGTCCTCAGTTGAACGGATCTCCCCCCCCGAGGGAGAGGTTCGGTATTCTTTTATAACAATTTGGTGGCCAATTAGAATGTGTCCCTCAAAGAACTTTCTAGCCAAATGACATCATGCTCTTAACTGGCTGAGCATGCGTGAGTCTGAGCTCTCTCTTGTTACCAAGCATGTGCAGGCTGAAAAGTAGGCCAGCCTGACTGACAGCTCTTGGGGTCGCCCAGGGGACACATGCTGGGTGAGCCCAATGGAAAATTCCATGAGCCTGTCTTGCGCATGTCCAGAATTAACTCTTTCTGCATTGGCAGCATAGACTAGAATTTTTCTCTCACAACTGGCTGTATCAGGTATCGACCCAATGGGGCTGATAATCTGGCCAATAAAAGCCCATGCTGCACACAGCCGCAGCATAGCACTTGGGCGGCAAGGAGCACAGCTGGCAGGATGGAGAGCTGCCTCCAGCTGGTAAGTACAGTGTGGTGGAAGGGTAGGGGGGAGGGAAGGGGCATAGGGGTGCAAATCAACACCCCCCACGGTGGGGGAGGGGGAAGGCACTGCCTGAGTGGGGGGCCAAAGACACGGCTTGTGGTGGGGAACAGTTCCTGCCGTTGCTTGCACCCTGGGAGCGCATGGGGAGGGGCCATGTGCCCCCCAGATCTGTGCAGGATGGAGCAGGGCAGACTGCAGCCGGGGCTGTGTGGGGTTCTTCTCAATGGGGGCTGGGCTCGGAGCAGGCACTGGCAGCACTGGGAGAATGCTGCATCCACTCCAAATTTCACCGCCGCTCTGTTCCTAGCTCCGCTGGCACCAGCCACCCAGCACAGCCCCAGCTCTTCCCAGTGCATGGGTGGAGGCGGGGCATTGAGCCAGGGCTGCACCGAACAGCTGGCGGCGGCAGCACTGGGAGTGAAGTGGCAGCAACATTTGGGGTGGATGCAGCATCCTCCCAGTGCCTCTGGCACCTGCTCCAAGCCCAGCCCCTGCCAAGAAGACCCCTGCCCCACCCTGATCTGGGGGCACACACACTCCACATTGCCCTCCTAGGGTGCAAGCAGCAGCAGGAGCCCCTCCCCCCACGATCCGCAGCTCTGCCCCCCACACACACCTGGGCAGCACCTGCCCTATCCCCTCCCTCACCATGGGGGGCAATGATCTGCCCCTCCACACTCCTTCCTTCACACTGGACTTACCAGATGGAGGCAGCTGTATTGGAAATCAGGTCAGTATCAGCCAATGGTATCTTACATATCAGCTATTGGTATTGGCCCCAAAAATCTCTATCAGTGCACCCCTACTTTTTTTCTAACATACTCACTTTCTTTATCCCCTTTGCCTGCACCATTCAAGGCTCCTTTTCACAGCTCAGAGCACAACTGATAATTAAGCACAAAGTCTCTGTAGTGTTTGACTTAACCCTAAAACTACCTTAGAGCTGTGTTTTTGAGGAGAAAAGGGAAAATTGTTTTATCAGCAAATTGATTTTGTATGTTGAAGGGAGTAAATATATTACATTCTTCTGCAATATACTGATATATTTGCTATAATGGCCCATGTACTAATTGTGTGCTAACCAACATTTTATGGCGCACATAAATCCAGAGCATATATCAAATAATGAGTTCCCCGGATGAGCTTTCTAAAGCCTGTATGCTTGTCTACAACATTTTCCTGCAACATAAGCATTCTTTCCATGTCTGATCCCCAGTAACAGCAGGATTTCAGGACTTAACATCTACCATTCTCATTCGGGGGTTTATCCTGAAATCAGAGTAGAATTTGGGTCCTCCTGTCCATTTAATCATCAACCATATCTCATAACATCTAAATCATTATAAACAAGAAATGCACATTCAAAGAGACTTTATTCCAAGAATCCCATAACCTTTAAGGCTTCTAACATCATGAAATTCTTGTTTCCGGCAATTCTAGGAGAAGCAGGCTGTGTTGGCTATTTACTTTCTTAACAGCTGATCCTGCTCCCATTGAAGCCAATGAAAAGATTACCATTGACTTCAAAAGGAGATTGAAAATCCAATAACCATCAAAATCTAAGCTTTATTTATTTTTTCATTCACACAAAGCACATTTGAACCATGTGGGTCCTATATCAAAGTAAAAAGATCACTAAGGTCAAGTCCTTTATTTTTTATGTTGCTGATCAAGTTTGGTGAGTTTTTTTTAAGTCCTGCGTCATTGTTGTGGGTGACTCCTTGCTGAGAGGAACAGAGGGACCCATCTGTTGTCTGGATCCCACGGTGCATGAGGTCTGCTGCCTGCCCGGAGCCAGAATCAAGGACATCATGGCGAGAATTCCTGACCTCATCCGATCCTCTGACAAGTATCCCATGGTCCTCATCCATGTGGGAACAAACGATGCAGCCAGGAGTAGTCCAGACCATATCATGAGTGACTACAGGGCTCTGGGGACCAGGCTTAGGAAGATGGGGTTGCAAGTGGTCTTCTCATCGATCCTCCTGGTCAGTGGTTGCAGTAGGCATCATGTCACCTGTGTCAGGGAAGTCAATCCGCGGCTCCGGAGTTGGTGCCATCATGCGGGTTTTGGTTTCCTGGACCACGATCCGCACTTTTGTGCAAGGGACCTCCTGGGGTGCAAGGGACTTCATCTCTCCACAAAAGGTAAGAGTCTTTTCTTACAGGTTGGCTGACCTCCTACGTTGGGCTTTAAACTAAGTATGATGGGGGGGTGGAGAGCAAGAGATGGAGAGAGTCTAGAACCCACAAACTGCAAGACATGCAGCAGTACACCCCAGGTAAGTACCATGGGGCTCTTCAGGCACCAAAACAGGGGGGCATCAAAGGCACCATTTGGAGGGCTCAAGTGCCTCTATACTAATGCTAGGAATATGGGGAACAAGCAGGAAGAACTTGCACTTCTGCTTGCAAATAATAACTTCGATTTGGTGGGGCTAACGGAAACCTGGTGGGACCCTACCCATGACTGGTAGGGTCACAGCTGGAGCCTGGACCCATAACACATTGAGGACTACAGATTGTATAGAAGGGACAGAGTAGGGAGGAAAGGGGGCAGTATTGTTCTCTATGTAAAGAAGCATTATACATCTACCCAATCAAAATGGGATCAGAAGAAGAGAAAGTTGAGGCATTGTAGGTTAGGATACATGAAGATCATGGGGAAAGGGACTTGGTGGTGGGGGTCTTCTACAGATTACCACACCAAGAGGAAAAGCTAGACTTGGCATTCTTGAGGCAACTCTCAGAGGCCATACAGTCTAGACGTAGATGTAATGGTGTACCTAAAGTACCCTGACATCTGCTGGTAGGAGCAATCAGCCAAATCCAACTGTTCACATAGGTTCTTAACCTGCATGCAGGACCTTCACCTAATGCAGGAGGTATACAGTCCCACTAGGAGGAATGCCTTACTGGACTTGGAGTTGGCTACGGGGGGTAACCTGGTAGGGGAGCTGCAGATTTGTGGTCACCTTGGGGACAGTGACCACCAATCAATCGAATTCAATTCACCATATGGTGGGTAAGATAACTAGTAGGGTGGAAGCGCTTGACTTTAGGAAGGCTAACTTCAGTGTGCTTAGGAGTCTAGTCAATGACACACTGCTGGAGAAGAGTATTGGCGATATGAGAGTCCAGGAAGGGTGGTCATTCCTAAAGAAAGCGTGCTTCAGACACAGAGACTCCCAATATGAGGAAAAAGGAGGAAAGGAGCCAAAAAACTTTCTTGGCTAAACAGGGAAATCCAGGGGAGCCTAAGGGCAAAAAAGAAGACGTATAGACGGTGGAAGCAGGGGGAAGCTACCAAGAAGTATACCTACTTGGCCTGTACTTGTAGGGAGGCAATTAGAAAGGCCAAAGCAACCACAGAGCTGCAGCTGGCAACACAAATTAAAGACAAAAAGTCTTTTTTTAGGTATGTAGGGAGTAAAAGGAAGGCACAGGGCAGCATAGGACCCCTACTGAACAAGGAGGAGCAATTAGTGACAGAGAGGGGGACAAGGCTGAGCTATTCAATGAGTTTTTTGCCTTAGTTCCTGAACAGGGCTCAAGATAAATCTCCTAATGGGTTCTTAGATGATGGGCATCAGAGGGACACTAGCCTACCAACTGTCGACACTGACTTGGTGCAGAGTCACTTGGATGGATTGGATGTATTCAAGTCAGTGGGCCTGGATGAGCTGCATCAAAGGATACTGAAGGAATTGGCCAGTGTCATAGCAGAACTATTGGCATGGCTGTTTGAGCACTCATGGTGCATGGGTCAGGTCCCGGAGGACTGGAAAAGGGCCAATGTGGTTCCTACTTTCAAGAAGAGGAGGAAGGAGGATCTAAGTAATTATAGGCCATTCAGTCTCACCTCCTTCCTTTGAAAGGTCTTTGAAAAGATTATGAAGGATCATATTTGTGGGAGTCCAGCGGGAAAAATAATGCAGCAGGGAAACCAGCATGGATTTGTAGCAGGTAGATCATGCCTGACCAATCTGGTTTCATTTTATGGCAGGGTCACAAAATGCCTAGACACAGGAGTAGAGGTGGATGTCATTTTCTTGGACTTTAAGCAAGACCTTTGATA
>NW_017729006.1:13566650-13577752 GCF_001723915.1 Gavialis gangeticus | reverse complement strand
TGTGGGTGTGAAGTGTACTCTGTCCAAGTTTGCAGATGATACTAAATTGTGGGGCGAAGTGCACACTCCAGAGGGTAAAGAACGATTGCAGGCAGGCCTGGACAGGTTAGAAAAGTGGCCAGTACACAATAGGATGCAGTACAACAAGGACATGTGCAGAGTGCTACACCCAGGTCACAAAAATATCCAGCATATCTACCGAATGGGAAGTGACCTTCTCAACAGCACAGAAGCGGAAAGGGATCTCGGAGTCATAGTGGACTCCAAGATGAACACGAGTCATCAGCATGACAAAATCATCAGCAAAGGTAAACTGCACTTTATCATGTATCAGCAGATGCATGACAAATAGATCAAAGGAGGTGATACTTCCCCACTATGTGGCATTGGTCAGACCACAGTTGGAGTACTGCATCCAGTTTTGGGCACCGTACTTCAAGAAGGATGTTGATAGACTCAAGGGGGTCCAGAGGAGGGCCACTTGTATGATCAAGGGCTTACAGGACAAGCCCTATGAGGAGAGACTGAGGGACCTGGACCTCTTCAGCCTCCACAAGAGAAGGCTGAGAGGTGATCTTGTGGCCACCTACAAATTCATTAGGGGGATCCAATAAGGTATTGGAGATGCTCTGTTCATTAGGGCGCCTCTTGGGGTAACAAGGAACAATGGTCACAAACTGACAGAGAGCAGATTTAGGCTAGATATCAGGAAAAACTTCTTCACGGTAAAGGTGGCCAAAATTTGGAATGGGCTTCCAAGGGAGATGGTGCTCTCCCCTACCTTGGGGGTCTTTAAGAGGAGACTGAACAAGCACCTGGCTGGGGTCATGTGACCCCAGCACTCTTTCCTGCCCAGGGCAGGGAATCAGACTTGATGATCTATTGAGGTCCCTTCCAACCCTAACAACTATGAAACTATTAATCTATTCCAGAAATTTTCTGTATTTTAAATTTGCTTCTGAATACAACAGTCCTGTAAATCTGATTCTAAGAGTTATTTTCATCCATTGATCAGGAATATACTATTGCACACGATGGAGTGTGCCTTAGAATGTCCTTGAAGCATAAAGAAGCTGCTTGGGCTTTCATATGTCCTCTGTCAGAGCCACGTGTCATCCTGTCTTCATGATTAATATTGGAATGGACATGTAGTCAGCAAGCTGCAGGACACTGTCCTTGGTCAGCCACTTTACTCAGAAGAGGTATAAAAGTATCTCTGATGGAACTCTTACAACTACCAAATGTATCTTTTGTCAACATCTGAGTCTCATATCCACACATCAGTGTTGTAAGCACAGGGGCTTTGTATATCTTTAATTAGATGGAGAACCTGATCCCGTAGACTCCATACTCAGGAGCCAAATGTCACACTGTAACTTCTGGATGTGGAGACTGACTCTGCAACAGTGTTGGCACAGTCATTCACAATGCTTTCAAGGTAAAAGAACCCATGATGTACCGGAAGTTTAGTTCTGTCAATGGAAAGGCCAACACACAGGCTAATCAACAAATAAGCTCTGCTTTCTTCAAACTTAGTCCAAAGCTGGCTGCAGAGGCAGTAAAGCAGTTTAACAGCTAAATACTATCCCAGGGTAAGAAGCCAGCACTTTATCATACAAGAGTTCCTGCACATTCCATTTTGCAACCTTAGACCTAGTGTACAGCCTAGAGAAGTTAAATATTTTGGAAGCAAATCCCAAGGTTACAGATTGGCCTAACACTCTTTCAAAGAATGTGAATAAAATCACTGGGTGCTTGTACACATGACAAAATTTGCCCTTTCTTGACTTCCAACAACGTTACTTTTGCATGTGCAGGTTTTCCTGACATTTTAAAGTCTTCCTGGTGCACTAAAGTAAAACTCATTCAGACGTACGTAGTTTAGTTTGGGTCGCCACAAATTAAAATGTTGCGTCCATAGATTCATCAGGTGCAAACAGAAAGCACTCAAAGTTGTGTAATGAGTCCCTTTGTCCACCAGACGGTGCTGCAACTTTTTTGTAGTTTGTTCCTTTTTCCACCAGTTGTCACTTCATTGCAGATAGGATAGGATGAGGTTAGCTGTCCTGTTTCAATAACTGGGTGTAATGTGTTTCTTCGGACACCAGGTGTTGCACACCAGATGCTGCATTCCACCCAGCCCAACATAAATCAATGTTCATTCTCCTGTACAGACACCCGTGCCCCATTCCCACCCCCACCTCGCTCCCCCAGCCGTGCCCTGGCTCAGGTGACAACATCACCGTCACCCAATTAGCTGCCCCTGCCTCTGACTGAATGCCACTTTCTCTTGTGCTGGCTGCCGCACCATTCATGACTGCACAAGGAAGGTCACCTCACAGTCAGACCCATGGCAGCAGGCCAAATGCCCTTAGAGCAACTGGTGCCTGAGTCCAGGTGCCCAAGTGCTGCCACCCACACCAGTCACAACTGCACAGCCTCACCCTACAGTCAGACCCATACCCCCCACACAATGGTGCTCTGGTCCAGGTCAATCCCTTGTCTCCCACTCTAGGACTCAGAACCCTGAGCCATCCTACTGCCTCTAACTTGCGATCAGGGCACCCCTGGCCCTGGCAGTGCCCCCACTACAACCTCCAGTGCCCTGCACCCCATGTGCCAGGCTGTTTCCTCTTGGATATTTACTAGTTTTTCCAGTTTTGCAAGTTAGGCAACCCTCCCTGATGTTGCAAACAACTGTTTGTTTGGCACAAAGCCTGGGACCCTGGCCTGATGATCTCCTGATGGCCACCTACATTGAAAGAAAAGAAGGCAGCAAAGTTTATTTATATAATTAGCCTGTAAAGATTTATTAGGTATAACTTAAATAACCACCAACGAATTGTTACCGAATTTTCAAGTTAAACATTAGTAAGAAGCAGGCAATATGCAATGAGTTTCATTACAAGACCTTTTTTTACAAGCACACAGTAACCATAGGCATTTTTTATGCTTAAATCAACAAACAGGCAAGGACCACTAATTAGCAATGCACAGCTACTATCACTATCACTGCATTGCACATAAGCAACACCGCTTTTCTACATTTGTGAGCTGGACAGCCCTTCTCTCTCCCTTTCTTGTGAATGCCTCCTGCCGCATTGCCCAGCTGACACTCAGCCACAGACTTGACATGACTGTCTTGCTATTTCCTAAAGCCACACCGTACAGGTACTGATGATGCTGACAATCCTATCTGTCTGGGCATCATTCTCAGGCTTCCGATGCCTGCGTTTTTTTGGCAGTGGTGACAGCGGCAGCAAAGGTGGTGGTAGAGATGGGGGTGATGGCATTGTACCTAACAAAGCTGAAAAGCAAGGAAGGAAGGAAGGTTGGGGATTACTGTGTGCTCTGAGAATCAGACAAGTGGATAAGAAGCGTTCTGGAAAACCCACCAAGAAGGGCTTGACTGCCTGCCTGCCTAAGTTGTTGGACTGCAGGCCCTGAACGGCTGCAAACAAGTCATCTGCAGATTCTCCACACTTTGCGTTGTCCTTCATCTTTCTGCATGACAATCCAACCCCCGCAACTGTCAGTTACTTGTCAGTTGAATTAACAACCCCCCCTCCATGTCTCATGTCAGTTAACTACAATCCTTCAGCCTGCCCCCCACACATCACAACCCAGCCTAATCTCAGGTGTCAGTTCAGATGCAAGTTCCCCATGGCTTAACATACCTGTCGTGGAGGATGTCCCCAAGGTCCAGGTCTATTGAACTGCTGCTGCCTTCCTTGCTTGAGGCAGCAGAACTCACAGCTGGACCTGTGGTCGGCAAGCTGATGGGATTGGAGGATGGCCTGTATGCCTCTGGTCTTGTCTTTGCTTGGCGTTCGAGTATCTCCATTAATGGTTGGAGGTACCGATAATGCGGCACGTTACACGTGGGGGTGCCATTCTGATGAGTTCTTGCTACTCCACATTAGAAAGCAGCTGTCACATTCTTGGACATCACCCTGCACTGGACCACCGTCTTATTGTGCCCCCACTTGGCAAGTCTCATGGAAACATCCAGGTAGATGTGCAAGTTCATGGTCAGGCTGTTGCCAATGCCTAACTGGCTTAACACCTCAGGGTCCCCCAGCACATGCACCAGGCTCTTAGTTTCTTCATAGCACCAAGTTGTCCTAGTCTTACACACCCTGGTAGGCTCTTTTCTTCCCCTGGTCTGCTGTATACAAATTTCAGGATGCAAAGCATGGAACAGCTGAAGAGACTGGGGTTAAACATCTAATTTTCATTATTTCTATGAAGGACCACTTAAATGTTTAGAGATACTTTTTCACATAATACAGATTTTCCTATAGCACTATGCAGAACGCATAACTCATGCATAACTTATATTTACTGATGTATAGCTAAAATGTAATTGCAAAGAAAAAGATTTGGAGCAGTTTCAAAAACAGCTGCCTTATTTGTGTAGGTGCAACCAGTGTAATTCAGGTGTTGGAGATACAGGAACTTCCAGAATCCTAATTCAGGCAGGAGATACAGTATACGATGTTCTTGATGTCTGGAAAAAGTTTGTTCCTTAAACCTCCTGTTATAACCTTTTTCTGAATTACAGTATGCAGCACCAACTGCATATTTTGGCATCATCACAGGCCTGACTGAACAAAGCATTTCTCTAAAGATGTCAGTGAAATATTTTAAGGGATGAATATATAATTAGTAAGATGATAAATGGAATGCAATCCCAGTAGACTGCAGAAGAGAACAGCACCACCTAATGGCATATTGTCGTAGTGAATTCTCCATGAACAAACCTGTGTTTCTCAAGCTACACTGTTTCTTGAGATGTTCTTTGTCACTAAATCCGTAGTAGTGACCCCCCGTCCCCCCTACCCCCCTGGTCACTTTGCCATGCACTGGAGCATGTGTGCAGGGGTGTGCCTGGCAACAAATAGCAACAGCACAGATTTGTCCCTTGGGAAATGCACGCCCCTGCATCTGCACTTGTTGGGATATTCCCTCTGTCTTCAAGTAGGCATGGGAGTATCCCACCTGAGCATTCATCCAGCCAAGAACCTAAAGAACCCCAGTGATAATGCAGACACACGCGCACATACATATACACATGTGCATGCACACACTAAGAAAATGTCCCATGTTACAGCACGGATCAAAGTGTTAGAGCTAACAGTCATAGTTTACTACATTAAAAAGCAATTGTGAGCATAGATACTGAGTATACTTTCACAAAAATAAGAGATACCAATTTGTACAGGTAACCTTTTTTATAATGAATGAGGAATTATCTGAATGACAACTAAACCCATACAATGTTTTTAACAAAGCCCAAGAGTCATGAAAACTTAGAAGTACATTCTTTACATAAGACTTGAGAAGGGTTAGTAAGTACTTAATGTAAGTACTGGGATTTGAACAAACCCTACCTCTTTAGGATATTTATTGAAAGGTTCCCCCCAAAACTCACATTATATATTAAATTGAAACCTTTTAATAGAAGAATCTAGGCCTTTAAGTATCAAAAACTCCTTCTTGATGCATTTATAAAGAACCAGTCCTGAACAGGGATCTGCTATTTTGGTCCCCTTAAGCATTACTTGATAAGTTCCAGGACGAAATATTTCCTTAGTAGAAGGATAGCTTGAAGACTGAATTTCAGGATGCAAAGCATGGAACAGCTGAAGAGACTGAAAATGTTTCCAGAAGGGATCAGATTACTCTGGAGGGGCAGAAGAATGATTGGTGGTAATTTTGCCTTGTGGTTAAGGTTCTTGGCTGGTACATGGAAGATCTTAGATTTCAGAGATTTTAGGGTCGGAAGGGACCGATTAGATTGAGTCCAACCCCCTGTCCGAGGCAGCAAAGAGTGCTGGGGTCAGATGACCCTAGACAGGTGTTTGTCCAATCTCCTCTTAAATACCTCCAAGGAAGGGAACAGCACCACCTCCCTTGGAAGGATATTCCATATTTTGGCAACCCTCACTGTAAAGGATTTTTTTCTGATGTCCAGTCTAAATTTGCTCTCCTTCAGTTTGTGGCCATTGTTTCTAGTTACCCTGATGGGCACCCTGGTAAACATCATATCCCCTATTTCCTGATGTCCATTCCCGATGAGTTTGTAGACGGCCACAAGATCACCTCTCAGCCTTCTCTTGCGGAGGCTGAAGAGATTCAGATCCCTCAATCGGTCCTCGTAGGGTTTTCCCTGTAGGCCTTTAACCAGATGGGTGGCCCTCATCTGAACCCTTTCCAAGTTATCTACATCCCTCCTGAAGTGCGGCACCCAAAACTGGACACAGAACTCCAGCAGTGGCCTGACCAATGCCGCATAGAGGGGAAATATCACCTCCCTAGATCTGTTTGCGATGCACCTACTTATGCAAGAAAGAGTGCTGTAAGCCTTACTTATTACTTCATCACATTGGTGACTCATGTTCATTTTGGAGTCACGTTTGACTCCGAGATCCCTTTACGCAGTTGTGCTACTTAGAATGCTACCTCCCAGGCTATAGGAGTGTTGATGATAATTTACGATTCTTCCTCCCTAGGTGCAACGCATGGCATTTATCTTTCTTAAACTGCATCCTATTCTGTTCTGCCCACTTCCCCAGCCTGTCCAAATCCACCTAGATTCACTCCCTGCCCTCTAGTTTGTTTACCTCCCCACATAATTTGGTGTCATCTGCAAACTTGGACAGGGTGCTTTCTACTCCCTCATCCAAGTCACTAATGAAGATGGTGAACAGTACCAGTCCCAGGATAGCGCCTTGGGGGACTCCGCTGCCCACGTTTCTCCAGGTAGAAACCAACCCATTCATCACCACCCTCTGGGTGCATCCTATAAGCCAATTTTCCACTCACCAGACTGTGTAATAATCTACATTGCAACCGTTTAGTTTATTTATAAGAATTGGGTGTGACACTGTGTCAAAGGCCTTTTTAAAATCTAAGTAAATAACATCTACCTCTATTCCTTCATCCAAGCATTTTGTGACCCGGTCATAAAAAGAAACCATGTTAGTCAGGCAAGATCTGCCTGCTATGAACCTATGCTCATTGCCCCTTAGCATTATTTTACCCACTGGTCCCCCACAAATGTGATCCTTAACAATTTTCTCAAAGGTCTTGCCAAGGATAGAGGTTAGAATCTAGTTCAATTCTCATTCAGCCAGATTCTGTGTGTAACCTTTGGGAGAATACTTTTCTTCTCTGCTTCTGCCCCTGCCCCTCCTGTAAGATGGAGATGATATACTCTGCCTCACAGGGGTCTTGTGAGGATAAATCCACTGATGCTTGTGTCAGAATTGCTATGATGGGTATGGTATAGGTAGATATCTAGGTAGATCTCTTTTTCTTGCATGGGGAAGAAAACCATCCTGCATAGCTAATATATCAATACCTTCAAATATAGCATAGCAAGAAAAAGTGAGAATAAAGTTATACCTAGGGTTTCTAAGGGAATGTTTTCTTTCACTGTCTCATAGACTCTATGACACAGAGGGTGACAAGGCACTGATTTATTTTGTACAATGTTAACTGTATTAGAACATAACCACACAGTACTTGTCAATCATATTAATAAGTAACAGCAATTTAAATTCTATAAGACGGCCAAAGGAAGCTTCCAGTTTTGTAAAGAAACAATTGCCATCTGTATCCTTTACAGTAACTGCCTTCTTGCATTCAAAAGCAAACGCTATGATGGGTTGTGATGAATTCACAATGTATTTTGAGTGTAGAAGGAGGCCATATGACTGTAGAGGAGTAAACTACATGGCTTCATTCAGTTTTCTATTATACAGAGGTCTGTGGAGTTGTTGGCCAGTTTTCTTGCCTGAACCTCTTGATCTTTCTTATTTTGGTTTCAACTTGCTGTGACCTGCAGCTGTGTTGTCTTTTTCCAAGAAAAATCTTCTATGTACTCTACATTCTCAAGGTCCAAATGTTTTTTCTTCTTTAGTTTTAACAATCAACTGCCTGTCTAAAAGAGCTGTAATAAGCTGCTCGCATTGCCTCCATTTTTGTATTTTTATTTCCTGTCCAACCAAGCCCTCAGCTGGTGTAAATCAGATCCATTGAGTTCAAAGGAACCTTAATGATTTGCAGCAGAGGATCTAGCCTCAATTTGTCAAGTGATAATCTTGCTTTGACTTTCCTAGTAACAACATCTGTTTTCTAGGAGGGTCTTGCCAAATTAGGGAAAACCAGGTTACTGACATCAGCCATAAATCTTTAAAAAATAGCTCAATCCACTGATAATGGCCATGTTCACAGGCTGAAACTAGTAATGAATTTATTTGCCAACTTTATGGGGAGAGGAAATATGTGGAACACTTCATCCTTTCCATAGCTCCTGACTGTCACCCAGACACACCAATCGTTTTGCATTCTCAGTGGCCATAAATTACGGAATGCCCAGCAATGAAGCAGCAGCACTATTTCCATTTTTAAGGGACAATGACAAAGTGTTTTAAACTTCAAGCAGTCACTGTACTGCCTGCTGGTAGGAAGGTAAAAATGGCTCTATGAGAACGGCAGGGTTATGAAGCCTTCCAGTTTCAGTTTCTTCAGACAGGAAGAAGGTGGGGAGAGAACTTCAGGAGATGAGGCACCAAGGGAAAGCCATATTATTAAGCTGATTTGCTTATTTTTCAATTTTCAGGATCCCAGTGACAGTTCTGTGGTGGAGTCCTATAACTAAAACAAGAATTCCACACTATGAGATGCCATAACTGAGGATCCTAACCACTTTTGTGTTGTTTCATCATTCATCTCACAGTACACAGTATCTATATTACTCATTAAGAAGTTAGCAGCCAGAATCTATTTGATACTGACAAATCAAGTGTGAACTTAAAGATAATATAATGGGCTGATCATCAAGCACACCCACTGCAAATGTGCCACACGAGAAGATCATTTAGACAGCAAACAGACCTTACATGTGTTTGAATATTTGTCATTCGCCCTCATTTTCTCTAATGGCTACACACTTGCATGTTTCAAATCATACGCTGCCACTGTCCGGTTTCCTTTATGTGACTGAACAGCTCCTATATGGATGGATTCTGTTCCCTCTTTATTTAAACTGCATGAACTCACACAACCAGCTTGGCACCAAAAAGGAGTCTGTCAGAGAACTACTGCTTACTGTAACAGGCAATCCCTAGTGGCTGCCATAAATCTGCTCTCAAATTTACTGCATCTTTACCTGGACAACCAATTTTGGACAGCAAATACTGTCATGTTCTGTAATTCCCTCCAATATAACCAGCCTTTGAATTATAGTAAACAATGTTATTATATTATTATATATTACTATATTTTACATATTACTGTTTTATGTTTATATATTTACCTGATGAAGAGTGTTTGTGCCCCAAAGCTTGCAATTAAAGAAAATTTTTTGCAAAAATCTTGTTAGTCTAATAAAAGATATCATCTCTACTATAAGTCCTGATTGCTTTTTCCTCTAGATCAAAACAGCTACAACCTGGATACCTGACACTAAAGAATGTTTGCCTTCCTCAATAGGCCAGCTCTTTGCTTAGTCATAAATAGGGGTCTACTGAATTCAAGGAGGCAGCTGTTCAATTTTGCAGGCAGCCCTCCCCACCCCCCACAAGACTGCAGGTCTTCCCATCCTTTTCTCTGCTTGCTGGTAAGATATATTTTTGTGGGGGGGTTGCAGTGAGCCTGCCAAAATCGAAGAGCCCACCATTTTTCAAGGAGCCTGCTCAATTTTCCATTTTCATGAAAATCACAGTCGCAAATTCAGTAGGTTCCTAATCATAAACAATAGTAAAGGTTTGAAATGCTACCATCTAGTGGCTGTCTATTGACATCGCTTTGCCCAATGGAGCTATCAGAAGCATAGCGCAAGGTTATCTTTGTCAGTTACTAAAGAGGTGAAAATCCTTCATAAAATCATGGGGCTTTTTAAAAAAAAGCCACGGGTTCAGTTCTTTAAGACATTTTGAGCACGTGGAAGCATACACATGCTCTCTAGATCAACTACAACTGGAAGGTGCATATGTGCACTCCTCCATGGGTACCTAGTATTGGTTCTCACAAATGCAACCTCCGTGGAACTGACAAGCAGCCAGAGTTGCTCTCATAGGGAGGGGAGAAAGGGAGGGATACATTGAATGAGCCCACTGGTGGCTTTGAACAAATGTTGAGATGAGATGGTCTGCTCTGTAATAGAGTTCCAGAGAATTACAAACATGCATTTGTCCTCTTGAATAGCTGGAAAGGGAGAAGTGAATCCCAAAGACACAAGTGCTTTCTTACAGACAGGTAATCCTACACAAGCGTCCTTCTTAAGGTGAAGGTTCATATAATTTAAGAGCATTAGATTTGAAAAAGTGAAAGAAAGGCACTGAAAATATTCAGGCTGGTACAGCATTTCAAAAAGCATTCAGATTAACTTGTCTGATCCCACTGAAGGCAACTGAAGAGAGATCCTGGAAATGCAGAAATGTAGGGAAATGGTTAAACAAGTGGTTCTCAACCAGGGTGACTTGAGATCCTTTCAAGGGTGCCACAGGGTGCCATGTAATGTTAGCACTGTTAGGTGTGCAAACATGATTCACAAGACAAAACCAGAGATTTCAAATAGAAATCCACAATGTTAAAAACATTCCGACCCATTACAGTCTTTCTGACTTCTCTGCGACAGAAGAATTGCTCTAGTATTTTTCTGCAGTGAAAAAACGAATGAAAACTAAGAGCTACCCCTTTTCCAAAGGGTACCTTGAGCCTATCGAAGTGTGCCATGAGCCAGAAAAGATTGGGAACCGCTGGGTTATACATATGGACAGATTAGATATCCAGAACTTGTTTGCTGTGTGATAGTAAGTTTGTTGGAGATAACAGCAACTATTAATAACGCTAATTTAAACACTGAATAGCTTTCATAATTGGATTTTAGCTAAAAAGTGTAGTGCTGCACAGTAAAAAAAAAAAAAAAAAAAGGCAGAAAAGTGAATAAAAATGGTTCAAGTTAGAACTACAGTAAATACCTATTTTTGCTATAATTCAAGAACACTTTGTTCAATTCACTGGAAACTTCCAGAAAAAACTAAACTCAATACTAGCTGTCGCCTGCCAATTTTGAGCATATGCTTTTTTGT
>NW_017729006.1:13542722-13561650 GCF_001723915.1 Gavialis gangeticus | reverse complement strand
AAAAAAAAAAAAAAAAAAAAAAAAGGCAGAAAAGTGAATAAAAATGGTTCAAGTTAGAACTACAGTAAATACCTATTTTTGCTATAATTCAAGAACACTTTGTTCAATTCACTGGAAACTTCCAGAAAAAACTAAACTCAATACTAGCTGTCGCCTGCCAATTTTGAGCATATGCTTTTTTGTGGGTAGATATGAATGGAGGGGCCACAACCAGGTTTATAACAAACACTTACCTGCAACTTTGATTATGGAGCATCTGCCATCAGTCCACAATTGCCTATCAGTCTAGAAGATTAGGCTATAACAGTGTGCATTTGTCTTTTAGTTCTAGGACAGCATGTGTATTCAGATTCATAATATCTACAAGCAGATCCACTGACCTAAGAAATTATGCTTCAGTTTTATTAGTTCAATATCCTGCTGTAGCTGATGAGTTTAAAAGTACACATTTTAAAATCAGGAAATACTTGAGTGAAACCTCTGCAGCTAGGAACGGAAGAAGATAAAAACATTCTAAAATGCAAGTGTTACAACCACAAAGTTTAACCCCAGGCCTTGGCTTTTGGAACAGCTGTTTATTAAAGACATTCATCAGTGTTCACTGGTTATAACCTTTACTACTGATAATAAGGAGAGCCTACAGAACTGCCCTAACCTGTGCAAAAAAGCGTATTTTCCCCCTCCTCCATGAGTCATGATTTTTGTTCCAATGAAAGAGAGGAAATTAGAACATCTGGCAAAATGGCTTTTGCAATGTTTCTAAGAATAGATTTGTTTTGTGCTCTTATGGATAATGTAATATTCCCATACGATATCACACAAAAATGAAACTAGATCAAGATCTGTCACACCTGTAAAACCCCAAAACTTTGGAAACCCCCTGACTGCTTTTTTGGTTGATTTGCTTTTAAGCTTCTATATCTCTTATCCTTTTTCTCCATCATACCAGCTCTTGTTCTCCTTTTCCATGACCTTAAGCCCCAAAGCTTCTAGTGGTACCATGTTCCCTCCAGAATTACATTCATTTCACAGAGAAACGGGGACTCAAAAGTGCTAAGATGCTTGTGAAATGACTAAGTTGGATATCTGGACAGTTGACCATAGCTCAAATACAATTCTGTTATAACTTCATTATTTAATTAGCTTTACAAAAGATGACAACCGTGTATACTAAACACTAGAATGTTAAGAAGGAGACACTAGTTTCCATAAAATGACAATGGCAAGTGGCCCAAAATTAGCAATATTTGGGAATAAATGGGAAGGTGTATGGGGAAGACAACAGTCAATGATTTCTGGCCAGCCACAGAACCTCCAGGGAATGACACAAAAAAGAATGCAGGAGCTCCCTGACACTGGTGGCACCACACAGATCTTGACAGAGAAGGCAAAGCAGCCTAGCACAGAAGCAATGTAAACCATGCACTTGCACACAGCTCTAAGCCAGTCATAGCCCACCGTACACTATAGTTATGTTTTTGTGTGGCTGACAAGCTGAAACAGGGGCCTGAAAGCTGAACCTTTGCACAGGACCCCTGAAAGAAAAAACCCATAGCTGACCCAAAGCTAGACACCCCTCTATTAACAAGATCCACCACATACACAGATAGCATTAAGGGTCCCTATGCATGTGCAGTGAGGCTGCTCCGACACACTGTAATTACTGCGCTCCAGCATTTTTTGTATTAGTGTCCCCATGCTGAAAAATGGTGGCAGGGATGTTTTAACTAAAGGTCGTTCAATGCTGATAACACGAGATACTCCAGGCACTTTAATTACAGCACCCCCTATCCCCCGCCCCTACTCCTGGAACACATGTATAAATGTTCTAAGACAACTTCCTTTATGGACTTTGTACATTTTGCTGTCCTAAACAGTTACATATTCTCCCTCCTTGACTGCAGCCCAGATTTGCCCCAGAATGCCTACCTCTTCTTTTACCTTATTAGGTATAGGAAAAAGAGACAAAGCAAATGTCCATCTTCCAGTACCATTTCAATGTGGTCCTGTTTTCTGTTCCCAAGTGCTGTATTTTTATTCCTTACTGGCGCTGATGTGTTTCAGAGATAAAGAAACAAAAATGTAGGAGTTGTCTTCATTTAGATGGGTTTTTTCATCCTTAGATCATTCTTTTTATCTTTCAACAGTCTCAATTTATGAACAAGACATAACTCAGTGTAAATGAAATACATGTCTTGTTTAGGTAAAATTTTTAAATACTTAACGCATACATCAAAACCAACAGAAACAAAATGATCCTGCCAATGGCAAAGCCGCAGTTTGTCCCCGGCTCCAGTGAGAGATGCACAGGCAGAAGCCCGTTGTGCCCTGTTGAGTCCAGGGCCCCCAGGACCCCCTAGCGGGACCCCGACCCAGACCCCCAGAGCAGCCAGAGGTAGGTGGGGCCCGTGGCAGGGAGGGAGGGACCCCAACCCAGACAGCTGCAGGGCAGCTGACTGGGAGCCAAGGAAGGACACCCCCTCCCCGCCCCAGATCCTACTTGGCCCAGCCCCCAGGGAGCCATGCGACTGGAGCCTTGTGAACAGGCCGCACAAACAGGCACACTTCTGGGCCCGGAGTGTGAGTTTAGCATGGGAGTTTGCACAGGAGGGTAAGCGGGAGGGCCCGAGGCCCTGCCAGTGAGCCCTAGAGAAGGCAGTCCCATCAGTAGCCGGACTTCCAGCAGCACAATGCAGACGGGCACACGCCGCACCCCAAGGGTCCCCTTGGAGTCTGCAGCCTCCCCCTCTGGAACCTCAGAGGTCTCCACCCAGACGGACCACGTGGTTCCAGGCTCCACGCAGACGGAGCCTCTGGCTCTCAGCTGCAGGGGCTGCCTGGCACATTTCCAGGCACATGGGACCTCCCCATGCAAGGTCTGCTCCACTTTGGAGTCTCTGGGGCGCCAGATAGAGGAGCTCCAGGTCGCAGTCCAGAGACTGCACGCAGGATGGCAAGCAGGAGATAGACTCCTACTGCCAAGCCCTTCACCCACTGGAGGCAGAGGGTAGACCAAGGTCACCTTCCAGGACAAGGGAGGACTCAGGGATCTCCCATACTGTCCAGCCAGGGGACTGGACCAAGGTGTTCAGTGGCCCCAAGGCCTGCTGCACCAAGGTCCCCGCCCCTCTGGAGCTTTGCAACAGGTACGAACCTCTTGCAGCCCCAGTAGAGCCTGCAGAGTTGCCACCTCCTGCAAGCAACGCAGGCTCATCCTCAGCTACTGTCCCTGCTCTCCCTAAGGCCACTCGTAGAGTGGTCATCACAGAACACTCCCTCCTGAAGGGGACTGAGGGCACAATCTGCTGCCCTGACCCCTTAGCCCGGGAGGTCTGCTGCTTCCCAGGAACCCATGTCCCAGACGTAGCTGAGGAGCATCCCAAAACTCATCCGACCCACCGACCACTACCCCATGCTCCTTATCCATGTGCACACAAATGACACTGTTCGGAGCAAAAACACTGCTGAGGCGCTACAGGGCTTTGGGAGCCGGGCTTAGAGGGGTGGGGGCACAGATGGTGTTTTCCTCAATCCTCCCGGTTTTGGGCTATGGGCTGAGGGAGAGGAGGATCAAGGTGGCCAACCAGATACTGCGGCGCTGGTGTTATCATGAAGGCTTTGGCTTCTACGATCACTGTCCACTCTTTGGTGAGAGAGGCAATGGTCTGCTGGGAAGAGATGGCCTTCACCTCACTCCACCATGGAGGAGGCTCTTCTCAGCCAGACTGGCTGACCTATTCAACCGGACTTTAAACTAAGACCGCCGGGGGATGGGTGGCCCACTAGGCAATTACTGCATAACCAACAGGTTAGGGCACTCAAGGGAATCCACACCTACCCCAGCCCTGAAACAGTGTCTGCCTGGGAGTGCAAGGAAGCCTAGGGCTTCCAATGGGACACTTACGTGTCTGTACACCAATGCCAGGAGCTTGGGAAACAAACAGGAGGAACTGATCTCATAGGGATAACGGAGACCTAGTGGGACTCCACCTATGACTGGGCCACAGGTATAGATGGCTATACCCTGTACAGGACAGATCATGCAGATAAAAGTGGTGGGGGTGTAGCTCTCTATGTGAAGGAAAGCTACACGTCCCTGCAAATTGACATTGGCACCCAAGGAGGACAACTGGAGGCCCTCTGGGTTAAAACAGACAGAGAACATGGCACAGGGGACATCATGATAGGAGTCTACTACAGACCTCCTAACCAGAAACAAGAGCTAGATCAGGAATTTGCCAGGGAACTGGCTGAGGCTGCACGCTCCTAGTGCATGGCTGTCACGGGAGACTTTAACTACGTGGACATCTCATGGGAAGAGCACTTGGACAAATCCGACTAATCTCAAAGCTTCCTCACGTGCATGGACGAGCTCTACCTGACTCAAGAAGTCTATGGGCCAACAAGAAGTAAAGCAGTGTTGGACCTGGTACTGGCCAAAGGGGATGATCTAGTCAGTGACCTAAGAATCAATGGAAAGCTGGGTGATAGTGACCACGAGCTGATCACCTTTACCATCCATCACAAAGCTGGCAAGTCAGTCAGCAATGCAGAAGTCCTCGACTTTAGGAAAGCTGACTTTGACAAGCTCAGGAGGCTCATTGTCGAGGCCCTAAGAGACCATGACTCGATAGGAAGAGGAGTTCAAAAGGAGTGGTTGCTCCTCAAGGGAGTGATCCTGACAGCACAAGGGATGTCCACTCCATCTCGGAGGAAGGGCAGCAAAAGGGCACAGCAACCCTCTTGGCTCTGCAAGGAACCTGAGGATCTCCTACACCTAAAAAGAGAAACTTATAAAGGATGGAAGGCTGGAATAACCACCAAGGAGGAGTACTCAGCACTGGTCCATGCCTGCAGGGAGTGGACCAGGAAAGCCAAGGCTGCAACCGAACTCTATCTGGCTTTGCATATCAAGGATAATAAAAAAATCCTTTTTCAGATACGTAGGGAATCAGAAAAAAAGCAAGGGTAACATTGGACCTCTGCTGAACCAAATGGGATAACTGATAACCAACACCCAGGAAAAAGCCAACCTGCTTAATGGGTACTTCATGTCAGTCTTTCATAAGCCTGAAGGGACCGCCCTGCCTAGCATGATGCAGGACAGCTAGAGTGAGGGTGTCTTTATACCCAGCATCGGTGTAGACCTTGTAAAGGAACACCTTGAGAGGCTGGACATCTTCAAGTCAGCTAGTCCTGACAGATTACACCCTAGAGTACTCAAGGAGCTGGCAGGTGTCATAGCCCAACCATTGGCAAAAATATTTGAAAACTTGTGGTGCTCAGGTGAAGTACCTGAAGACTGGAAGAAGGCCAATGTGGTACCCATCTTCAAAAAAGGGCAGAAAGTAGATCCCAGGAATTACAGGCCAATCAGCTTGGCCTCAATCCCTTGTAAGATTCTCAAGAAGTTCCTTTCTGCGTAAGCTGGCTAATGGCAATATCCTGAGGGACAGCCAGCATGGGTTTGTTATAGGTAGGTCTTGCCTGACCAATCTCATCTCCTTCTATGACCAGGTGACATATCATCAAGGGAAAAGAGATTGACATCACATATCTGGACTTCAAAAAAGCCTTTGATCAGGTGTCCCATGATCTCCTCAGGGAAAAATTGGCCAACTGTGGCCTCGGCTACACCACAGTCCAATGGCTGGGAAATTGGCTCTGAGGTCAGACCCAGAGAGTAGTAGTCACTGGAAGTAAATCATTATGGCGCTCCGTGACCAGTGGTGTCCCCCAAGGTTCTGTCCAGTTCTCTTTAACATGTTTTTCAATGATGTGGACATTGGTGTCAGAAACACACTGGCCAAATTTGTCAACGACACAAAACTTTGCAGCATAGCATCCACACCTGAGGATAGGCTAGTAATCCAGGCTGACTTGGATAAGCTTAGCAAGTGGGCGGATATAAACCTGATGACGTTCAATACAGAAAAGTGCAAGGCACTTCACCCTGGGGAAAAAAAACCCACAGCATGCTTATAGGCTCGCTTCCTAGCACCACGGCTGAAAGAGACTTGAGGGTCATGACTGACCACAAGATGAACACGAGCCTCTGATGTGATGTCGCAGCTGGTAAAGCAAACAAAACTCTAACTTTCATCCATAGATGTTTCTCAAGTAAATCTCAGGATGTCATTCACCTGCTGTACTCAGCCTTGGTGAGGCTGCAGCTGGAGTACTGCATCCAATTCTGGGCTCCACTATTCAAGAAGGATGTCGAGAACCTTGAGAGAGTCCACAGGAAGAGCCACACGCATGATCAGAGGGCAAGAGAATAGGCCTTATGAAGAGAGACTGAGAGCCACGGGACTCTTCAGTCTGGAAAAGCGCAGACTCAGGAGTGACCTGGTGGCTGCCTGTAAGTACGTAAGGAGTGTGCATGAGGATCTAGGGGAACATCTGTTCACCAGAGTGCCCCAGGGGTTAACAAGGACCAATGGTCATAAACTCCTCCATGACCATTTTAGGCTGGACATAAGGAAAAACTTCTTTACTGTCCGAACCCCCAAGGCCTGGAACAGACTCCCTCCAGAAGCGGTGCAGGTGTCTAACTCTGGACTCATTTTAGAAACGTTTGAATGTTTATCTTGCTGGGATCCCTTGACCCTAGCTGACTTCCTGCCCCTGATGCAGGGGGCTGGACTTGATGATCTTCAAGGTCCCTTCCAGCCCTAATGTCTATGAAATCTCCAGGCTGGAAAATCCAACATAATATTCAGTTTGGAAGCCAGTTTGTAAAAGAGTTAATTTTTATTTTGCTTCTTACTATATGCATTTTATTTTGCTCCTCACTAAAAAAAAATGACTATATGGTTCTACTTCAAAGAGTTTGCTTGTACTCTTTTTGGCAGTTCCATTAAAAAAGCTAAAACACTGAAAAGATTCAAGACAAACATTGCAAGACATATTTAGCTCACTATTAAATGTGTTATCTTTCAGTAAAATGGTGATCCTGGCCCCACAAGACTGAGTGGCTGTCCAGGTTTCTGATAAAGGTAGAACAGTAGAAGATGGAGTTTCCCTTTCCTATGAGAAGCTATGATTTGTTTTTTTAGATTGTTTGAGAGTAATGATTAGGGTAAGAGGCACAGATGCAATGCATACCCCATAGCATCTCTTGTGGATAAGACCCCTCATATTCAAGCCCTTATGTAAATGAGTAACTTGACCCATCTAAGCATATTTCACTGGGACTACTGAAAACAATTAGCACATGCAAACTGTGCACTACTGAGTAAAGTATGGGCATAAATTTTTGCAGAGCTTTGGCCTAAGGACCAAATCTGTATTTCTCTTGTATGAAAACTCAACTTCAGTACTGCAAAGCCTAAAAATTTGCCACCTTGCCTCAGGAGGGTGATACAAATTGCCAGGATTCCTATTCAATCAAGAGAGGCAGGTTGCCACCTCTGGATCACCTAGGCACTGAGCAAGGAAACACTAAGAGCAGAAGTTTTTCTGCATTCCTACACATCCTCAAAGCTCGAGCCTCTGGCTCATGACTGCATAGCAGATGCCTCAATCATCTCAGGTACTACACGCATTCTGGTTCATTCCTGGGACCAAAAGGAGAAGGACTTTGAGGCCTTTTTACGCATTGAGACAAATGCATTTGTTTAAAAACAAAACCCCCCAAAAACAGAAATAACCCCAAGACAGGGGGCCAAACCCCAGGATTCCCCCCACAGAAAGCATTACTGTTAGACTGGGCTGAAGTCTTGGATCTTGTGCTATTGGCTACACAATGAACTAGTTTTAGCACAAGGGTTGGAAGAGACCACCCTATTCTATAGCCTGATAGAACAGCCTCCTGAGAAGTTGCAGATAAGGTTTTGAAACCCTCAGACCAAGAACCTAGAATGCAGATCTCCCAGAGTTTGGGGGAATGTCATAACTCATTGACTATTATGCAAAAATAATAGTTCAAGGGTCAATCTGGGTTACTGCATTTTGTACTGAGTTCAATACAGCCAGTGGCAATCAGGCCTTGGGGATTCTCTGCAAACACCTAACACATTAAAGACCCAGGCATGAAATGGGGAGGAACAAGCCTGACACATCCAAGCCTGCCCACTAAGCTTTGAGGTGCTGTGGCACCTCAGCCTCCTCATTCCAGACTTCTGCAGCAAGAGTACAATAGAGCACTGTTAGGTTGCTCCTGCGCCTTGCCTCAGGAACTGCAGCACAGCAACCAGAAAACATATAATTCTGCTCTCTAGGTAGGCTTTAATTTGACTGTACTCCCCTTTCCTTGAAAGGGGGCTCAGGTCTCCTTGGCTGATTTAGTTAGATGTGGAAAAACCAGAGGGATCTGCTCCAACTGGAACCTTCAGCAGTGCTGATAGCCCCCTCCCAGGATCAGTATAGGTAGGAGATGAATTGACCCCCTCCAGCCTCAGACTACACTCACCCAAAAGGGAGCACTTTTTTTTGCCCTTCCCTTCCATGTGCCAACTCCTTGCAGGTGGTGAGGCAACTGAAGTTCTGAAGAGGGTGGATTTGCAGAGCGCCAAGTGGAGTTGAAAATAAGCCATTTGGCAGCTTCTTAAACTCAAACATGGAATCGCTTAGGAGCCTCTCCCTCATCCCTTTTGCATCGGCCCAATCAGCCAATGACAAAGCTTCTTTAAGATGGATTAAGGGCAGAGACTCCCATGAGTGTATATGCGTTACAGTGCGAGCGAGCAACCGAGGCCATGCAGGGTATGACTTAATATAGATAATACAGACACTTCTATAATCTTATGAAAGGGATGACAACCATTATGCTTAACAAGGGAACTAAGGCTCAGGAAAACTAAGTTCCATTCCCAGATTTATCACTGAGTCACTATGTGATCTGGGCACGTTCAAGTGTTTTAGCCTTCCTGTGCCTCTGTTTCCCTAGGTCTAAAACAGGGATAATGCCATGGGTAGTTTTTCAAGAGCACCTAAGTGCTTAGAGACACAAAATCTGTAGTACCACTTGTGCTCCTAGGTCTCCCAGGTGCTTTTGGAGAATCCCATTTCTTAAGTGCTTTTCACACGGATTCATCAGTGGGCTAAAGTCTGAGTATTTATTGAAATCAGCTTCTTGTCCACTGTTTTCAGAAGTCAGTTGCTAGTTATTCCTTTGTGGGTACGTCTACAAGAGATGCTTTACTGGGCAGCAGACTACTTTGCTGCACAGGAAAGCATCACCATCTATATGTGCATAGTAATTAGGACACAGTAGACTAATTTACTGTGCTGACAGATAGTCCCATCAGATACAAGTGGTATCCAGCAGCGCAGTAAATTACTGTGCTTAAATATACATGTAGACAGTGACATTAGGATTAGTCTCCTTTAGTTCAAATTGAGCCAGCGTATATTCAGTCACATTAACTGCACGTGTAGACATGCCCTATGTCCATATGTAGGCACGTGTACATTTTAAAGGGGACTGAGGAGCCTTTGGCCAAAGTGCCCAAAATATTCCATTTTGAACATTTCTGGGCCTCTCTCTTACCCAATGAAAAGCCAGATATACTAAAAATCTACTTCACAATGGCACTACGAGCTATGCTGCACCCATGTCTGACCCTGTTCTCCCACTTGCCTGATGAACCAAAGACCATGGGGAATCAGTGAGTGTCCAATGGAGTTTTGTATCTAGCTCAGTAAAAAAGAGACCTTGACTTTGTCCAGGCCATCATCTTCCTTGCCACATTACATCTGTCAAATTTGTTTCTAAGCCTGTATATCACAAGCTCTTCAGTTTTACCCATTTACTCTTTATTCAGCCCAGTAGGTTGTGTTCAACTAAAGCACACTTTCCAGAATGCCATTACCAGTTGTGATTTGAAGACATCAAAACATAAGAGTTGATCTGGCTTCATCTTCCTGCCATTAACCAACTCATGCCCTTCTCCATTAAGACCCATTAGCATCCATGAGGCGTGGCAAAGACAGGACAGTGTTCCCTCTCTGGCATAAATGCCTGAGGACAGAGGGCCCTGAATGTATAATCCACAGAAGCATCAGAACCCTCAATAACAGCAGTTCCCTACCCACAAACCTGTTTCACCACTACTGGTCTTGGAGTGTCATGACAACTCAGGCCAAATGTATTGGCTTTGGTTAAAACCCAAGAACTGTGATGGACAGGATGTTAATAGCCCCCACACTATCCAGAGTGTCTCCTCACCTGTACTGAGGGAGCCATTGGCTTCCATGCTCCCAAATTCACTGGAACTGCTACTTTCCCCTCCTAATCATCCTGATAAGGAGCTGATGCCAAGGCAAGATATCCCTGTCTCCTGCCCAGGGAGGGAAGGGATCTCTACATGAAGCTCAGAGAATGGCATCTCCTGCTGGACTTCAAGGAGAACATCATCACTGAGTGGGCCTGATGGTGTCTCTTGCAGTGGCCCTGGGAGGTCTGCGTTGAGTGAGCTGGGTGGTTCCTGACTGATGTCATGGCAGGGTTCCTGGGTTTATTTTTTGCAATGGTCCCAGAATGACTTGGCCTGGCTTTTACATTCCACTGGCTCCTGCCCACAACAAACCTGTACCATGTGCACTTTATCCAAGGTGTGTTCCTATTGCCTTCAGTGTGAGCTCTGGGACCTGATTTCCTTCCTTTCCAGAAAGGCAGAGACCTCCAGATCTTGCCCCAGACAAGAGTCTTTCCTTCCAGCAGTGGGAAAGGGGCTGCTCTATCGTAGGGGAAGGCAGGGGTGCCTTCATTTGGTAGTGGAGCCATCTAGGAAGCCTTCCTTCTCCACATCCTTTTGATTTTGTCCATGCTGCAACCAAACAGAACCAGTAGTCAGTCTAGGATCAATGCAGCCTCATTCCCTACCCCTGAGGCCACTCCTCCAGCCAATCCCCCAGGCATTCCTCATTCCTTGAGAGCTGCACGGTCTCAAGGCTTGGAATTAATTTAGAAGAAAAAGTACCTCATCCAGTCCTAGGGCATACTCCTTCCATACCCCTCCCTCCCAGACTAGAAAACAAAGGCAGACTGCCTGTCACTCTCCCTCTCACTGGCTGAATGCAACGGTTCTTTTGATGCTACATAGACAGGCAGCATGTATTGGAAGAACTATACATTCGAGAAAATCATAAACTTACCACAGAGCATTAATGGAAACAAAAGGTGGCAAACCCAACAAACCCATTCTTTGTTTGGAATTATTTGCACCTAAATCCCTTCTATTACCTCAAAAATGAATCCCGTTTAGCCAATCAGCACTGAGGCTGAAGGCTATGTGATTTCTCCACATGCCCCGAAGGCAGCTCACCATCAGAGTACCCTAGTCCAGCTCCATCAACTTCTTCCCCTCCCTGCTCAGCCAAGAGCCAAGTGCTGCAATAAATAAATTATTTATTGAAATGGGGTGCCAGACAACCCACAGAAGTTACAAAGGGGTTTCGGGAGCCTAAAAAGGTTTGGATTCGGGCAGTGTTGTGCATGCAACACATTCATTCCAGTGTTTTTTAAACCAACACATCAGATATCCACCCTGAACCCAAGCTCCCAGAACTCTAGGGACAAGCTCATTTGTAATCAAATGCCCCTTCCATTGATTCTGACCTGCCTTTCTTTCATTTCCCACAGATAATAAACCACTGGGCCCAATTTAGGCAACCCCACATAGAAACTAGAGCTCTAAGGGCTGTCACCCCCCTGCTTCAGTGGATCTCCAGTGGTCAAAAAAAAAGCCCTGAGCTGCAAGGCACCAGCGTAGGAAATGCCTGAATTTGCTGTATGTGGTGCCGCAGACGTGTCTCTGGCACCACATACCACACAGCCATGCTTGCCTGGAGGCAACCTACAAGAATATTCTCTATAGCCTGCTCCTTTGGGTTCTGCTTTACCTTGGGTCCCACACAAGGTACTGGCGAAGGTGGTCTTCTTGGAGAGCTCTGCCTGGTCTCTTTCCTCTGGACTCTTTTAGAGAATTAGGCTTTTAGCTCTCTCCTCCAGTGCATGCTGCAGCAAGACTCAAAGAAAGACTTCTGCCCAAGGGAGGCTGGGAAGATGAGGTAGATGCTTTGATAGGTTGCCCTCTTATCTTCCTTGCATTGGAACTCCTCTGACTTCCCCAAGGGGCAGCTGGTGGTCCCACTGGGTCTTCAGATCTCTGACCCAGCAGAGGATACTGGCAGCCTGGCCAGAGAGAGGATTTGTAGGCTGTACAAATTGGGACTGCACCAGAGTGGTAAACAAACCTGGTCAGATAATGGGACCCCAATAGAAGACTACCCCCATCCTCTGAAACTAACTCCAGCTAGATACCAAGTCTCTCTCCATTTCTCAACCCTATTCCCCAACTATTAGGAACAGATGAGTGATGACTTAAAGCTTGTGAGTGTTACCAAGATGTCTTATCCTATGGATTCATTGATTCATAGATGTTAGGGGCCAGTAGGGACCTCAGAGATCATCAGGTCCAGCCCTCTTGCTCAAGGCAGGAAAGACTGCTGAGGTTAGACGACCCAAGCAAGGTGTGTGTCCTGTCGTCTTTTGAAGATCCCCAGGGAAGGTGACCATACAACCACTGGAGGGGAGAGGAGTCTATTCCAGATCTGGACACATGAACTGTAAAGAAGTTTTTCCTAATGTATAATCTGAAGCGATCCTCTATCAATTTATGACCATTATTCCTAGTCTCCCCTTGGTGAACAGGTGCTCTCCTAGACCCTGATGTTCACCCCTTATGATCACCTTGGGGGTGGGGATGTTCACCTTGGCTGCCACCAAGGTGCCCCCCCCCCACCCTGAGTCTTCTCTTCTCCACCAAGTCTTCTCTTCTCCAGGCTGAAAAGCCCCATATCCCTCAGCCTCTCCTCATATGGTCTGTTCTCCAGACCTCTAATTATTCGTGTGGCCCTCCTTTGAACTCTTTCCAGGTTCTCCACATCCCTCTTGAATTGCAGCACCCAGAACTGGATGCAGTATTCCAGCTGCAGCCAAACCAATGCAGAGTAGAGCAGGAGGATCACATCCTTAGTCTTGCTTGCGATGCACTGGTTTAGGTATGCCAGTGTAGTTTGCCTTGCAGGCTATAGCATTGCACTGGTGGCTCTTGTTCATTTTATGGTCGATCATGAACCCCAGGTCTTTTCAGTCTTTAGACAGCAGACTTTAAAGAACAGCAGACTCTCCCTATGCCTGAAGGATGTTTGTGCCCGAAAACTTGCAAAAAAACAATTTTTCCAACCATTTAGTTGGTCTAATAAAAGATATCACATTAACCCAAAGAACCTTGTCTACCCTGAAAAGTCACCATTCTTTTCACAACTCATGAAATCCACAGACAAATCTTCTGCTTAAAACAGAGAGGCCCTTTGTGTGAGCTCAAAAGAAAAATCTGGTTCTTTTCTCTTAGGCTGGTAACATTTCAGGAGTCTTTGTTTCAAAATAACAGCATTGGTTCTGACCTTGATCAGGGTATACTTACATTCCAAATTATTTCTTAAAATGGTCATTGGTGTGGGTTTTTTTTTTTTGTCCAACTAAACCAAAGTGTCAAGATTTTTGGGCCCTTTCCAAAACCTTGTAATTCATCTGAACAAGTTAGAGCAAGGGCTGTTAGCACTGCAGAATTCTTTTACAAATCTCTTGTCATTTTCCGCAGTAAAGCTAAAGAATTAAAATTGATTTAGTTGCCTAAATAGATTAAGTAATGTATTCAAACCTACTGTGGTTTGACAGAACTGTTCCTTTCACTTTACCTAGGGTTAACATATGTCTGGCTTTTGCTAGACATGTCCTCTTTTTGGGTCCTCCCATCTCCATCCAGGCAGTTTTTCAAAATATCAGCAAATGTCCACTGCAGGTCAGGAGTGAAGGGTATCAAGACATATAAATAATTATTTTGGAAAAAAAAAAAAAAGAAACCCTATCAGAGATCTTCAAAGGACTGGATGCACACCTCATTGGGGTCATCTGACCTCAGCAGTCTTTCCTGCCTTGAGCAGGGGGGGCTGGACATGATGATCTGAGGTCCCTTCCAGCCCCTAACATCTATATGAATCTAGCCTGTGATATGCCCATGGGTCTCAGACCACATGAATTGATACCCCTATTACAATCTAACTAAATTAAAATGCAGTCAACAACTGTTTGGATACAGGGCAGCAAACAAGTTAAGTTACCTGCAGCTGGTCCTAGTGACCTGCAAGGTGTCTGTAGGCACATAAGCAGGAGTTGCCTATCACAGATGCTCCTGTCTGAATGCTTGCCAGGTCCTGCCCTCCCCTAACCCCTTGGCTTGTGACTCCTGTCTGGATCCCTCCTTCTTATCCCTGACCCCTTGGCTTACAACTGCAATTCAGATGCCTCCATCGTGACCCCGCCTGTTTGGGACTCCTTTTAGGCCCCTGACAATAGTACTGGCAGCAGGGACCCAAACTTCCTCATCAACAGGACCCCGTATGGGGCTCCCTCTTGCTTGCTCTTCTAACCATGACTTCTGTCGTCCTTTCCGTTCAGGCCCAGGCTCCATCAGGGGTGGTGGGGGAGCCGGGCCTGCTGAGGAGGGGACTGCACTGACCCTCAGGCTGACACCCTAGCCCTGGCTCCAGGGGCACCCCTTCCCCCCAGAGCAGAGCACGCTACCAGCCTGGGCTGCCCGCTAAGCCCAGCCCCAACCCCTGGCTCACAGCCCAGGCCAACTGAAAACTAGACATACGGCTGCACAGCGCGCCACACCCCCCGCACGGCCTGCGCGTACCCACCAGCACCCCACCCGCGCTCCTGCCGAATGCGCACGCGCAGAGTTCCTGGCGCGCTGGAAAGTAGGGCGGTGAGCAGTGGGCGTGGCTAGGGCAGGGCCGAAGCGGAAGCTAGCGTGGAGCGGCGACAGGGTTTGAGCCATGGATGCCAGTGCGCTAGAAGTGGACGCCCTACGGTTTGCACAGCTCGCGGTGCAGCGCGACCAAAGCGGCCGCTACCGGGAGGCGGTTTTCTACTACAAGGTACCGGCTCCCTCCCTCGCCCTGCGATTTTTGTCCTGTACCAGCCCTCTTCCCCCTCCCCCCCGCACCGGCCTGTGGTTCCGTCCTGTTCCAGCCCCCTCTTCCCCCCACTTCGGGGAAATGGAACGACCCAGGCCCGTGGGTTGTTTCCACCCTCACGAACTTCCCCGTCTGAGCGCGTCATATGGGAGGGGCGGGGCCTCGTCTTATTCCGGGATAGAGCCCGTTGTCCCAGGATAAGTGGGAGCGAGGCTCTGCAGCTGTTTTGGGCATTTGGTTTATCCTGGAGCAACCCAGCCCAGCCATGCTCATTCATGGTTGTGTCACACCTGCCTGCCCAACAGCTTGGCCCTGATTTGGCAGTGTCCCTCAGCGCAAGCTCATTGGGACCAGTCCATGTCCCCTCCATTGACCCCTCCAAGGCTGGGTCGGGCCCCACCTCACTGTTGTGCATGTCAGAGTGGACCCGTGGGCTGGATCCAGCCTGTCAGCAGCCTGAGCACTGTCCTTCTGGCCCACAGCAGGAAAAAGTTGGGCACCACAGTTCTAGCACCCAGATGTAAGATCAAGGTACCTGTACACATGGAGTGTGGATTGGGGGGAAAAAATGTTTCCTATACATCACTTTTTTGAAGATGTTCATGTTTTGTTCATTTCTGGATTTTGATTATTCTTACATGAAAAGTAATGGTTTAGTTGATCTTTATCCATCTGGATCAAGTTTTTAAATAATTTTAGATCAGAAGCAATGAACACAGGGTACTGGTGAAACAAGATACTGTCCCCAGGTCTGTGAACGTATGAAGTGATATTTAAAAAACTTCAATAAAAATTAGGGAGCAAATGAATGGCATGCAAACAACATAATGACCGTGAGACCATCAGTGACATACAGACATCTACACAGAGGTTTGCACTCTTGCTTAGTCGAACAAAAAATGTGGTTCTCTAATATAAAGAAGACCTACAATGTGGTTCTTTAGATCCTCAATAAGCTCATTGTAATTCTGGAGATGCTGAAGTCCTGACTTGAAACAAGCTTTGCTCACACAGTGGATTGTTCTTTAGGTCAGTGACTTTCCAAGCAGGCGTGAGTCCACCTACACAAAGTTCATGATAGTATTTGGCAGAAAGTGCTTCTCCATACAGCAGGCAGACTTATGCATTTTATCTTTTCCCTTCCCAGGAGGCTGCGCAAGCCTTGATTTATGCTGGAATGGCAGGCTCAAATTTGGAAAATATTCAAGAGAAAATAAATGAGTATTTGGAGAGAGTCCAAGCTTTGCATTCAGCAGGTGAGGAAAAAAGCTTTCTAATTGTACCTTTGATTAAATTCATTGAGTGGGAAGAGTTTTTTGTCTTGTGAACCATATAGCAGAACAGCCATCTTTCTCCTGATATCCTCAAGCATTTGGTTTTACTATACAAGACTGAAAAATACCAAACACATGGCTGGTAAATTAAATCCTAAGGTAAAACTTTAATGTAAAGAACTACCAGTATTTCATGTGAGCAGTGGTGGATATTTATGCTCTTTTAAAATTTATCACAAAATTTATTTAAATTTATGTGAGAAAATACTCTAGAGGAGAACTGACCCCCGCCCCCACTTCACCTCGCATGCTTAAGCTCTATCCTGCAGTGAGTTCTGTACGGATGAACTCCTGCCCCAGTGCAGAGCACTTTGGCTTCAGTGGGACTGTGTAGTTGCAGGGGGTCCACTCTGATGTTTTTGAAAGATACGTATTTGGGTCCAGACCTTAGTTTCATGAATCCTTGCAGCTCCCAGCAAGTTTTGCTGAGTTCTTTTGCTGACCAAACAAGTTGCAACTTAAGACCATTGCTCCAAGGGAGGTTTAGGTTGGATATTAGGAAAATCTCTCTCACTAAGGGAGTGGTGAAGCACT
This sequence comes from Gavialis gangeticus, assembly GCF_001723915.1. Taxonomy (NCBI): domain Eukaryota; kingdom Metazoa; phylum Chordata; order Crocodylia; family Gavialidae; genus Gavialis; species Gavialis gangeticus. The sequence goes on along the minus strand of NW_017729006.1, from coordinate 13,544,791 downwards.
AAAACAAGTTACGTAGAGAGGTGGTAGAATCTCCATCCCTGAAGGTTTTTAAGGCCCAGCTTGAAAAAGCCCTGACAGGAATGATCTAATTGAGGATGGTCCTGCTTTGAGCAGGGGGCTGGATGAGGTGACCTCCTGATGGTCCCTTCCCACCCTCATTTTCTATGATTTATCCTGACAGAAGTTATTTCCACAAGTAGGAAAGGGTCTGGTATAAATAAACAACTTGTCTTTGTGTGGTACTATATGTTTGTATTTGTTTCAGTTCTAAGATTTCCTACATTACCATCATGGGATTCTACAGGTGTATGAACCCTTTTGTTTAAAATTGGACTCAAATTTAAATATGCCAACATTGGGTTTTGGCACATAAGCAAGTGCTACCTTTCTGCCTAGTTTGTTCTTGGTTGCTGTGCTGTATTAAATACTTGTATGCATCATTACAGCAAGCTAAAGAATTTCCTTTCTCATTTAGTTCAGTCGCAGAGCATCGACCCTTTGAAGTCAAAACAGCAATTGGACCTAGAGCGTGCCCATTTCCTGGTTACGCAAGCCTTTGACGAAGACGATAAGGGCAACGTGGAGGACGCTGTAGAATTATATACGGAAGCAGTGGAACTCTGTTTGAAAACAGTATGTTAAGCTACAAGTTAACTTGGTGGAATTATGTTATGGTAAGCAATTCTTCCATTTACACAAGTGATTGACTTAAACTGGCTTAAAAATATAGTACCTGTATTAAAATTCTATTTTTTTTTTTTTTTAAGTTTTTAAACATTTTTGTTTTGCCTTTTGTTCTCTGTATCCCACTGAAAGAAACTTGGCTTACTCTGGTCCACTGTTTGAGGCACTGCGTTTCAGTAGTGCAAACTGACCTAGTCCCATCTTCTAAAGAGATTGCACTTAAGAATTCCAGCAAACTTACAGGATTTTTTATTGCTCTACTTTGAAACTTTTGGCTTGAGGCCAATGGAAAGCTAAAATTGTTTAAAAGCATGTTGGAAAAAGATCGCCCTTTCACATAGCAAACTACTGATGGATGTATTGTGAATATTAAAGGCAATTTTCCTTTTCAAGTAATGCTTAACTTAATAATGCTTAATAGTCCACTTCAGACTACATTGGGGAAAATATGTAGCAATGCTTGTAACATTAACACCATGCAAGCTAGTCCCAGTTGAAGTGTCATTGCATACTAAAACTAGGCTATTTTTAAGCATTACTGAATAATATTACAGGTACTGCTTTTTTCCTATTAAGTCCAGTAGCCAAAACTAACTCATTAGAAGAAGAGCTCACCATCATGATGTAACTCCACCAAGTCTAATTTTGTTCTTCTCTTCTGCCCACTTAATGTGAATATATTTTGATGTATTGGGATAGCCATATTACTGTTTTTCAAAATAATATTACATGCTAAATTAAGACATTTCTGTCTGAATTCTGCAAATACCTACACACATGCCTGGCTTTACTCTGATAAATTGTTGCATGGAAGTCAAAGGGACTATACGGAAGAATCTAGTCAAGTTTTTGGACTGGTGATTGCAGAATCAGAAGCTGGCTCAGAAACACTATGGTTTTCCAGTTGATTTGTTGGGTCTGACCTCTTTTTGCCTATATGAATATTTACTATTAGAAAGCATTTTTTCTACTCTGCCACAGTCTGTCTTCTGTTGGCATGGATTGTCATGTAACTTTAGCATTCTAGTAATTCTTTTTACCTGGTCCTCTTTTGATCTGGTCTCTCAATTAAGTGTAGCTGCTGACTGAATTTCTTTGCCTCAGGTAGCCTATTACTTTAGAAAGGTGGTAGTTTTGTAGTTCATCCCCTCCTGATAGAAGAGGAAAAATACACTCCTCCTACCACAATAAGATACCAGAATGCCTTCACTTTCCTCATTGCACTGATTCAGTCTAGTTCCTTAGTTGCAAGGCTGGCTGTTCCCCTTGGGAGATCAGTCCCTCTCTCTTTACCCAAGCCCTGTACTAAGAAGCATCCATCTTCCAGCCAGGGCATTTCATTTTTCTCCTTCCTACCCTGATAGGCTTCCTTTCTCTTCCACCCA
>NW_017729006.1:13496613-13537722 GCF_001723915.1 Gavialis gangeticus | reverse complement strand
TCCCTGATTGTTGTCTCTGCTCTCCCCTCATTTCCCCCACTCCCTGAGGGGTGTCCCTGTTTCCCCATTGTTTCCCCACTCTAATCGTCTTCTTAAGGCTTTTCCAGACAGCTACCCTACTGGACATTTTTTTCCCAAAGCAAAGGAACCCCCCACCTCCTTTTTGTCAGGGGGGGAGTAGAAGGAAGAGGTTGGGTTTGGTGGGTAGGCCAGAAACAATTATTGCCTTTTATTCTCCTATTCCACTCTTAGCAGGCCTTATTTATCACAGAGAAAGCCAGGGATGCAGAGCAAAGCCAGAACTCAAACTGTGCTGAATGGAATAGGCTTCCTGGATCTCAAACCTTCTTTGAGAAGTTCCTTAGTCTCACTCTACCCATTTTACAGATAAAGTGACCAGCTCACAGTGATTACCTGCTGGAGCTTGAAATAAAGGCTAGATTTCCTGGCTCATCCTGGAATATTTTACGTTGTGAGGAAGTATACTGTAGGTTGGACTAGATGAGCTCCAGAGGTCCCTGCCAACCATATTTTTATATGATTATATACCCTGTTGTTCGTAAGGAAACTTGAAAGGATACATCAATTCAATAACATTTTAATATCACAACATCTTTAAAGGGGAAAATGAATCAAGATAGCATCTACAGGGCAAAAAATGCAACTTCTAAAGATCTTGATTCATTTTCCCAACACTTTATATGAAACTACTACTTCCTATAAATAGAAATTTTAAAATGGCACATTGCATTCCAACTAACTACAGTGCGTTCAGTTTAAGTACATTGCATCAGGACTGAAAAGAAGCTGTGAACTTACCAAATCTGGGGCAAACAGTCAATGCTCATTAAGTATACAACCGTGTAAGCAATCTAGTATAGACAGTTTCAGGGTTGCTTGACTCCACTCCTCTTCAAAGTTTCAGATAGTAGTTTTGGAACTGCCTAGCTCCTCTCATTTTCAAGGTTTCCAACAGTCAATTTTGGTGCAGGTGTTACTTCACCATGGTGTACATATGGAAAATAACGGTTTAATATTTGACTCCTGTTTGTACCTTTGGAATTTGCCAGGGTTTACAACCTGCGGTACTTTCTTTTTCTTTTCTATAAAGGCTAACGAAACTTCAGAGCCAAGTCTTCAAACAAAACTGAAGCAGCTGGCTCGACAAGCACTGGATAGGTGGGTACCTATGGCTGGTTTCTCCAAGTAGTTAGTATAAGGTTAAAAGGAATACTTCTAGCTATATTCTGTATTTAGGTCTTAAGTGGGCCAACTGAGAGCAGGCCCTGGGCCTCTGTGATATATTTTTCTTGATTAGTACTGAGCCAGGGAGCCAGCCCATCCTCAACACTGCAGCTTGGGTGCACAGAAAAATGGAACACTTTACTCTGTAGTTGTAACAGTACTTGTGGCATTAGAGCCGGGGCAGGCAGTTATTTGGGCCTATGGGCCACATAATCAGTTCTGGGAAGCTGTTGCAGGCTGGTCAGTATTCCCCTACCCGCTACAACAGCCCAGAGCCAGTGTACCCTGCAGCTACTCCCCACCACCACCAGCACTGCACAGCTCTGACCCCAGCCAGAGTGGACCAGCTGGAACCCGTGCACACCGTCCTAACCCTGGCCTGCCCCACACCTTCTCTAGACCGCCCATCCACACAGAGCAGCAGCCAGGCAGAATGTTGCTTGGCGCAGGAGAAAAGCAGCCCCTCACTGCTAACAGGCCACCCCGCAGCTCCTCTCCACCACCACCTCTGGGCTGCCCAGTGGGGCAGCAGTAGCAGTGCAGAGAAGCCATAGGGCAGCCTGGGTGTGGGCTCTGGGTAGCTTTAGCAAAAAGGGCCCAGCAGTGGTAAAGGAGAGGGGCTGCTTTTCCCATGTGCCAAGCAGCAGCTTCTGTTCAGCTGCTGCTGCTACTCAGCATGGGCAAGCAAGTCTGGAGCAGGTATGGGGTGGGCCAGGGTTGGGGCCATACATGCGGGTTCTGCATGGTCAGCTCTTCCGGGACAAGTCCAAAGCGGGTGTGGGGTGGGCTGGGATTAGGACTGTGTGCGCAGGTCCCTGCCAGTACCACAGGGCTGGGGCCAGTGGTGGTGGCAGCCAGAAGGAGCCGCTGCCACCTAGGCTTCCTAGAAAATTAGTCCAGCTGCAGAGTGGGGGCAGAGGGATGCACCGCAGGCCAGATGGCGTCTGGGCCAGGCAGGACCAAGGAACCTGCCATGGGCTAGACAAAGTCACTCTGCGGGCCAGATCCGGCTCTGCCTACATCTGTACTAGAGCCTAATACCTATTGCAAAGATACTGACTGTTTAAGTCAATGACTTCATGGAGATTGAAACATGGCTTCTGGTGTGCTAAGTTCTAGCAGATGTTTCTTTCAGAATCATAAAATAAATCCATTTGTGTCCACATGAATATTTAAAATCCTAAATGCCTGGATTTTGATGGCAGTATGTTTAAGTTCCAAAGTATTTAGTAAGTTGTCACACAGATCTTCCAGTGAGTGTAATTTTCAAGTTTTTGGAACTATTAAAATGAATTAAGCCAAAACTATTTGATAATTTAGTTGCTGTATTCTGTTCACCCTAAAAATGAAAGAAGTAGATTCTGACACAAGAAACTTCCTTACTATTCCATCTCGTGCCTGTACTGCTCCTGAAATTATTTCCTTAGCAAAAGCAAACTAATACTAGATCATGTTTACATTTGTCCACCTGGTATGATTCATATGGCAGTACAAACAAGCAATTTAAACTTCAATTTTTTGTTGCTTTACATTAAACTTAACAAACAACATTTTTGTTTTTAGAGCAGAAGCACTTAAGGAGTCTACGTCAAAGTCATCTCAAAAAGACAAGTCAGCTGCAGTTAAACCAAATCAGCCTGTTAGAGCATTCTTTCCATTGGGACCTGACTTTTCCTTGAATGATAAACCACAAACAGCCAGGGCAGTGCAAGGTAGTGAATCTCATGGTCAGAGATACACCACAGAGGAGATTGAAGTGCTCAGGTAATGTAAGGACAAACTATTCTGATTTTTATTATTTCTGTCAGTGAAGTATTACATTGAGAGGTGCTGAGGGGGAGGGAGCTGTTCCTTTGTATGTTTAAAAAGGTGGGGAAATAGGGGGAATCCACTGTCAAAAGACCTCTAAGCATGAACTCATTCTAAAACATTATAATAAACAAATACAATGGCTCGTGTTCAGACTGTGCTCTCTTTTAAGGTATATTTAATAGAAGTCCTTGATACTGATTAAATATTTTGTGGGGGGGTTTTCCTGTAGAACATAGAAAGCAGTCATGTTTAATCAGCGCTCATCATTTTTCAGGCATGACATCTGACTCTTATCCCCATGGTGCCAGCCTCACAGTCCACATACCACCCATTTAGTCTCCACTCCCAGTTTCCCCACCTCACTCACCTGTCATGCCTTGATGGAATTGCAGTGGTCAGTCACTGGAGGGAGAAGGGCTTTGGCCAGGTGTAGCACCTCTCACATCTAAGACCTTTCAGTTTTTAACAGCACACGGTCTCCTACAGGTGGTCCTCCTGTCTACAGCGTCCTTTACCATATGTTAACCATCCTGACAACTTGGCTGTGTTAGCTTCTCTGGCCTTCTGTGCTAGGAGTTCTGCTTTCCACCACTGCCAGAGCCAAATACTAAGGCCCTTTCCTTATATACCTTCAGGGAAGGGGCCTCCTAATCTGGTTCATCTCTCTTAAAGGGCCCTTCCCATTTCTCCTGGTACATGGGGTCCGAAAGGAGGCCTGTTGCACAAGGTTTCTAAGCGCTTTCTCAGCTGCTTCCTTTCACTGTTTCTGGCACTAGTTATGCAGTTAAAAAGAACATATTTACATTACAGAGTAAAAAGTATAGCTGAAATATGTGCTTAACTGGTATGTAGGTAACTGATGTTTGCTATAATGTAAAAATAAGCAGAAAGTTGGGACTGGTGGTGTTACATGAACTATACTGTTTGTCTGGTATGCATGTACATGGAGTACATTGTTCCCTTTTGTCAGATTTCAGTGAGAGTAAGATCAGGCATCCAAACTAAGCTCTTTAGCATTCAACAAATGATAAAAATATATTATCCTAGCATTAAATTACAAGCGTTGAAAATCCATCAGATGCACCTTGCAAAGAGCATTGTCTGGACAGATGCTTTCCATTTGCATTGTCAAACATAATATTTGCATATGAGGTATTGGTGGAAATTGATTGTGCTTAACATTATGCAGGATTGGGCATGTAGAACATAAAAGCCTCATGAAAAGCTCCTTTAAATTGATGAAGTTCTTCCACTGTTAAGCAGATTGTAGATGTGGCCCAAGAGAGAGAACTGCATTTTGCATATAAAAAGTTGAACATTTGTATTACCTATTTCTATTTTTATTACTAGTTTTCCTTTTTTAATTTAACTAGCATGAGTGAAATGTAAATGTAAAAAAAGCCTTCAAATATTTTTTCTTTTAGTTTTGAAAATACTTTACCCCTTTTGCCTGCTGTTTACTGCCTGGAAGTTCAAGGTTGTAACTGAAACTTAGACTGTGTCCAGATTCACATCCATTAGTACTTATTTCTTGATTCTTACAGCTGTACAGTAAGAGCCTACCCCACCCCCAGTTAGCTCAGCACTCTGTGTACTTGACTGTCCCATTAAAAATACACCTCCATTTTTTGCATGTGTGCTTTTACCATTTGACTAAAGGTGTGGACATATGAACAATTGTGATGAAGTAAAAGGGGACAGGGCAGCCGCAGCTGCTCTGCATTAAGTGCTTGGGTGTCTGATTTTGCCTGGTGGTAAGTGGAAGCTAATATGCAATAATTTACTCATGAAGAATACACTACTGCAATTCAGCTTCTACCTAACATGGGGTAAAACAGACCCAGGGCCAGTTACTGCAGAGCAGCTCTGCCTCCTCTCTCCCCATAGTACTTGTTTGTTACAGTGTCTGTATCATAAGTGAGTAGAAGCACTCCTCTTATCAATAAAAGTACGAACAAACAGAAAAGCCATGTGGTCAACTTAATTTCCAGTCTACTCCAATAGATGGATCTAGTGGAACTAAGAGGCTTAAAAAATCATAGATACTGCAGAGAAAGTTGAATATGACCATTGTGCAGGGGCCTGTTTGTCTGTGTGTGCTTGTGTGTGTATTTGCAGATTTGGACAAGCCAACAAGTACTCCAGCTTTAGAAATCTGTCTCTTGTGGAACTTTGTATTCAAGTGGTGGAAATTTGCCAGTCTCTAGACATCTCCTTTCATTAGTTTCATTGTTACTTCTTGGATCCTAGTCTTTGAAAGGCTGTAAAATTAAATAGATCAAGATGTTGCACTTTGATGTTTATAACCACTTGTTCTCTTATGTGCAGAAAGACCTCAAAGATAAATGGTATTGAGTATGTCCCTTTCATGAGTGTTGACCTGAGGGAGCGTTTTGCCTTTCCAATGCCATTTTCGTAAGTAAAATTAGGTACCTATACTTTCTTTTGCTTGTGTTTCCCCAGATTTTTCCTGTTTTCCTTGTTTGGTTTCTTTCTGCAAACTCCAGATAGTTTTAGTACTAATTAAATCATAACTCATGCAGAAAATGCACAGTTGCTGTTCAGTAGGGGTGGCAGGACATATAAGCTGGTCTGATAACAAAGGAGAGTGGTAATTGTTATACCAGGGATGTCAGGGGCAAAGCTGTCAGAGCTCAGCTTCAGTTTTCAGAATGACTAGGGCTTTGGGTACCCTTGCCCCTCCCCTGCCCTCCCCCCCCTTTTTTTGGGTGCCCAGGTCCTGACACTTTAATGGAGCCTGATTTTATTTTTTAAGGAAGTGCTGAACACCTAGCTTCTGAAAATCAGGATCTTCTTGCCCCTTGAAGTTTACATTTGGGCAACCAAGACCAGCAGTGAACTGAAAATCCTGGTCTTCCCTTTGTACTTCCCAGGCACATCTAGATAAGCATGCATGTGCAGGCATTTGCTGCAGTGCTAACTTACAGCACAGTAGGGAGGCGGGGGGTTTACACCAGGAGATCCCAGTGTCAAACCTGTGCCAGAAAAAAAAGTAGTGCGGTGCACATAGTGGCAGCATGCGCTGCCCAAAACCAGAGCTTGGCTGGCTAGAGCCATGTCCCAGTTGCTGGCCACGCTTCATATGGCCAGATTGCTGCTGCTGGAGCCCTAGGAGGCCTCCAGGACCCCTGGTAAGGCTGCTGGGGCCAATAGAAGTGCTGGCCTTATCCTCCCCTACTCCATCCAGGGCATCTTGCTGTATGCCAGAGCGCACATGCAGGGGTGTTCCCCAGGGACAAGTAGCAGTGGCACAAATACGTGCTGCTGTAGGTTGTCCCCAGAGGACGCACATGCTTGCTTGTCTGGACATGCTTTCTGAGGTGCTGTATTCATGTTTATCCTGCTGCATGGTTTTTTTCTTTTTAACCCCGTTATACAATATCACTTTCAGTCTCTTAGGAAAACATTGGACTTGAGGTTTTTATCTGTAAACCTGATGCTTTCTCCAGAGCTTTTTCTTCAGTGTGGAAGTGTGGCTTAACAGACAGAGTACAGGCCAGGCTTCAGAAACATGGGTGGGGGGGTCATAGCATTGCCACTAGCCAGGGTTGCCTGCATTTACTTCAATTATGTGTAACTGGTTGAAGGATTTATAAAATTTTAAAGTTCAATAAAACAATGAAAATATCAGGAGGTAAGGAATCATAGTATCTTGTAACCTGCCAGGCTGGGATATACTGTGAAAGGATGTTTCTGTTCCATTTTTGACTTATTGAAACTATCTTTTTCTTGACTCCAGAGATAAATGTGGCAAATTACCACTGTCCCCCAAGCAAAAGGCAATTTTTGCCAAATGGGTACGGCCTGATGACCTAACAAATAACCCTATAATGATCTATACGGTGTCAAGTTTCAGCATAAAGCAGGTAAGCTGTTTCTAAAATGAAATGTGTGTCAGTTATTTTGACTGTATTGCAGAATGAGTCTAGAGCCTTTTAAGAAATGTCAACGTGCTAGTGAAAAACGTGGTAAGTGGAAAAATTTAGTTTTGCCGACTTGAGACAGTAAATTTGATTTGGCTATGAATCATTTGACTTGCGTTTAAGACTGCAAGAATGAATGGAAGGATGAAGGCAGGAATAATAACTGGTGTTTCTCTCTTGGACATAAAGTGATTTGGAGTAGACAAATGTAGTTATAGCTACCACAGACAATAATGCAGTTCTATACTTTTAAGTAACTGTCCTTCATGCTTTTAAGAAGCAATAGCCATTGATCTCCTACCTTGATTCTCAGCCATGGTCCTCCATCAGCCCGAACTGCTGCAAGATCCTTTTAGGGGTGTCCTCAGGTCTTGCATAGTGTGAGTACTGTTGGATGTACAAACATCTACACATGATTCCCAAGATAAACCCACAGATACTGAATAGGAGTCTATAGTGACCGACACATGACCTATTGTGGTCTTTCCGAGTTCTTTTCAATAGAAAAATTGGTCTATTATTTTTTTCATAGTCAAAAAATGAGTGGAGCTAGAGCTGACATTCTCCAAGGAACACCTTAAGGTTAATGAGGGGTGCCTTGAGTTGAAAAAGGTTGAGAACCACAGGGACAAAACTAGGCAGCGTAGAGGGTGATCTGACTTTTATAAAGGAGGATTGAAAATGTTAACGCTGAAAATTTAAAATAATCATTTGGGACCAGGAGCACACAGAGCTTGTCCTGTCTTGTCTGATATGAAACATCATCCTCCCATGCAACCACAGGATTGTAGCAGCCATCATTTAACTAACTTTAATCTTTCCACAGTTCCACGTTCCTGAGAGTATTAAGTTTGTACCCCAAACATTTGTTCCCTAACATCAAGCTTTTATGTATATACTTATTAAAACTTACATAATATTTAACCCGATGTTTAAGTGACTCCCTCCTAATCATTAATTAAGAAAATACAGGTTTCCCTCACTTTATGCTGTACATGTGTTCCTGGAAAATGACACACAACTCGAATTCTCATAAAGGGAACCCACTTTACAATGTAGCAAATAGGGATACGTTCCAAGACCTCGACTGTACTGACCCATTTCTACCACTTTTACAAGACAATTTCTTGTCTTGTACTTTCCAACAACAGACAGTACACACAAGCACAGGGCACTATTATAATGGGGATGGCAACTACAGAAACACGTGTTGCAGACAATGAGCAAGGAGCACAGATCCATACAGGAGACTATATTTTGGTGCTCGTCACTCCCACAATGCACCGCAGAAAGCAGTTGACTGCAGGTTTCCACCACGCAGGTTACATAACAGTGAATTTACCTCGCATATAACAAATTCTTGGTATGAAAAGGGTCATCCCATAAGAGCGAATTTGTGCATACAGAACCCACATAAAGCGTGGGAAACCTGTAAAAGTAAAAATACCTTCAGTTTTCATCAGTTTAATCAGAGACAGATTTCCTTTGAAGCTGGCAACATTTCTGTACTTAACCTTTTCTAAGTGCTTTTTCCATCCTAAAGCCATTATTGCCCCGTTCGTAAACTGACATCAGTCAGAACTGATCAAGCCTGTCAAAATACTTAGTCATATTCCTGTGAGAGTAAGTTCAAATTTAAGCCATGTAAAGGGGAGTAAAAGTGAGACCTTTAGAAGTGCAGTGGGCTTCTCCTAACATAAAGGCTTTGTTTGAAGTCCTTTTTAAAAAGTGAGTCTTTTCTTCCATTGGGCTCGAGTTGCACAAAATTGGTGATTTAAAGAAGAGGCTCAAGTGTGTGTGAATATGTTACGGAAGCTCAGGAAACATTTGTCTCTGGTTGTCCTCCAGTGAATTCCTACTTCTGACTTAGTGCCTCCCTTAATTCAAAACTCCTCTTTATTCCTTAAAGTAACTGCTGCTTGACCATTTTGAATATTCCCTTTTCACTCCTAGACAATAGTATCTGATTGTTCCTTTGTGGCATCACTGGCTATCAGCGCAGCATATGAGAGGCGGTACAACAAAAAGCTGATTACAAGGTACGTAAAATATTGTTGGTAATGGTGCATGCTTTTAAAACCTGCCTTATGGTTTAGGTTATAACTGCAATGAGACTATATTATGGAAGTGATCATTTAAATTTATATAGGTGTGCATGCATGAAGCTGAGGTACCACAGTTTTTATAACTAAGTCAAAATTTAAGATGTCTGTTTCAAAATTCTCAAGTGTGACTACTTGGATATCTGACATTTTGGTACTAGATTAAAAGTGGTCATACCTTCAGAGCTGCTGAATATCTGCTGCTCTCCTGACCTGCCCTGAGATTTGTGTGCTCCCACCACTTTTGAAAATGAAGCAACGTATAGGGAGATGCATAAAATGAAGGTCTCAATTTATGAACAATTTGGGTTTTTTTAACAATCTCATTTTGATATTCTGTAAGCATGAATCATTGACTTGCTGACATAGTAAATTATAGAAACTGCTGCACAACTGATGCAACAGTATTGTTAAGTGGACCTGAGAGAACATTGTTTGTGATAGGCTTGAACCTGTGGTGAGCTCCACATGATATCCGTCCACATAATATTTATTGTATGATCAGGGCTGATTCATAGATTCATAGATTAAGGGTCGGAAGGGACCTAGTAGATCTTCTAGCCCGACCCCCCGCCAGGGCGGGAGAACAACAAAAACCCCAAAAAGAGAAATGGGACTCAAACGAGTCCAGCTAGGTGGGCATCCAGCCTCTTCTTAAAGACCCCCAGGGTAGGGGCCAGCACCACTTCCCTTGGAAGTGCTTGGTTGTTTTTTTTTTTAATTTTGTGTTTTGATTGGGATTTATTTAACACTTTTCCTTTAACTATCCCTAAGCAATGGCCTTCTGAAAATGTCTTTGTTCTTTGATTTCCTGTGGATTCAGGGACATGTATTTACCATTAAAAGAATTTGCAACAATCGCTGGATTATCTGTCAGTCAATGACTTGATGATTGAGTTGTTTCCATTTCTATTGAATGGAGAGTAACTGCAGCAAATATAATGCATGTATAATGCATACATATCTTGTTTAAGAAACAAACTCAAATTTATTTTAAAATATAGTTTTATACAGTAGTTCTGGCAACTTCAGATGATAGCATAAACTGTACATCCCAGGCATAGATCAAATTAATGTAATGCTTCCAGCCATCATGTAGATGATTTAGAAGTATAGTAATTTATACCTTTTTTTTCTTTATAGCATAATTTACCCACAGAATAAAAAAGGAGAACCTGAATATAACCCATGTGGGAAGTATATGGTAAAGCTTCATATCAATGGTGTCCCTAGAAAGGTAAACAGCTTTTAGAAAGAACAGCATAATTAGTATGTAAACTTGAGACTTTGGAAGCTCACTCATTTCACTGTGGAGCTGTGGCTTTTATATCTTGGCAAGAATCTTGGATACATGTACTGGAAAACATCCTTTACCGTGATAAATTTATTCTGGTTTTACAATGTGTGACAGACTGCTGATGTCCAATCATGCTATCGTGCAACCTGGTACTCTGAGTTAGAAGCACTGAAGGCACTGGGATTCTCTTGTGAATAGATTACATATGATGCAAAAATGGGCCATAAAAATGTGCTATGTTAATTGTGTATAGCACTTAGAGATGAATATCTGGATGAGGCAGAGATGTTTGTGAACCCAGTAGACTACTAGTGGAGTAAAAATTGCCCATATTGAAACAATTACTCTGTCTAATCTATTATAATAATAGGCTTATTCTGTCTGTGATTTTTTCTCGGCAGCCAATCACAATGCTGACTGAAACAACCAATCAGAATGCTCTGGACAAACAGAATAAGTGTGTTGTTATAGATCCTGAGGCGTTTCAAACAGATATGCAGACAAGTCAGAGTTAGAGTGAACCCCAGGGGGAAAAAATGGTAAGGGGCCAGCTTTTTTTTTCTTTTTCCCCCTGGAGTCTGCCTGCCTATCTGCAGCCAGGGGGCAAGCTGCAGCACCCCTTGGGACCACCCAGCTGGGATATCAGCAGCTGGGTGCTGCCCGTGGGGGCACTTCCACCACAGAGGGAAACATCAGGGTCCCCTGCAGCTCAGGTGCTGCGCAACCTGCCGGCTGGTTGTGGGAGACACAGTTAGACTCCAGGAGGGGGTGGGGAAAAAAAAGGAAGCCCATCACCACTTTTTCTTTGGCAGATCCTGCCTCTGCAATTTGCCACCAGGTCGCACAGCCCCTGAGCTGCAGGGTGGGGGCCTGGTGTTTCCCTCCGTGGCGGTGGTGCCCCCAGGGCCACCCAGGCAGGGTGCTAGTTGTGCAGGTGTGGTCCCAGCTCACAGGCAGCACCCACCAGATCCAGCAGTGCATGGAACGCTGGGAGCCCGGTTATGCTTGGGGAAGCTTGGGCTTGGTGGGCTTCCAGTGCCCTGTGCACCATCCCTGCCACCTGGGACCGCCTGGGAATGATCTGGCTGTCCCAGGAGGGTGACTGGGTGTGCTGGCAGCGGGAGAAGGTGATAGAGACGGTGCATGGGATACAAGAAGCCTGCCAAGCCTGAGCTTTCCCAAGCACACCCAGACTTCCAGCTCCCCGTACACTATCACCATCATCTTCTCCAGATAGGGCCCTTGTACACATGAGGAATATCTCTGTAATTTGTTACATAGCAACCTAAAATACATGGGATGTGTTTTAGTTTACTCCGTAAAATCATTTAAATTGTAACACGCCACCAAACGTGTACACTGTTATGCAATGAAATCATTAAAAAGGGCAATTAAACCACTAAAGGGGGCAGTTTCCTCATGTGTACTAGGGCCCTCTTATTCTATGACTATAGACAAGTGGCAAGGTCAAACTTTTGACAAAATATGTATTTATATTCCTAAGCCTGTGTTTACACATGGACAGCTTTATGTAGCCTTTTTGAGGGTGAGAAGTTTTGATTCTGTTAAAGTATTCAGTCATAGGATAACTACAAATCCTGCATTTAAAGAAATACTTTTGTAATAAAAACTTAATTGCAAATGTTTTGCAGGTTTCAGCTAGTTTTAAAATAAGATGTTAGTGGTTCAAAACTGTAATTTGGATTTTCCAGTGAGAGAGAGGGAGAAAATTTGAAGTGCTAAGAATGAGAGTTGAAGGTCATGGGTGCAGTGTGCCATGTGTCAGGTGATGGTCTTGAGCCACATGAGGCTCCTGCCACTCAGACAGTGTTCCCTAGTAGGAGACTGCAGTGATTGCCACCTACTATAGGATGATTATCTGTTCCTGTGAGTGTTTGTTTTCCATTTTTCTGCATCCCTATCACAAAATTTATTAAACATTAAAACCATAGTCTTAGCCCAGAGGTGGTCCTCCCTTTGAATAAACTAATCATTTTTTCTGATGCACTCCAAAGTTCACTTCCTAGAATCAGGGCTTCCTGAGAACCAGTCAGGTGCTCTCCCTAGTATGCTACACTGCTGTTTCATGACTTGATTGTTCGGTTTTAACTGAGGAACAAAGGTCAGGTTTCTAGCAGTTTGATAGCAGATATGGTGATGGGAGTTAGGAATACAGCCTCTGAATTAGAACTTCCTAGACCGTAAATGCTGAGAGCTGCAAGTGAGAGGAACAGTGTAAAAAAATAAATAAACTCTGGTCACTCGCAATTCATTCTCCCTTTCTGCAACTGTGACATGGAGGAGACTGGGTCAAATGGACTTATGATCTGACCCAGTAAATGGCAATTTTTATATTCTTATGAAGAGTTCTTATGTTTTAAAAGAAATTTAAAACTTTTGAATTATCAGCTGCAAGATAATTTCTGGGTCGTTTTTTTTATTTTGCTTAGGTTATAATTGATGACCAGTTGCCTGTAGACCATAATGGAGAACTTCTTTGCTCTTATTCTAACAACAAAAATGAATTGTGGGTTTCTCTGATAGAAAAAGCTTACATGAAGGTTATGGGTGGATATGATTTTCCTGGATCAAATTCTGTAAGTATCAAGTTATTTTTGACAGGAGGTTAAAAAAAAAAGTATAATCGTGTGGGTCATCTCATAGCAGATAATTTTCTTTGTAATAGTGAGAAACTTTGAGAATTGCATTTTGTGATCATGTGCACTAAAAAATTTGTTGCAGACCATGCAAATATTTAAGCATGCAGTTAGCTATAGCCAATGCAAATAGTGTTGTCCAACTGGGTGAACTGGATTTCTGTGATACTGCCCACCTGGTTACAGCTAATGCATTAATATTTGGAGTTTATGAAAAGTATGCTCACTTATTCTTCAGGCTCTTGTATAGTATCTTTCATAAAGCCATACCTTTTGCCTTGTAGCAGTGTCTCTTTTGGTCTCAGTGGGCGCATTTACACATTCATTTAATTTGCTTTGGGTAATGCGCGTTAAGTTTGGTACCTCCATTGTTAGGTATTAGAAAAAGGTGCATTAGCCTATTTTAATGCGCATTAGCAAAAGCACATGGGTTTTTTTGCGGCACTTTTAATGTGCATTAAAATATGCTAATGCACATAAAAGCACATGTATAGATGTGCCCGGTGTCATTTTTGCAGATAAGATGCATTAGGTGGATTGCACAGGTAGGGAATCAACACACAAAGCATTTACTATAATTGAATATACGGTGCAAAGTAAGTATGTGAGTCTATAAATTATTCCATCAAACAGCACAAATTTTTAGGGTCATGGAACCTGCGCTTCATATAGTTTTCTTTAATAACCGCATTATACAATGCTGTGTCTTAATCTGAGATGCAAAACATTCTTACAAAGAGAACAAGGCTTGTTTTGCAGAACAGAGTAAACTGTCCGTATTCATATGAAGAAATGCTTCCTACCTGTTGACCTTTGACAGCATATTTTTAAGTTTATACCAGGGTTCACACACTGGATGGTACCTTGAAAAAACAGATTTCATTGACTGTTCTAGTTGCTCATCTTTCTTAATCTCTTATTGATTATTAGGACAGTCTCAAATCTGGGCTTGTGTAAAGAATAAAGGCAATGCAAGTTTGTTCAACTTCGTACCATTGTATTGTAGTTCAGAGAACAGAGAAGCTCTCAGTGAGAGAGAACAGCATAAGTGTGTCCTCTTTTCCTGTCATTCTTCAATTTGCTATTTGAGGAAGCACTTTGAGCTGTTGGATTTGTTTTAATAAACATCAGAATTATCAAAGGCAGCACATAACTCCATTTGATTTGTTGTTCTCCCAGGGTTCTGTCTACCAGTATTGACTTTAGACAAGGTGGGAATTGTATCCGAGTATTTCTAGACCTTGTTTTGGGGAAAAGTAGAAAAACAGCTTAGTCTTTTTGTTTGCAAATTATGTCAGTGCTAATTAAATCAATATAGCTTTGTTTTGCAGGCCTCTCTCCCATTTATACCTTGTATTTTGGGGACTGGTTAGAGCAAAGTCTAAATAATTTAAAATGCACATAAGCTCTAAAGGGCTTTATTTTGGGAACGTGCATTCAGAGAAAGAGCTGTGAACCAAATATGCCAGTGGATAATACTTGATTATCAAGTCACCCATTTTGAGATGATAAACTTTCTTGTATAAGACGTGCTTCACATAAGAATTTCCAAACTGTATTAATTGAACATAATGTTCCATTAATTAATTTCCTGACATTTTTTTAGGAAGATACTGTAGTAGCTTCTCTTTTAGGAAGATACAGTGGGAGCCGTTGACCTAATTCATTTGAAGAAAATAAGATGTATTCAGGCTGCAAAACAGTTCTGTTTGTACAGAAAGGTTCTTTATAAAATGATAACAGTTCTTTATAATATGCTGAGCAAATGTGTTTTCATTTCAGAATATTGATCTCCATGCACTGACAGGTTGGATACCTGAAAGAATTGCTATGCATTCAGACAACCAAACTTTCAATAAAGATGGTACTTTCAGAATGCTTTATCAGAGGTAGGCATTTTGTTCTTTTCAATGTGATAGGAGTCTGTAACTGGGCATGTGTGTTCATTACAAAAAAAAAAGGGTCAAAAATCACAATAGTCTGTGTCCTTGGCATCACGGTCACTTAGCACATGTTGCCTTAGAGTCCCTCTCTCCCCTTCCCTATGGAATTCACTAGAGGAATAGTCAGCAGTGACTTTGGCAGTAGAATTTTATGCGGTGAGGAGGATTTTCTGTTAGGTGTAGATCAAGGTTTTCTGCTGTTAATAGAACTGTAAAAATTAGCACTTTTCTGTTAGCAGCTTCTGATTTGTTGTGGGGAATGGATGGGCATAGATTTCAAGTTGAGGGGAATGGAAGCCAGTATCCTCCCCCAAGCTAGGTACTGAAAATAATGTAAGGAGAAGAAGGGTTTTCCAACTTCATAATGGAGCTGTCTTCATAATGGAAAGAAATGCAGGGAACTGTCTGTAATGATGCCACAGAAGTTCTTGATAATGGGAGATTAGTAGATTTGTGAGGGCTAGAGGGTGCTCTGCTCCTCTTGGGACCATGATGCTAGTCTTCAAATCTGGCACATCTTTCTTTCGGGATAATGGCATCTTGGGTATAGTTTTCAACTGCACTTTTCTTCTAGTTCCCCCAGACTTGTGTGATTTTTATCTGACCAGTTTCTGTTCTCTATTATCAATGTACTAGAAAAACAATCTTAGCTTGCTAAAGATCAGACAAGCAAGACTTGTATACACTTCCCATTTTTTTTTTCTGTCAGTGCACTTTGCCACTCTTTCTTCAGAGGATTTGTGATCTCCTTCCATTTCCAGTGACTGTTGATGCAGTCTGAAAGTGTGGTTGTATCAAGTGTAGGTATAGATCAGTAGCATGGGTAACAGCAGTGAAGACACATCAGCGCATGTTTCAGCATGAGCTGTACAGGATACTTGAGTTGTTAAACTGTTCTAACCATGTCATCACATTTTCTCACTGTTACACATGCTAGGTAGATTAAAGATAGCATGGGTACCCCAACCTGTGCTGCAATCATATCCCTGGATTGCATCCCACCTTCTTAAAGTGTTGGAGGCCAGCTTTACACTGATACAGGCAAGAACCATTTGAGTGTGCAGATGGCCATCATGGGAATGTGGGAAACCTACCTCTCGCCAACATACCTTTCACCTCCAGTCTTTTAAACTTCTGCCCTCAAAATTGCTACTTTAGTTTGGTTGTTTGACATTCTCTGTATATCTCAAAAATAGAGAGGATTTATATCATGAAGAATATCTTTAATAAACAGCATGATCAGTATGAGGCTTCTTGAACACTGAGAAACAAAGTTGTCTTTTTCTACTGCATCCTACACTTTAAATACTAAAAAAGTGTCACTTAGACTTTCTCTTCTTGGGTTTTTTCAATAGCACCTACCTCAGACAAGAGTACTTGTATCCTGCACCTGTAAAGCAGAGTCTTGGTAACAGACAAGATATAACCAGAGTTCAGTATACAATAAGTGTAATGTTACTATATTCATTTTACATGTGCTAAATGCAACTAAATTCAGCAGTCTCTTTCTCTCTTTTGGCCAGATTTCATAAAGGAGATGTTCTTATCACAACAGCAACAGGAGTAATGTCTGAAGAGGAAGGGGAGAAATGGGGTTTAGTTCCAACCCATGCATATGCTGTTTTGGATATAAGAGAATATAAGGTATCTAGTAAAACCATTTTGTTTAATAGGCTGCCTTTTGGATGGTTCTAAGCATAACTGTCCAGTAAGACAGTGGGATTTTGCTCAGACAAGATATTTGATTTTTATCTCATTCAAAACTTTAGTGGGACAAAAAGTAATGACATTATATTTCTTAAGTCTTTAGCCAATCTCTTGCACAAGAAGAATGTCCCAACAAAATAAAGCAGGTGACCTTTTTTTTTTTTAACTGCTCTTTTAGGGACATCGATTCCTCCAGCTGAAAAATCCCTGGAGTCACTTACGTTGGAAAGGAAGATACAGTGAAAATGATATGAAAAATTGGACCCCTGACCTACAAAAATACCTAAACTTTGATCCCAGGACAGCTCAGAAGATTGACAATGGTAATGTGACTTACAGGGATGCTGTCATCTCAAATTCCACGTCTGTTTGTTTCTTAACTAGCGCTGGTTATAACATTAAAATAAGTGATGACTTCAGGAGACTACAGAATTTTTTCCAGTGTTTGTTTTAGGCAGTTGAGATCCTGGAGGGTGTGGTGAGTGTTTGCATTTCCTTGTTTTTTTTTCTCAGCTGTTCACATAGCAAGGGGAGAGAGAAGAACTAACGCGAAAGAAGGAAATGAGATACTAAACCAACTAAATGGCAAAGGGATGGAAGTATTTGGTTATTTTAACCCACTACAGAATTAACTAATCACCTCTCTACAGCCTACCTGAAATCTAGTCAACAATAGCTTTTACTCTGTTTTTAACCTTTGTGTATTTTCTAGCCTTAGAATTTAATACATATTGAGAGGAAATATTGTTCACCAGTACACAAATGGATCTTCTGTACTTAATCAGATTGTTCCCTAGCATTCATGGTTAGGTATCTATATATGACACACAAGCAACAGGTTTTCATTTCCTTTCCCCGAAGAGTTTTGAGGCTTGCAATTTTGCTTTCAGTATTTTCTCCTTTATGCTATGCTTTAACAAATCCTTGGTTGCAGGCTGTTGCTGCCTGGAGAACTAGAAATAGTCAGGATTTTTCTTTGACACGCCAATAGTAGTACTCCATAATTCCCTAGACAAATAGTTTTGAGCAATGCCAGGTGCTATTTTGGAACACACCTTCCATAGTGTGTTTTGTGCTTGGGAAATCAACAAGGGTCTTGCCTGTGACGGGGCAAAATTGTTGCCAGTACCTGAATGTCCCAGTCACTGTTCAGCTTCAGAAACAATGCAGCTTTTCTTCTGTATCCTCATTTGCATCCCTTTCTGCTCAGCTTTGTCTATCACATCTTTTTTAGCAAAAGATAGACACACAGGCTCTGAATACCATATGGTATAATGAGCCAGGTAGAAAAAGCATTGACTTTTTAGCAGAATATCACTATCCTGGCTGTCTGGCTTTGATTTTTCAGGAAACATAGCAAATTGATCGGTTACTGATGAATTATTGCCTGACAGTCCATCAGCTTAAATCTGTAGGCTCTGAAACTGAGTTAATTTAAAGAGTGTAATTTTTTTCTGATTGGATTTGTCATCTAACCAGTCTCATAGGCAAATGTACAAATGTGATAACTGATACAAAAATATGCATAGTTATCTTCTTCAGTATTAGGATCTTGTGTGGGTACTGCTAGCATATAGAGAATTTAAGGTCATTTCATTTCTATTTCTGTCAGTGATAGATGCAGTTGGATCATGTGGGAGAGCCTACTAATTGCACATGAATATTATAATAAAGCAAATGCCGCTGTACTAAAGAGGAGCCAAATGGATGTTGAGTGAATAGAATGTCAGGGAGAGGTTTCAAGTACTGCCAAGCTGAGGGATTTTCCTATCGGGGGGGGCGGGGATTGTGTGCTGGATAAGTGGCAGTCCCTTCTAATTAAGGTGACCAGATTATGGTTAAGGGAATCTGGGACAGAGTAAGGGAATCTGAGACGAGGGGGCACCACTGCATACGCATGCACACACCCTGACCTCATAGCTCCTAGGAACCCTGAGGGCAGACTGGGACAGCACAGAGGCCAGGGCTGGGCAGAGGCTGGACCTGGCAGGGAGTAGTCCCTCCTCCCTCACCACATGCAGCCCAGGCCTCAACAGCAGCCATCCTGGCTCCCTGTGCAGGTTCCCTAGCCCTGGCTTACCCCACCCCAGGCACAAGGAGTGGTGCCCAGCCCAGCCTGTCCCCACCCACCTTCCAGTCTCTGCTTAGGAGGAGCTGGGCCAGGCACTGTGGGCAGCAGCAGCCTCTGCCTCTGCTTGCAGCAGCCAAATCCCAGGACTTTTGCTGCAGTTTACACAAACTAGCCCAGCAGCATATGAAATCCAGGACATATTGTCACTCTATTTCTAATGCACTTCTGGTTGAATAGATAGAAAATGGGGAATTGGAATGGTCAAACAGAGGGAAACCAATAGTGGAGGGCAGCTCAGAAGTCATTAATATACTCGCATCTTCAGAGGTGATGGGGATTCTCACGCTTCAGCTCAGTGCTCCAGAATGGACAATATCTTAATGGCTGAGGAAAACCAGCAGCCTTGCTGATGGGCACATACAGTAACCATGTAGCTAGGTCTTAGTACTGCTCCAGTTTACCATTCAAGCCTGTTCTGGAGGTTACTTTGACAAGAGGGAAAGCATCTATATTAAGACTTGCAAGGAATTTAGGTTTTATACAGATCCCATAGTTTTTGGAATGAGGGTCCTGCAAAATGAATAAAACCAAGGTATTATTTTAAAACAGTGAAAAATGTTTTCTTTGTAGGGATATTCTGGATTGCCTGGGAGGATCTCTGCCAGTATTATGATGTTATTTATTTGAGTTGGAACCCAAGTCTTTTTAAAGAATCTACATGTATTCACAGGTTGGTCCACAGAAACTTTTGATATTAAACTCCCAGCATTTGAATAAGTTTGGTTTTTAGTGCATGTTACACTGATGCTTAAAAATAATGTTGATGTGGTGCTTCCCTCCTTTCTGTACTCCTCTCAGTCCCTGGGATGTGACCATTAGATGGAGTCAGGTTCTGAATGGAAAGGCAGAATGGCCCAATTTAACAGCTATAGTCTTGATTATGTTTGAAAATCCTGTGTGCCCCTCCTCTGACCGTAGAGGAGGTACTCTGTTTAGAGATGTTGCAGGGTTAATCATAACCCTTGTGAGGGCACATGAATAGTAGAATTTTTACCTATAGGGACATAGGGAGCAAGAAAAAATCAAGCTCTACTGTGGTACCCCTGCTGAACATGGAGGGGAAGCCCACAGTTGACCCCTGTGAAAAGGCAGAGCTCCTTAATAATTACTTCACATCAGTTTTCCTGAAATCAGGCGAACTGGTCATCAAACCAGGGGTGCAAGGAATACAGCAATGACAGTGGTCCTCATAAAATCAGTCCAAAACAGGTGATAACACTTTTAGATCATTTGGATGTTTTCAAGTCTCCTGGTCCAGCAACCTTCACCCAAGAGTGCTGAAAGAGCTTGCCAAGCTCATAGCAGTGCCTCTGGTGAGGCTGTTCGAGGAGACGTGGAACTCAGAAGTTTGTCCCCCACAACTGGAAAAAGGCAAACATGATTCCCATCTTTAAGAAGGAAAAGGGGGGTGACCCTGCCAACTATAGACCGGTCAGTCTGACTTCGGTCCTGGGAAAGATCTTTGAAAAAACTGTCAAGGAGGCGATCAGCTGCAAGCTCGCATCTGGTAGGGTACTGAAAAGCAACCAGCATGGCTTTGTAGAGGGGAAGTCAGCAAGGTCTTTGATACTGTTTCCCATGAAATCATCTCAGTTAAGTTGGAAAGTTCTGGCCTAGACCAGGCTACAGTGAAGTTGGTTTGGGAACTGGCTCAGCGGCTGATCTCAATGAGTTGTAATTGATGGGGTGGCCTCATCCTGGAAGGCCATCTCCGGTGGTGTATCTCAGGGGTCAGTGGTCAGGCCCATGCTCTTTAAAATCTTTATTAATGACCAGGATGAGGGAGTAAAAAGTACAGTGATTAAGTCTGTGGATGATACCAAGCTGTGGGGACAATCATAGATGAGAGGACAGGTCAAGGATTCAGGAAGACCTTGACAGGCTGGTTCTATGGGCTGAACAAAACTATTTAAGGTTCAACATGGACAAATGCTGGGTTCTTCATCTGGGTAGGAAGAACCCTCACCATATTTGTACAGTGGGTGGTGGTTCACTGGCTGACACTGCATCTGAAAGGGACCAAGGGGTGATAATCAACCGGAAGATGAATATAAGCCATCAGTGTGACAAAGTTGCCAACAGAACAAAAGAAGTCTGGTGCGCATCAGCAGATGTGTTGCCAACAGATCCAAAGAGGTGCTTCTCCCCCTCTATTCAGTGTTGGTGAAGCCACAGCTGGAGTACTGGGTCCAGTTCTAGGCACCATATTTCACGAAGGATGTAGACAAGCTCAAAAAGGTGCAGAGGAGGGCCACCCGTGTGATCAAGGACCTGGGGAACAGGCCTTATGAGGAGAGACTTCGGGATCTGGCTTTGTTCAGCCTGAGCAAAAGAAGGCTGAGAGGTGGCTTGATAGTTGCCTACAAGTATGTCAAGGGAGAACACCAGGACCTAGGTGAACAACTTTTCAGAAAAGTGCCCCCCACTCCCCCAGGAAGATGCTGATGCATTCCTTTTAAATCCCTTTGCTGGCTCCCTGGCATGGTCTTGTCACATTCAGGCTTCTTGTCTCCCTCCTGAAAACTGTGCAACTTTTTTCCTATTTTTCTGAGCTGGTCTTGCCTTGTGTCATCTTCCCCATGTTGCCAGTCAGTGTGAGTTCACCACCCTTGTTTGCCTGTCTGCCAGCTTCCCAGAGACTCTTCTCTCCCTTCCTTTGTACACTAGGCTTCAGGAACTCATCTTCAAAAGTTACTGCCTTCTCCAACTTTAAACCAGCTTGAAATAGTCCAATTCTGCCACACTGCCTACAGGGAGACCAATTCATGTGTATACTAAGTGGGGAAAGAAAAGACAAAATTGTTTCTGGTTTCCCAGAGCCCCGGTCTGAACCTAGGTTGTCAGAGACTGCTTCTTGCCTCCTTGGAAAATGCATGGTGCACATGGCTGCTTACAAACAGATATGCAACAGGAATAATCGGGACCAGCTAATTAATGCAACATTAACAGTTTTGAATAAGGAGAATTAAAGAAACCATCACAGACAACAAAGGTCTGTGTCTCTCTCCAGTTTGTTAGGCTGTTTAAAGGAGTTTCAGTTCTTTCTGTTTTTCTTCCACCTATAACATCCTCTTCTAAGCAAAGCATGATGGTTTGAAACAATGATCCAGGCTGCTGCAACTGGTTGGAGCAGATAGTGAATGTTTTATGAAATGTTCTGAATAAAAAAGTGTAGGGACCATTTTTTTTCCCCCAAACTAGCTATTGTATAATAGCTGGGCTATGGTTTCTGGAACCATATTCTGGAACAGTGGTTTTAAGTCTGTGGTCCATGGACCTCTGAGGGGTCTGCAGACTCGGAGAGGTCTGCACAAGATGACTGATCAATCAAAAGCACACGAATACCCACACCTACAATTCAAAGGGATCCATACCTCCATTCAAAATTTTTTAGGGTCCACAAATGAAAAAAAAGATGAAAACCACTACTCTAGAAGACACAGGTTTCCTTCTGAATATCAGTACTAGCATCCTACATGGCAATCATTTGCTACCTTCTGAGTGTGTCCAGAAGTGGGTTTTATCTTGTCCTTTTTGTTGTCTGTGCTCTTATCTGCTGAGCCAAACCACTGTTCTCTTCCTGATCTAGCTTTACTGATGGCTTTGCTGCAACAAATACCAGGGAAAGCATTTATTACATAGCCCTATTTTTGCAGCTAGTGCCACAATTACAGCAATTATCCATTGCAGTTTGCCCAGTTTATCTTTGGATTTGCAGGTAGGTTTAGAGATATGAATTAGCATCTTTATTAATCAAATTATTGGTATTTATTAGCACTTGGGATGCAAAGCAAGGTCCAGTGAAAGATGCCTACAGCCTGGCTAATAATCCGCAATACAAACTGGAGGTACAGTGTCCACAAGGTGGAGCTGCAGTGTGGATCCTGCTTAGCAGACACATTACAGACAAGGTATTAAGTTCTATTCTAACTAAACCAATACTGGGGTTCTTTTCCTGTATTGTTTGTTGTAATTGATCATGTGCATAGAGCTAGATACAAGGCTGTCTACTTCTCTGCATTGTAATAAATGTTACTTTTGTGTTTTCTATAAGTGTAGGGAACTAAAAAGTGACCTATCTGCATTGTAATACATAAATGTATATAGTGTAACTCTTTCGTTTGGTCCACATATAGGATATGAGTAATATTATGTTAAAATATATGCTGTTTGTCTAGTTCTATTCACAGTTCAAAAACTTGAGGTAGACTTGTTACTTCGCCACCAGGAGACTCTAGCGGACTGGGCTGTCAGTGAAGTTTATTGAAATTTTTTTAGTCTTTAGTGGGAGCAGTCTTGGTGCATCCTTAAGCACCTTGGTGGATACAAATCCCAGATCAAGCCATGTGCTAAAACAAATGCAGTAATGCAAATTTTCGTGTTTTCAGTGCCTTCATAACAGTCTGGATCAGTGTGCAACTCACCATAATCATCTCTTTATAGGATGACTTTGCTCACAACCGAGAGTTCATTACACTGGTGGTGTACAAAACAGATGGGAAAAAAGTTTACTATCCAGGTATGGGTACAAAAGTTGCCAAGAAAAGTATGCTTGCGGTTTAATTAAGATGGAAAAGAAATCATGTTCAGAGTCATTCATGGGAGGGGCGGGGTTTCAAATTTTGACATAGTGACTTTTGCTTTTGACCAACTTGCAGAGTCTCTGGGATGTCTGTGCCACTGTTTTCTCTTTTCCTAGAATAGCTCAGACTTGCTGACCGTTCTGATTTTCAGAAGACTTGCCCTGTTCCCAGAATCTACTGAACTTAAGAAGAGCCTTTCTTCCTTTCAGTGTCCAAAACTCCCCATCAGGAGTTAACCATGCTTGATTTTTATGGTAATACTGCACTGTCATTGGAACCAGGCACAGGAGGAGATAGGCATGCACTCATTCCTAGAATGCTTTGCTAAGCATTTTACATAGAACCCGCACAGGAGGGGAAAGGTTCAAATTCTAGCCAAAACGCATTAAGCTGCCTAAATCTCCTTCTGAATCTGGGCTTTAATTGTCAGTCATGTTCTCATACGTAGATTGCTCTTGCCAATTACACTGGCCCATTGAGAGGTTTTTGTTTTGTGTTAGCTGTCAGAAAGGGCAGATCCCATCATGTTCAGTGAACCATGCCAAGAAGTTGCTTTAGATTCCAGGCTGTTTCTGCAGGGAAGGTCCTTTGGGATCTAGGCAAATCGTCATCTGTATTTCCAAAGAGAGGGTTTCATTAAAAGTATTTTGTTCTTTCTTGGTACATCAGTCATGTCTCTGACTACTATTAGCAGCAGCACTTATGTGATCTTTTGACTAAAAAGTGACCTCCCTAGTGGGTAAAGTCAGTCTTGGTACCGTAGAGTGATTATTTCATCTGTGCCTAAAAGATCTTCTACAAGGGGTTTCTACCCACAGGTAGATCTTTTAACTTGAACATAATATCTGCCTAAGTCTTGTTTTATCCTATGTCCTAATTTATTTTATGCTGCTTTTAACCCCTCTCACAGATTCAGATTATCTTAAAGTATTGCAACAGATTTGTAGAGCTGCAATATTATTTTTTCCACATCTGTTCAGATGAAACCAGGGCAGTGCAATTCAATTGTTTGGCACAGAGACCAGGATTTCCCAAGCCTAAGCTTCAATTTGTTACCCTCCCTCCTCTACACCCCCCCCCACCTCCAGGCATTTAAAAGGGACGTAGTCCATGCAAAAGAAAATAAAGCCTGATCCTATGCCTACTCAAAGCCAGCAGCTAGGTCCTCCAGATTTTAGTGGGGCAGGAATAAGCCTGAAGAACACCCAAGGTTCCAATAAAAGTCTGAGCTTTCCTGACATGTTCTTAAGCACTGTCAATGTCTGGCAGTGTATGTTAAATAAATTACATAGTGATGCAGTCATTCAGATGGATCTCTTATACAGGTAGTTACTGCAATCAAGTCCGTAACTATAGAGCTGTCAGTCTGTGCTAAAAGTGAATGCATTATTTGAGGGGGAACAATACAAAAAGGAGAAAACAATATTGTAAAACTTCATTTTTAGAAGAATCCAAAATAGTTTTGGTTTTGGTTTTTTTAAAGCCTACATCCTAGACATGGATTCCTGGACTGCCTTTTGCCATGCTCTAAAAGGCATGTCTGTAAGAGACGTCTCTTAGGAAGGACTTCCTGCTTAAATTTTTTTTTTAATAGGCCTACATAAAATCTCAGTATAGGAGCCCATTAAAATAGAGGTGTCATACCTGATGACTCCCTTTGAATTCATTGGAACTTGGATTGGACCCTTGATGCAGGACTGAAGTTGTATTTCCCAGCATACCCTGGGAAAAGTCATTCTTGATTCACCAAGAAGGTACAATATTGTGCCCAGTTTCCCAAAAGCTAATTAGGCATTCACTGAAAAGACTCCAAAACACGTTCAAAAGAAAGCTAAAGATGCTGTTGTGTTTAAAATAGCATGCCTGGGTACTTGTAGTGTAGTCTGGTTGCTGTCTGTTTGGTGTCGGTAACCTAACTGCTCAGCAGAAAGTACACCAGTGCAAAATGGCTAATGATTGTCAACAACCCTGGGGGGTTTTGGTGATGTGGTAATATGCACTTTTTCCACCCCCAGCTGACCCATCTCCATATATTGATGGGATTCGGATAAACAGCCCCCACTATCTAACAAAGATAAAGCTGACCTCTCCAGGATCCCACACGTTTACCTTGGTGGTGTCACAGTATGAGAAACAGAACACAATCCACTATACTCTCAGGGTATGTATTAAAAACAGCATGCAAACATATTATAATAAATTTACATTCACTGTTAAAAATATGGGGGAGAGAGTGTCCATGACTTGGCAGGGTTTTGTAAAATATCTGTTCCTTGAAATAAGTATTTGAAGCCGTTTTACAAGAAGTATTTTTGGATAAATGTATTTATTTTGGGGAAGTGTGAATGATAGACTTGAAGCACTGGAAGAAGGCAGACATCATGTAGGCCAGTGCGTTCTGGTTCTGTTTCTGTAGGGCAACATAATGTCAGTGGATTTAGTTGCATAATATTTCAGTCCGTGGCCTTCCTCAGTTTTTATGGGATTTTCTGAAGTAGTATCCACTAGGGACTAGGTTAAAAAGGTAAAAGTATTTTTATTTCTTATAAGTAAAGGCCAAAACATGACCCAGCTTTCACCCACCTTGGATTTTAATTGAAATGGCTTAAAATATTTTCTCACTGCTTCTCCAACTCTTTATGTTCACGATGAAAATTAAAGGTCATTCTCTAACTGACAGATCTCATGCCAATGCATTAAATGTTTCCTTTGCTACTAAAAGTAGTAAAACACAGCTCATACACACTGCCTCTACACTGACACTAAATTCATTCCATAGAATTGTTGCATTTCAGTCGCACCTGTCCCAATCCAGCCCTAGGTTTCATGCTTAAATGCAGACTAGTTTGACAGGCACTGCTGAAATGAAAACCCACTGTCCTAGTTTAGTACCTTTTGTTGGTCCCTTTATTCTTTTAATATCCCGTGACTGCTCACAAATAGTGAAAAATGAGAAACATTTAAAAGTACTGTATAAGTAGGGCATGTTTTAGAGTGAACAGAACTGCTTCCTGTTTAAATACTAACCTTGTTCCCCACCAAAAGACATGCTGGGAGGAGAAAAGGGAGGCTGTAGAGAATTATGGCTGGAGCCCCTTCACCAGCCCAATGCAAAGGGGATGACATGGACAGCAATATTGAATGTTACAACGCTTCAAGGAGTGTTAACTGCTGTTCTCAAATGCCCCTTTCTGGACTCTAAGCATTCATTCTTCTCACTGGCACCGGCCCTTTCCTTTCTGTATTTTACTTGCACTGCTTAGTGTAACTTTGCATGCTGACCACATTGAGTAGCTAGTCAGAGCATGGCGAAACAAGACAGAAGTAGCATTAGAGGAACAGGGACTGCTAGAGTGGGTAGTGGCTGCCAGGAAACATCTCAAAAGCACTATGTTTACCATCTTGAGGAAGGGACATGGGCTTAATAAAGGGATACTCAGCCTATGGCTTGAGCCATAATTGGTTCTCTAGCACTTCACAGAGAATGTTACTTGTGTGCATGCACGAACTGCACACCTTGGCTGTGTCTTTCCTGCCTATATGCAGCTACATGCTGTAGGGTACTGTTTTATCCCCCCCCCCCCCCCCCCCCCCCCCCGAATTGAAATGTTTGCCACAGTTAACCTCAGGGGGTGAGATCAACACTGGCTCTGATTACTGATTGTGGGGCTTCTGAACTAGTTGGAACTGAGTCATTGAGCTGATGGTTGGAAGGGGTGAGACAAGTAGACACTCTGGAAGGATTCCTGTGGATATAGATACTTATGACTTTCTATAATATCACCTTTTATAATACCAGTAGTGTCACTGAGCCTTTTTTTACCTGATCTGAGATGGAAGGGAAATTCAGATCTCCAAAGCTGAAACATGCATATAGCCTCTTGCAATGCCTTTAGGTCATAATTTCATACAAGTGCACATGTGATTCACGTGACTGAATTCTTCTTTTTACCATGTAGGTGTATTCAGTATGCAAGTTCACCTTTTCCAAGATCCCTACACCATACACCACCTCCAAAAGGGTAAGGAAATAGATTTTTTTTTCCCTATATATTTCATTGAATAATAGTCCGTGGTCCTGCCAAATTCTAGATAATGGGAAAGGACACTTCTGCATGTGCTTTTCGTAAATGTTTGTATTCTTCCTGCAAGAAGAACTCTTGACAGCCACTAATTTCACCTAGATTTAACAGGAATGTATTGTGCATCCTTTACTTCAGTTAAACCAGGACTGCACTACAAGTTTTCCTCCTACTAGACAACCACATCTGCAAAAAGTCCTTTGTTGGTGTAGCTTATGTCATCTGAGGAGGTGCTTTTTCCCAAATGAGACTACTCCTTTTGCCACTATAAGCTGCATCTGCATTTTGGCATGTTGCTGTTACAGCTACAATGAAAAATCCTTTATGCCACTTATTGTGATGCTCTGTTTAAATGCCCTGCAGTGATCAGAACTGTTTTGTGACAGAACTAGCTTATCAGAGCCCAGCAAGAGGGAGTTCCTTTATTCCTCATCTCTGGAGACCAACAATACCAGTAATAAAGGACTGCTAGCTTTATGGAGGTAGCCTTTGCTATTAAACAGCATTAAGAACCAAATGTTATCTAGGTACTCAAGATCCAAAAAACAAAAACATTCCATGTAAGCTCAAATTTTTTCATACCTGGTATTTAGGATTAACAGCCCACATTTAACATTAAATGATAGATAATGACTCCTAACTAGATGACAGTCTGAAGAAGTTAGAAGCTCTTTATTCTACTGTTTCTATATTGTGGAATGTGTTTAATAGCTTAGGCCTAACCATCTCTTAGACTTAAATCAGCTCTAAATCTGACCTAACAGACATCCTTAGGGTTCACTAGATACTATCCATTGATAAGTTAAGATTCCTGCTAACATATGTGATAAGAATGTCTTCCTTCAACAACTGTTGGAGATGAATATTTTCCAATTAGTATGAAGCAAGGATGCATTTTTTAAATTTGTCATATATTTAATTTTGCATTAACAAAATGGTGTAATTGCAAGAAAAAGCAGCTGCTTATAACGAGTTTTAAACAGTCTTGAGTCTCAACACTAAGCTGGTGAGAGTGATTTGGCAAATCTGGAGAGGATAACGTCTCTCTTACTGACCAGCAGGAGAAATGCTCCAACAGATGGTGTTTTCCTTGAGATCTGAGCAACACTCTTTTACTGCTGGTATTTGTCCTCTTGAAATGTAGTAGCATCTTCATACTCCATTCCATCCTCCCTTTCTCCCATCTCCCCTGTGCCCTTGGGGTGTGTGCCTGGATTGCTGATCCTTGGTTATTGTGAATACAAAATGACAGTTTATATTATGTTTGAGGGTGGAAGGGAGGAGGCCTTTTAAAAAGGCAAAAATACTAAGATGGTGCTGTTTTATTTTCTGCATTCCACCACAATAAGTATTGCAGTATGATTAATGGGCTAAACTGTGGCTCCTTCTTTATCAAATATCAAACTTAAGATTACCAGACAGCAAATTATCTAGTAGTAGCCCCATAATATAATCAAAGGGAAAAGATGGTTACTAAATTATTAATACAAATAAGGGTCCCTTGGCTTTGATCTAAATAAGCAGAGGATCACATTAAAAAGTCAGTGGGAGCCTCTATACAAAAATAGTCTCTAAATGTGCTCCTCTGAATACTACAGAAAAAAATTCTGACCCACGTTGGAGTAAATCAAGAGAAACTGAGGTCAGTAGAGAAACAGCTTTTCACACCAAAGAAGAAAATCCAGGACCTCATTTTTGCTTATTTTTACCCCCCACCCCCAAAAAAAAAAAACAACCCCAAACTGTCTAATTATACTATGGCTTTGTGTTTTGTTTGCTATAGGTTAATGGGCAGTGGAAAGATCATAGTGCTGGAGGATGTGGGAATTTCAGAGATTCCTATAAAAACAACCCCATTTATCAGTTTCAGCTAGAGAAGACTGGGCCATTACTAATTGAACTAAGAGGACCAAGGTTTGTGAAAAATAAATAAGGGTTGCAAGGCTTTGATCTAAATAAACAAAGGATCACATTTAAAAAGTCAAAGTAGGATTCACTGTACAGAAATAGTCTCTAAATGTGATCCTCTGAATGCTACAGAAAACTTGTGAGTACTTGAGCAGGGTGGAATAGAGTTGCACTTAAGTGCCTGTGTACCCCTAAAGATATGGACAAATACACTTTTTAGCTCCTTTTAAAACAGGAGAGGAAGCAGGAGCTGCCACTTTGGAATATGTCACCTGTTAGATCTGTGAGACCCAGTACTGATACAAGTTTTAACTAAAACTTATTTTGACCCTGAATGAGCAAAGTTAAAGTTGCTGTGATTTTTTTGCTACAGTTTTATTGCTATAGAGTCAGGCAGACCTAACAGCTGCATCCTAATGGCTTAGATGAATATTCTTTGATTAGCAATACAGCTGTATGTGCCCCCTCATATACTTAGTAGATGGAATAGGACCTGGCCTAACAGAGAACTTTGTTAAATCTCCTCTGGGGAGATGGGAAGCTGCTTGCAAAAAAGATCAAGAAAAGGAGGGAATTATTTCTGATGGAAATGTTTCAGGTTCACTTTAACAGCTTAAGCAGACATCTTGGTTTCAATATCAGAAGATCCTCTCTGATAGGTGGGAAGAGTAAGTAGAAACCCTTTCTTCTATAGTTCATTATATCAAGGTCAGACCCCTATTGGGTCCTGAACAGCAGGAAAAATGCAAGGAGCCCTCCTCCCCTCCTATAAGCGTGTCTCCTTCACCTGTGAAGTGGAGCTAGCTTGCCTTATCCCTGGTCTCTGAAACTGTAACAGTGTATGGGCCACCCTGCTGCTTGCCTATGGATAGTGCCACTCTCTTCCATTACATAGCTGCACCTGCCTGAGTGCAGCTGTGCTCTCGATTAGGCTAGAGCAGTGATTCCAAGCCAGGGTCTCACTGTTAAGGGTACCTATACCTGCTTCACACAGGAAGGTCAAGAGATTTCAAGTAGAGATCCAGAGAGACAAAAACTTTCTAAGCCCTGTTGTGGTCTTTGTTTCATAGTTGGTAGGGTCAGAAGGGACCGAAGCAGATCATCAAGTCCGACCCCCTGCCATGGGTAGGAAAGGATGCTGGGGTCAAACGACCCTGGCTAGGTGATTGTCTAGCCTCCTTTTGAGTTCTTTGCAACAGAAGAATGACTCTTTTTTTTATTACTATGCAAAAATAGTAAAAGAGTGGAAGCTAAAAGTTAGCATTTTCTGAGGGATGCTGTGAGACTAGCAAGGTGTGGGGAGCCTTGAGTCTAAAAAGGTTGAGAACCACTGAGCTATAGAGGCAGATGTATCAGTGCCAGCTATGGACCATCTTTCGTCCTAAACTTTCCCGAAGTCCAGGCAGTATTCAAATAAGTCTATAGTGGAAATATAGCCATCACTGGGGTGAACTGGGGCAGCTGTTTTACACAAGTGGTGCTGCTTATTGGTCCTTAAGGGCTCATAGAATACGGTGCAGGATTGAAGGGGGAATTTAAGGTAAAATATAATTAAGTTAAAATGTAACCAGTAAGGCTTTAAAGACCGGAGCTGAAGTGGCATGTAGAAGGGCTTCTGTTTAAGTCGCAGCTTATCTGGATGTCTGCTCCCAGTCAGTGGGAGAGAATTTGCTCAGTAATGAGCAGCAAACCCCCCGCAGAGATCACTTTTACACTTCCTCAGTAAAGTTCCTGGCTGAGGGTAGAGGGTTACTGAGCAGTAGGCCAACAGCTATATGTTCCTGTTCACAAAGCTGTGAGAAGCCATGTTAAGTGGAAGCACTTACCCCCTGGGAGCACTGTGAACAAGCCTTGCTGCTGTCCAGACATGAGAAACTGTGGAGATTGTTTCATGGAAAAAACCAGGTTACTTAGCAGTTGCTGCAGAAGCAATAAGTTGACACTCCTTTCTCAGCACTTCTTGATTTGGGGAGGACTTGATTCCAAGTAGGTCACAGGGCTGTGGTACGTCACCCTCTTAAGCTTTGCGAGGCCAGGTTGTCCTCAGTTACCCTGACATAACGTGAGAGACCCTACTGGTCGGGTAAATTTGGACTTCTGTCTCTGCCATTCAGCACAGGCACTGAGGTAGGTAACCACAGGCCTTACCACTTACGCTTCTGGACTTGTACTGCCTAGTAGGCAGCTCCCACACATTATGGTGCTGGGATTAAAATCGTCACAAATTTTTGCAGCTAAATTCATGTCTTGGTAAGCCTCTGAAAAAGTAATTGATGATATTAGTGGGACTGACTAGCAGAAATTGTTGTGATCTAGTTTACAGGTGTTTTCTAATCAGGTTACAGCTTATTTGATGCACAACTTCTCAACCTAGCAGGATTAGTGTCCCCTTTCTTCGAGTTGGCAATGATATATAAATGGTCTCTGTCTTTATTTGTAGACAATACAGCGTTGGGTTTGAACTTATCACAGTCTCTACAGTAGGAGATCCTGGTCCCTCTAGCTTTCAGAAAAAGAACAGTGGCGATTACAGGTAATACCATGCTTGATTTAAATGCAGTATTCTTTCCTTTCAACAAGTATATGCGATTAAACTTGCACTTTCTTTCATTATAGATGCGGCTTTTGCTACTTGGAAGTGGAAAATGTACCTCCTGGGGTTTATAATATCGTTCCAAGCACCTTTCTGCCTCAACAAGAAGGTCCTTTCTTCTTGGACTTTAATAGCATTTCCCCTCTTAAGGTAGCACAGCTTCAGTGACACGGCACATTACACTGCTGTCTAGGGAAACAGTCAAGATTTTACAGCTATGCCACATCCAGAGAACATGGGAAGAACCTATATATAATTTGCATAAAAGGGAACTGCAGTCTACCTGTAGAAGCCCTAGCCAAAGGCACAGGGCAGTCTGCTTTATTTAACTGCAAACAGGCAGTTTACTTACAGCTTTTTGTAGTGCTGGCATCAAAGAAAAAATGCTTCAGATTTTGACTGAAGGTATATTGAATGTGTGAATATGGTTGAAAATAGATCTTTTGACTGTGTATGAAAATGAATCGGCAGACCTTAATTTACTGCATTTTTGTTTTAAATTGAAACTTGATGAAGTAGTGGAAAGAGAAGAACTAAGTATTGAAGTCTTTCCTCTTCTTCCCAAACACAGGGTATATTATTTCTTATGACATAATTCTTAGTAAACCATTAAGAGAAAAGGAAGGGTTCCTGTGTACTGTGCTTATTCCAGAATAACTGAAAGGCATTAGTGCCGTTGTCATGCATGCCTAGTGCTCAGAAGTATTTAGGTGAGAAAATCAATTGCACTCAAGTAAAATACACCTGAATTTGCTGCTTCTGAGCATCAGCGTGTACATTGAATTCATAGTAGCTTGCCACCAGCAGCCTATGCCTTCATTTGGAGGAAGAAGATAGCAATGGCTAGAATTCTCCCCGTCTAAGAGAGCACTTCACTGCACTTCCAGGCACTTTTGTACTCATCAGCTTCTTATTCCTAAGTATGTATGACATTAAGATGGCACATCCCTAAGAACATTTTCTTTTTCCTTCTCGGCACTAAGACCTTTATTCCAGCCTAGTATTTAAAACTGTGGGAAGATTTTTGTTGGCCTAATCTATAAGCAGTATAACACTACTAGTTCCATTTGCAGAAAAGCAGCTGTAACATTGTTAGCTTCATGACTGAGAATCATGATTTTGTCTTTAAAAATCAGCAGTTTAAATGCTGCTTCTCCGTGAACGGGGCTTTTTGGAGCTGAGTGCAGGCATTCCAAGAAGCTCCTCCATAATAAGGCACATGGAAGATCACCTAAGCACCTGTTATGGGTTGTTGTTTGTTTTTTAAATAGTAAGTGTCAAGAGAAAAGATGCATGTTCTTTGACCTTAATCCCCTGAAGTAAATGTAAGAACTCCTACTGAAAGGAGTGGGGGTGGCCCAGATCACCTCCCCTCCCCCAGCTCAATTTTGGTATATATTATTCCAAAAAGAACTACTGCAGTAGTTGAGAGAGTTTTATGAAGGGATTTAAAATCATTTTAGTCTTAAACAAGGCAGACTTCCATTGTCTGTCTATCATTTCTGTTCCCAGGAGTTTTAAGATGACTTGTAACTCAAAAGCCATTTGACATTCTCCTTCACATGGTCCTGAAATGTTTCCATCTGGGAAATTTTCCAAGACAAAAGTTGAACTGTATTTTTGGAGGGAGGAAATTGCATCTGATCATAAGTAACTGAGCACACACATTTAACTGGAATACTGTGCATTGTTATAGAGGCCAATGTTAATACAGTGCTTTCCCTTCAAGTTGGCTACAATAAATTTATCAAGCAGCTTAATAGCACAAGATAGCTTTTGTTTAATCTCCCTGGGTTAAACAGCTGCTAAAGGAAGAAAGTAGTTTGGAAAAAAATGTGTAGAACATGTGCTATTTAATTGCAGTTCTCTGAAAGACCATCTGGGCTCAGAGTTAAAGCGCACTGCCTCTCTGCCAGTAACTCCCTGTTTATCATCTGTGCATGAAAGCTGTACAATGGAAGCTATAACAGATATCTAACAGGAACTCTGGTTGCAGTTCAGCAAACAACAAAAGGCTTAAAGATGTAGGTTGGACTATTAATATCTGCAGTGAGGCTGTGGGGATTGTGATATAGGTGAAAGGAGCCTGCTCTTGTGGGTGAAGCCATAAATCTAACATATCCTTGTGTAATGAGCACATTACGGGGTAAGATTGGTAAGTCAGGCTAAGTCCAAGAGTTGTGAGCCACAATATAAAGAGGGATGTAGGTGTGGCATACCCCTAATGGTCACTTTTCAGGCAAATAGTAGCATGAGTGGTTTAAACAGTGCAACTGCTTTTATAGATTTCCAAAAAACGGAAGCAGGTGGATTTACATATTTAAATACTTCTCCGCCCCTTTAAAGGATAGGATTTTTAGCTGACTGACCAATCAAGCAAGTGGACTTCCTTAAGGCAAGAACAGGCTGTTGACTACCAAGTGAAATGGGGTCACCTGCAATGCAGGAAGTGGAAGTTAAACATAATTAGTTAGTCCTCTATCTCTATCCTTTCTTTCACTTAGCATGGAATAGAACAGATGCACAGAAGTTACTGTGGAGTGGTCAGTCTCCATCCTTTCAATTTATGGAAAGAGAAAATGAGTTAGACTGTCCATTAACTAAGATCAGTGAATACCCTCCTGTTCATAGGTGTCTGCTCTACAAGAAGTCTCTGTCTCTGCCCCATCACCAAGGTAGCACAGTAGCTTTTATGGTGATGAACTGACTGGGAGCTTACAGTCACTTTATTTCACTACCCTACAGCACAGAATTTACTTTAGACTGTAAAACATGCAGATGAGAGGGATTAAGGAAGACTCACCTGTCTGATGCCAGGAGCAAGGATAAGTTTTCATCACTACCACTAACAGTGTTGTGACTTGACAGAGCTAGTCCGTATTAACATTTGAGACCAGGTATGCTCGGTATGAAAGTCTTTTCATCTAGTCAGTGGTTCTCAACCTTTTTTGTACCAGGACCCATTTGTAAACAGAAATGGCGAGTCCCTACCCAGTGCCCGTCACTCCTGACCCACTGCCTCCAGCCCTCCAGTGTGTGGGCCAGGCGTGGGTGTGTGGAGCAGGGGAGCATGGGTGGGGGGGCCCACAAGCAGCCCCTTGCAGGCTGGAACTCTGCCAGCCTGCAAGGGAAAAGCCATGGTTTCCCACATTTTCCTCTTTTAAAGGAGAACCCATTTTTAAAGTTTGTTTGCAACCCACTTTTAGGTCATGACCCACACATTGAGAAATGCTGATCTAAATCCTTTTTAAATATTGCACTGTTACCTTCTGACAATAGAGAACGGTTTTACACTTAGTTGAGGCATGTCTTGTCTTAGCTTTCACCATACAGTAAACAGGAAATGACCAATCTTTGATTTGCAGAACTTTCTGTTGGAATAAATGCAAATGTAGGTGCCCACTTTTTGCATTCTGTACACCTTAAATCATTTTGGTGCAAGACATTTTTTCCTTTCGTTTAAACATTTTATTTAAAAAGGGAAACTGCTGTTCTTATCTAACAAAACTAATAGTTGCAGAGCAAGGATTTTGATCTTGTTCTGAAGATACTTTACCAGATGAGTTTAGTGGACTGTTGCTATCATTAATTGACAGCCAGGAAAGTCCCCAGATGACAAAGCTGAGTAGCTGATTTTTGGGGCTAAAACTATGAAGTTGAGAGAATCCTACAATGGTGTAATTTAACACCTTTACACAAGAAATAGGAGTTGACTTAAAAGGCTATGCAGCTGTCCAAAAACTAGTTGATGTAGTTAGTCTGGTTTCTCAAATCAATTGGTGTCACACCTGGAAGTTGATAAACAAACATACTACTGTACTTCCAGTAAGATGACATGTGCACACATGTACACACCCCCCCTCCTATTTGTAGTTCTTACTTTTGTTTCACTTGTTACCAAATGCAACTCAAGTTTATTTAAGATACTAAATTACAAAGATTCATGTTATATTCACAAGCATGCACTTCACTTGTCACATATTTGGTCATTTCAACTTTCCACTGCTAGATGTTTTGTGTAGACCAAAGACCACAGGTACATTAGCTGGTCTAGGACTTTTCTAAGAAAAGTACTAAATTTCCATGTGGCTACTCTTGCTGCGCGCACTGGACTACATAGTGAGCCTGGAGGATATTTACATACAGACAATGGCACATCCTGCACTTTCCCTTAAAACACATGCACTGTAGACCTTCTACTTAGCTCTTTATAGTGAATCCTACTGTAGCACTGCCGAAGATATTTGCCACCTGGAGGTCCAGAGCTGTGATCTGTGTTTTTTAAACTCTGGGTTAGTTGTCTGGGTAAATCTACCAGTGTTCTGAAAAGCCCCTTCTCTTTATAGCTGCTTTCAACAATAGTACCCACTGTTTCCATCCCATCTAAGACAGTCAACCTGAAAGATTTCATTAAAATGTAGTGTCCTAAGCATGGCAAAATGTTTGCATTCTAACTTTGCATCCAATTGTTATGATTATACACAGGTATTTTACCCAACAGAATAGCAGGAGGATTCTCCACTGAAAATTAAACATTCTCAGTACCTGCCATATATAGAGGCATTTTAAACAAATTTTGCCTATCTTTAGGATTAAAAAAACAGTACAAGGAGTATCTTTTCAATATACATGTTAAAGATAAAGCTTTAAACACTGTGAAGCTAGAATTCACTCCTCATATTGCTGTGTTTTGCTCTGCAGTACAATCTCAGTCCAAGGCTGCTGAAGTGTTCATACATATTTTAAACATCAGAGGCTTATTTTTATACTCTTAACAACATGGCCAGCTACTGTAATTCTAGATTCAAAGATGAATTGAGGAGTCTAATGTGAAAATATATGTAACTGGAAAAAGCTTGCTCACTTGTCTGTATTTCATAGTAATATTCTGCTCATACACATTTGTCATTTATCTGTGTATACAATACACAGAAGTAGCTTTTTAAGAGTTACAAAGAATAAAAGAAGTTTTCATAAAATTCCATGTTTACAGTTGGACATTTTATTAAAGCATCTTTCTGAGTATCAAAGCCAGCATAAGCAAACTAGGGAGCTCTGCATACACCTTTCTAGTGTACATGCAGCTGCTGAATGCTTGAAGTACCCAACAGAAGCAGCCTTCTGCATGTTTACTAGGGCTGTTCGAAGCTTCAGTTGCTGATTCGATTCAGTGGAGCCGAATCAAATCAGGAGACCCTTTAAGTTCTCCAAGTCGAATCAGAACCCTCTGAATCTATTCGGAGAGATCCGGTCCACTTCCAGGTCTGCTGCAGAGCGTGCAGGGTATACCAGGGGGTGGTCCCCTGCATGCTCAGCGGTGGACACGGAAGTGGACTGGAAGTACAGGCAGCCCTTGGACTTAAGACGCACTTGGTTCCTGAAAGCCACATCTTAAGTTGAAACGTAACTTGGAACCAATTTTTCCCATACAAAACAATGTTATAAATGGGGGATTGGTTCCTGAACCAAGGCCCCATACCCTATTTTCACCAAAACTAACCCAGAATCTCTTATTCAGTCAATTTATAGATAAGTAATATAGCTACATTAATGTATTTATATTATAAATAGCAATCATATTGATTTGGAAAGACTTCTTTGAGGTGACTTTGCTGGGCTTTTTGAAGGGTTGTTGGCTGGAGTCTTCTCGGGAATCTTGGCTGCTTTCTTAAAGCCAGCATCCAAGGAAG
Organism: Gavialis gangeticus; assembly: GCF_001723915.1. NCBI lineage: Eukaryota > Metazoa > Chordata > Crocodylia > Gavialidae > Gavialis > Gavialis gangeticus. The sequence goes on along the minus strand of NW_017729006.1, from coordinate 13,500,028 downwards.
TTTGGACAGATGTTCTCCAGGGAGATGGGCAACATAACCAACTTGTTCGCTGGCACAGCATGGTGTTGAATCAAGCATTGTAAAGTCAAAAATAGAGTCAGAAAGTTGAAACAGTGTCAATTTAGAAACGTTATAAGTTGAGGACTGCCTGTACTTCCGGTCCACTTCCAGGTCTGCTGCCAAGCAGGCAGAGGGACCCCCACGCTCCTTTGCAATGCTCCATCCACCCCACCATCTCAGTGTTCACCAGCCACGCCTGGTACCACAAGGTATGTAGAAAAAACTTTTAAAGCTGTGTCTATGGCCGAATCGCTGATTCTCCGAATCAGCGTCAAATCTTATGATTCAGATTCAGCCAAATCAAATTGGGACAGTGATCTGAATCAACTAATCGAATCACTGTCCCCCGAATCAGGCCAAATCTGAATCGAATATGGTTTGCTTCACACATCCTTAATGTTTACTCCTTTCAACCCTACAGATGGGTCAGCTCATTTTCAAGAACAGCTGCTGGTAGTTTCCTAGGCCTTGACACTCTTGTTCCAGTAGAGTGAGATGTTGGAGGTAAGCAAGTGCATTGCATAAAAGAGAAAACTTCTTATCTTAGCTCCAGTGGGACATAATTAATCCTTCCATAATGCAGGTTGTTTGGTAGGGACTTACCTTGTGCCATTTTATACCAGGATGAATTTGATGTTGAGAGGTCAAAAGCAGAAGGGTGATTAAGAGTTGTCAGCTCTGCAAAAATAAGTAGTCGGTACATAATTCCTTGGCTGATTTACTTAACTAGAAGGTAAGGTGGCCAAGCATCAAGTGACACTTGTTAAAACTAACCATTCTTCCTCAAGTTGTTATCTCAGAAGTTGGAATGTGCTGATGATGACCTAAGGGCTAAGCCTTTTGCAAGTGCCAGGTGACCTTCTGTGTTCAACTTCTGCATGTTAACATTAAATCTATCTTCTGAAATCAGATTTCTGTCCCAACAGAGGTGTCAGACAACATACAATATCTCCCCCTCCACTACATACCAAGTAATCCTTTAAAGGCAGATTTTCTTTTGTTGGGTTTTTTGTTTTGTTTTGTTTTGTTTTTTACTTAAAATTGGCCAGTCATAAGCCAAATGTGACGTGAATGAAAGTCTAGTTGAAAGCTATCATGAAATAATTGTTTGGATATAGCAAAGTAGTCAGTGCCAGGGTCTTGCCTGAAAAGTCTCAAGTGTCCTGGGTACACATTCCAATCAAGTACCAGTGCTGAAATTAAATTTACATTAAGCTTCATTTTACCTTACTAAAGACTAGGGCATTTGGCATTAGAATGGCGAGAGACCAAACTGACTTCCTTGGGTGAATCTGGACTACATATGTATACACATGACTACTACTTGTAAACATCCTCTTACACTTAATTTACTGTGGAACTAGATTTATAATAATGGTTGAAATAGCCACTGTTTTAGACACCGTAATCTTGCACAAGTCAAAATAAAATATGGAAAACCAAAATGTTTACTGTAGTGTGAAGAATTTTACATTTACTTTGAGAATAGATACACAAGCGGTGGCAGGGACAAAATACACCAGGACTGCAAAACATGGAATAGAAAACCTTGGATGATACTTAATTCCCATCAAATTAACAATATAAACTGACATGTTTCAGATACAGTATGGTGCTCTCAGAAATGTCTAGCCACCAAACTTAAGTCCTAGGATTTTTACTACTATTTATTAGCATAATTACCAGACACACTACTGCCTAACAGCTGCTGCCAAAACATGCCCCACGCCCTTTCTACTTTTAGTGAATTTTTCTAGGCCATACTAAAAATCTCAAGTCCCTTAAACAGTCATAAAACCTCACACATTACAACCTACAGAAAAATTAAGAACACTGTCAAGCCACATGGGCAATTCCTTTTCTTCATGCACATCTTAAGGGCAAGCCCCCTTCAAATTTGGTAGGTATCTAACAAGACTGTCCTACACGCACCCTTGAATCTTGTTTTACAGTAATAACACTTAAAGTGCTGATAAATTATACTTATGTTCTCAAGAAAAAAAAGAGTCCTGTACTTTTTTGTCACTAGATTTGTCCTTAGAAGGCAGCCACACAAAGAGCAGGTAGGTAGAAGGGGCACGTAGCTACTGAACATCACCATGTTTCTGTTATCCTCTTCGACCAAGTCTTAAGGGCAACTAACCTTCTCCTTGCTGGAACACTGGAGAGCGAGTGAAGGCTGCTAGACCCACACATGCAACAACTTCCCTGTATACAAAATGTTCCTACAGGTTCATTATAATACAGACAAATATAGGTGTTTAAAGGAGACGCCACTTAGATTTCAGGGATTCACTGTATCTAAAGAGTATCATTCTACAAAACTGAAGCCAAACTTCTCACCACCAATATTTGGCTTGGATTTCAGACCCCTATTGGCATGAGTTTACACATGAACATTACCAGTTATTGCTTCAGCCAGGCTGCTACAAAACGGTTTACAAAGGCTGTGAAATATGAGCACAGCTATATGTATGACAATCTGTCCATCCTACAAAGATTTCACTGAAAAAAACATCAGCCCTCAACATCAATTCCACTCCTTTAGTGCAGTTTTAAATTTTTATAGTAAACACTTAAGATTTGGCATATATTAAATAGTTATTGGCACACTTCTTCGGACACTGAGAAGTTCATGTATAAATACCAATACGCCCATTAACCAGAGTAGGATGGGAGGAGAACAATTCAGCCAATCTGGGCAGCTTTTCTGCCTGCACTTAAGCCCTCCTTGATTTTCATGCACTGAAGTGAGAGCTGTTTCATTCGGTTATCCAAAGCCAGGCCCTCAGCGGAGTGACTGTTGCTGCTCCTATTCTTGTTCGCCTTGTCACCCGTCTTGGTCTCAGCCCCTTCTGCCCTATCCCCTGGAAAGACAGGAGTAAAATGTTCAAACTCGAGTCAATACCACAATCTGGACACCAATGCTGCTTCTTTCACCAAAGGATCCGAGAACCCAAAAGGAGCAGTATTGTTTTAAGGAAATATACATGAACTAAAGCTGGTTTCCCAGGTCACAAAAACCTGTGCACTGCCTCACTAAGTGAATCCCAAAACAAGCTCAGGTGCAGCACACAAGAGTTTTAGTAATCCTGCAATCTGAATTTCTTAGCTAAAGATTGTTAAGCAACTGCCAAAGGTGGTTGCCTTCAACAGCTTATTTTATGAGCTCTCAGAAGCAGGATTTTCACCCAGCCAGATATCAGGGATTTAAAAAAAATAAAGTCAAACAAAAAAAACACAGCTCAGTACTTATCTTGGAATAAATATAATGGCAGACTCTAAAGGCAGGATAGATCAAATGCATCCTACTGCTCCTCTAGTACCACTTCTGTACTGAATGGGGGGGGGGGGG
>NW_017729006.1:13459402-13496460 GCF_001723915.1 Gavialis gangeticus | reverse complement strand
AGGGGGGGGGGGGGGCAGACAGGAAAGCATAAGGCACATCCCATTTGGGGATGGATAACTAATAATGTAAAATACTAGTAATACTAGGTGATGGAAAAAATTCAGGTACCATCTCCAAAGTATTCTAGACAACACATCCCACCCCAATGAATGCAACATCCCTGAGAAAGTTTAGCATGTTCCGCTCCTGCTACAAAACTGAACAAACAAACTGACCCCCAGCTTACCCAATTCTTCTTACCTCGTTCAACCTCGCATTCTGGGGAAGATGCCCCACTGCACTCACTTCGAGGACCAAGGACAGGAAACATCATCCCAAATTCAGACAGGGAGACAGGACTGGGCAGATCCAGGCTCCCCGGTCTTGTTGCTGGAGGAAACTGAGTGGGCATCTCACAGGGGCTTGTTGGACCAGAACTGAAACTGGACACTGACTGGGTTTCAGAATCTTCTTCAGACACAAAACTGCTGCAGTTGTCATCCTCAAAGACTTCAGAGGCTACTGGAACATTTAAGGGGCATTCCAATTAGTTCACCTTGTTTCCCCAAAGTAGCTCCCCTATGCAATTTCAGTTATTTGCTTTTGCATCATCTCCAATACATTCACTACTATCCCAAGGGTTGCATTTACAAGCCAAGTGTAACTACAGCTGTCTACAATACATTAACATGGCATTTCATTAGCAGGCCTTGGACAGAAGGAAACAGTCTGCTCCTACTTCCTGACATGAGCTATTGGGAGAAGCAGAGTAATGCAGTGTACCAATATCAATAACAGCTGCTCGTTATGCTAAGCGGAGCGTGTTTTACTTTGCTCTGCTCCTTCCTACACATCCTGTTGTCTGCCTTGTTCACTGGATCGGTCCTGTAATGAGAATATAAGCTGTTCACGACAGGGACTCTCCCTTTAATGAGTGTACTGTGCTTATCACAGCAGGTTACAGATTCCTAGCTAAAATTTAAGCATAAAAGGATTAAAAGCCAGATATGGTGGCAGTAGAGAATGCCACCTTCAGATTACCTTCCTGCTTTTACAGTAGAAGTCCACTGACTTCTGTTGAACTCCCTCTCAAGCAACAACAAAAAAGGGGCCCTTTCCCCCAGTAAAATTGTCTCCCCCTTCTAGCTTTCTTGGTGTGAAATTCCAAATGGTGTTGGCCATCTCCAGTTTGTCAAAATGAATTAAGCCAGACTCTTTGTTTAGGAGCAGGTGGGGGGAAATCAGCCAACAATAGTTCCATTTTGTACAATGCAAGTGCTAGACATCTTGTCAACACTAACACGTTTGGAGCTCATGTACCAGCACCTGACATGTGAGTAGCCTTGGCCTTAGACGGGTGACTCACATGCATCAGCCTTTGCAGAACAATCCCCCCATTCATTTTAGATCATAAAATGACCTAAGCTATCTTCAAGTCCTCCCACTTGGAAATCTCACTATTGTAAGCAAGGTTTGGAGTCAACTTAAAAGAACACTGGGAGCAAAGAAACAGTATTAACAAGGGAAATCCACAAAGCAAAGTTTCAAAGTTTTTTTTCTTATCTCATCAGCCCACAGTTCTTGCTCACTTACAAACATGAAGGGCACAAACAAGAAGCTGCTATCTGCTGTTTCCAAGATCATTAGCTTTCATGTACTATAAAAGCCACATTACAGCACTGACCTAAGAATATTTCAACAGATAAATATGTAACACCCACCTCTCAATTTTTTTTTTGTACTGGGACACTTTGCTTAAAAAGTGCAAGATTGTACAGCAATATTCCAGCTCCTCCACACTTTAGTACATAGCTACTTCCCGCTCAGCTTGCATTGCTCACCACACTTGAGGTAATTGTGGATAATTTTGCACGGAACGAGCTATCTGTTGCACTGAAGTCAGTTCATTTGATGCAATTCTGACTAAAAGCTACAGCTTATGTTTTATTAATCAATGTACAGGGTATTAAAGATCCAAGTAACAGCATCTACCAGCAAAAAAAATCAGTGCATGATGCCTTGAAATCTTAACTAAGCGCAGCAGACAGAACTTCTTTCAGTAGTCCAGGTATAAAAAGACATGGGTAGAAAGACATCACCCACCACAATGCGCAAGAATTTACCTCTTACGGGGGTAATACTTTTGCTATTGTGACTGACAGGCACACCCACATCTTTCTCCATTGGACCTTTAATTCCCACAGTCAAACCCCCCACTCTGGACTCATACCTGGGGTGAATCAAGGGGGCAGGGGGTGCAGTCACATCCTCCTTTGATTCCTGCTCTACCCAAACCTTAAAAACATCTGCCTGGAAACAGCAGTGCCCTTTCTATTCAGGCAGGTCTGCTGGGATCTATTGACTTAATGGCTTATTATAATCTAATTCCTGGTAACTGCTCTTCACTTCACAGGTGTTAACTACTCTTCCTTGTTTTCAGTGGTCTCGATCTTCCATTAAATCAAGCTATGCTTTCTTCTGCAATGTTACTATCTGTTAGCCATTCTCAGTCATAACTCTCTCCTATTTCATAGCCCTGCACGTTGGTTTTAGTTCTAGCTAAAAACTTTAACTCAAATGTGGTAATATTAACTCTTGTAAATATTAACTACATACAGTGTGGATCAAGAACGGCGAAGCACTGGATGCTCAAAGCTAGATTTTGTATTATGAATCTGAATGAGATTCATGTACATATCTATTATGACTATAGGGCAAATGACACATCTCTTTTGACTATTTTTGCTTCATTTGTTGATTTTTTTTAAAACTAAATATATAATCTAGCAAACCAGTGCACATTCCAATGCAGCTGCATTTAGTTTTGTTTTGATCTTAAACTGAATACTATAGTACTGGGCCTCTAGCATATTAGTACAACTTCTTGTTCTTTTTAACTGGAGAAAAATGTGTTGTCTTGATGCACCACACCATCTGTACCCCCTTTTCAAAATCCTAAATCTGCCCATGCTCACACCAGTAACAGTAAGGGGTAACTTAAATGAAGTGGTATTACAGAGTCATAAAACTGGTGAAAAATCAGCACCAGATCTGAGTAGTAAGTACAGTGCATATGATCTTGAGAAGCATTAGCTGCACTGAAGGCCAAAAGGGCAGGTATCTCCAGCCCTGATTATCATCATCACACTGAGCAAGCATGACCTTATGCAAAGTGCCAGGTCTGACTGCCCTTTTTACATGGCAACATACTGGCAAACCCTATCCCAGCTTGTGTGTAGGCAAGGTCAAAAGGCTTACAAGAGTTGAATGGTTTTCACTGTACCACTACAAGCACAGCAGTACAGCACCTCTTGAATGGATAGTATTTATACTAGTATAACAATGTCTTTATACAACTATAGCTTTTTCCCATACTAGCAAAGTTGCATCCATCTTGACCACCCTCAGCCAAAGCAAACTGTATGGAGCAGTCTCCAGAACAACTGGATAAATGCTTTCAGAAGCTTGTATTCACATCCATTAATGTTTATTGACTGCTTCTTTCCTACAACGCTGTGCTTTTCAATCCCTGCCATGCTAGACACAAGGGGAGTATTTCCACTCTACTCTGTTTCCCCAAGGACTGAATTCTCAAGGGTTCAGAAATTGTCAAGTTGGCTGAAAGCATAACTGAGTTAACCAAAGCCACAAAACACCCAATCACAAACTACAAGACATCAATAGCTTTCTTCATCCAACATTTCTTGCAGCACAAGACCTGCTTATGGCAGTTTCTAAGTGTACAATTTTATACTTACTGGAGATGGTGTCTGCCTCCAGTTTGCTTGCTGAAAGGTTTTCCACTGAAGTGTTACTGCCTTCAGCACCCACACCGCAGCCCCGGGGCCCCATTGCAGCAGACCGTCTCCTCTCATGGATCTCATCTGAGATCATCTCCAGGTTTTTCAAGGCAGTTTTGTACTCTCCCTTTGCCAGGGCCAACTTTGCTTGCAGGTCATCCACAGTCTTTTTTAATTGCTAATAAAGAAGGCATGAAGATTTTTAAAATGCACAAGCCACACATTTTCCACTACTTATGGAGAAAGGGGGCATTTGCTTCTCCATTTTTTGAAAGTCAGTTGCTTTAAGTTGTTCAGGGTCCAAGCTAAAAATGTAACAGACTCTGGCCTGGGCACCACCAAAGGAGCAATGAAGCTGTGGGAGTGAAGATGGGAGAAAGCCAAACAACCACGGAGCTACTACTGAAATGAGCTGGAAAGAACTGGTTATGTGCTACATGCCTGGGAACAGCACAGGAGCTTCTAATAGTCTAGGGCAAGCTGAGCCATGTGAAGATGAGGAGCCCAACAACAGTGCTTAATACAGTATATACTGTGCACTCCACTTCTTTACCAGATAACTGCATAATTTGCATAACACAACAGTGGTCTCAAACTATTGCCCACTACTTAAACTGTAACCAACTCAAGTTACATACGTAGTCTTGTTTGGCACTGTTGTCTACTTTGCAACTTAACTGTTCTCTGGTTACCTGCATACTACCTGCATCCATCTACTTTAACTAACTGTACTCTATTTAACTGCCCCAGAAAAAGAAAAGGGGAAACAGTTATCAAAACATTGCTACTAGAAGCCTTGACAGGAGCTGCTAGTACCACACCCTGATAGTGCTGCGTACTTAAATGTAGTTTGCACTGAGTTTGGATAAGGGCATATATAGATACCCTTTTTCAGTCCCAAGTCTATGCACTTAAACTAAGTTCACGGTATTCTGGCTACTTATTGCAGTGAGTACCACAACTGAGTGATGCAACAGATTGAAAACAGCAAGCACAGAACTACCTGGACAATTATCCTGTACAGATCATCTACACTAGTCTCTGGAACAGTTTGAGGTATTATTGCCACATGTTGGAAGAGACTCCCACACATCTGCACGGGCCTAAGTGTCACTATCACTTCAAGCTGCCACTCGTCACATACGCTCAGCAATTCACTGACAGAACGAACATCAAGAGTTCATGCCTCTCCCCTGACAGAGCTTGGAAGAGCTGAATTGCTTGATTTGTTTCCAAAACACAGAGTGTCTATGTGAACTTTCCATTCCCCCACTAAGCAGCCAATTCGTTTTGTGTTCACACCCTCTGGCTCAGTTTCCTAGCATAGATTTTAAGCTCACATTTCAACAGTGAAGGAAAGCTTATTTTAAGTTTGCTTTCTGCAAGCCTTGATGCCAAAATTGACTTGTAAGACTGGTATCCAATCAAGAAAAGGAAATAGCATCATGTGATTTAACCAAAAGCACAGCTAAGTACAGTTTAAAATAATAAAAACACAGAGTAAATGACATTCATAAACTTCACATAATTTCCAGGTAAAATTGGTCAAATTATATTTGCTTGATTCTAACAACAAGCACAAAGATACAAAGCGGATTTTGGAGCCCTCCTGTTTCACAAATAGAAACAAAGGTTTCTTTGGTGTCTTATCTTTAAAATATGCTTAGTAGGTTCTTCAACATAAATGGCTTGGAATAGAATTTGTTTGGCACTGAAATGTAAGAAAAATGATTAGAGCAGCACTTTGCATTGAATTTCATCATTTTCCTGTAATCGGTTTTTCATGGGTCTGAAGTAGATACATACCTCAAGCTGCACATAGTATTTTGCCTTGAGTTCAAAGTAAGGCCTGTGGAAAAACAAAGAAGAACTTGATACAATTGCTGAGAAGCACAGAAAAGCTTGTAGCGAGAGCTACTTAGACCCACAGCATTAAAGCAGTTATGACAGATGCCAGCAGTTTAATCTGAGACTGCCTGTGTAGACTAAACACCCGCATTTGTAATTTTTGTAATGTTTCTTAACAAGATTGTTATCCTAAATACTATGTGCTGGAGTCTGGACTTGGTAAGTCTGGACTTTGTAAAAGACTTAAGCACACACCAACCATAAGGAACAAAGTGTCCCATTATAGACACATATATAAGTACCTTGCAGAATCTGTGCCTCAAGCTCAATACCTTTTCAGATGTTTTTTCCTGGCAATTCTTTAAACATCCCCACAGGTCTCTGACTTTTCAGAAGTTTTTTTTTTTACAAAAAAGACAAAGGTGGCTCACAAGGGAGGGATGCAACTAGTATCACATCCAGCCACCTTTGACTCTCCAGTCCAAGTGACATGTGCCCACTAGCAGCTTATGTAGCAAGTCCCAAGTGAAGCTCAAACTTGCACATCTGGACACACTCATTTTAGGGCCATTATGACCCTAAAATGCTAATGCTAAAGAATGTTGCATTGCTAAAATATGTCCAGACTGCAGGAAGGATGTAGGCGTCCAACTGCACGTCTCTCTCCAGCTGCATGGTAGTCCAATACTTTTTGTTCAGCCAAACAACAGAGAGGAGCCATACATAAGCCATTTCTTCCTTTAATCTGCAGAATTTAATAGTGTCAGGAGACTACAAGGATATGAAGGATGCAGTTTAAAGCCAAGAAAAAGAATTCTAGCCTAAAGTGTTACAGGCTGTGAACCATCAATGTGTTGACATTACACAGGGCAAGAATGAAACCATTTTACTCAACTGTAATATTGCTTCCAGGCACTCTCACATTTCAGGACCTGCCTCAAAAATCTAGGCAGCCAACAGTCACGTAAATCTTCATATAAAATCAGGGCTTCTACCACCCCTTTTCCTTCCATGTTTTGAGCTGGATTCTGATGTATGTTTTCTTAGCAAGCAGCACGTTACCCTGCAAACTGCACCCCCTGCGATGTCTTGTGAAGTAGCATGCTACTGAACTCAAACCCCTCAGGGTCTGGTTTTCTAATAACAGACACAAAGCTCTGCTAACCCTGATTTACAGCTTGAGCTCATCTAACAAACCTCACCTGCATTAAAAAAAAAAAAAAACACACTCCTATGCCAGTTGTATCTAATGCTTTGCAGCGATGCAATGTAGTTTTGTTGTGGGTGCCTACATGTCACTGTACTCCATAGCTACTATCTGTAATCCAACCAACCACTCTCTTAATATCACACTGACATAGAAAATATCCTTCTTCATTAATATTTTTGGACATGGCATCTCTCTACTTCCTACAGTGGATTGTTTTCCTGCTTGGTAAGCTCAGGCAGGCAACTTCGTGTGGCAATACTTCTTCTTTATCATGTCTCCCGTCCACTCTTTCTGTATAGTTTGCTCCCAATATTCTGCACAGGCCACTGCTTCTGGTGTTGATGTTGCCAAATCTCATGGGGTGCATTGTGGTGCTACAGGGCATCTCAGGAGGTGATCCATAATTTGCTTCTTCTAACAAAAACATTGGTCGGTTGTGTAGAGGCATGGGCGACTAGTGACACCTTAGTCAGGGGCCGTGGCACTTCATCTGGCACTCCCGCTCCCCGGCTGGCGCTTGCAGGAGGGGGACCAGCGCTCCCACCTGCCCCCCGCCCATCGCCTAAGTGGGGAGCATGGCCTGTCAGAGATGCACCCGGTGCTCTCAGGGGGTACACGTGTACCCCTGTGCACCCCCTATCCATCACCAATGCGTAGAGGCCCCATGATTTCATGAGAAAGTTGCATCTGCCAAGACCACCCTTAATATATTCAGGCTCTGCCACATGTGCCATCTGTAACTGGAGCCAGATGCTAACCCCTCACAGTGGGTAATTCCTCACCAGTTCCATTCAACAACTTTGTTGCCTAGTTCCTCCCATTCTTTTCATCGGAGAGTAGTCCTGGCCAATTCTGGTCATGTGATCAATGGTATGGTACAGAACAAAAAGCTATTTCCTGATGAGAGATGGTGCACTGGTTGATGTCTATATAGCAGGTGGCAGTCATCTGACTCTTATACCTGCCAGTCAATGTCACCTAATACTTTCCTCTTGATGTAAGGGGGTGCTATACAAGACAGGGCATATAAGCAGGGAATAGGGTGGGTTTTAGACAGCCTGTTATAAGTCTGCATGTATCATTTAGAGCAGTGTCAATATATTTACTGTGACTTGAGCATGCCCAAGTGGTGCAGATACATTCAACCACAGAAAAAGTACTAAGGCAGTAGTGTATAGGGTGGATGGATGTGTTTCCTACTTAGAATTTGTGAGTTTATGCATAATGTTGTTTTGTCTGTTGACCTTAGTTCTGGTATTTAATATGTGCTTTTTGTAACAAAGTGTACAGTCCAGTGTTACCCCTAAGCAGACCAGGTGTTTCTGATGTTTGAGACTCTGGTCACCTCAGGTGACATTCAGGTGTCATTCCACATCCCAGTTCCTCAGATGGAAAGAGCAGGTTTGGGTTTTGCTAGGGTTGGGTTTGAGCTAATTATTTAGGTAATAATCTGACATTTCGTTCAGTGCCCTCTCCAGGATCTTCTCCTTGTCCTCAAAATTCTTCTGCTGTATGCTAATGCAGAGATCGTCAGCATAGATGAAACACTGACATTCGGAAGGAAGTGGCTGATTGTTAACGTAGATGTTGACTAAAAATGGGGCAAGCATACTGCCTTGTGGCACGCTGTTGTTTTAGGATGTGTGGAGCCAATTGCCCAACAGTGGAAAAAGCAGTTCACAACCTGGTTCCAGAAGTCATCCCTGTCCATGTAGCCTCCTCAGGTAACTCATTTTCCAAAGAATGAGATTATGTTTCACAGGTTTTGGGAGATCTACACACAACCTAACTTCAAAATAAAGGTTTCATCTTCTGAGATTCCAGGTTCTATACTGATACTAGGCTACAAAAAGCAGTTTAGTCAATTTGTTATATTCTCCACTATTGTAAGAGAGCACCCTGCTAGTACATAGGCTGACAATATAAGTTACAAACAATTAACACTTTAAGTATATTGATACCACTGAGTGAATTGTGTGACTTGATTATATGCTTATGCTAAGACCTATGTCCCCGGTCCTTTGAGACTAACCCAAAGACTCAAAGGCCTAATGAGCTTCTAACCTTAGTTGGCATAAAAAAGTGCATGTTAGAAAGTAGTAGAGAAAGCAGCAATTTTTGGACCAGTATTGATTAACAATTCAAATGCAGAGAGTAGAATCCCAGGAGCCAGATCCCTCCCAATGTTAAATTTTGTTTAGTTCCAAGGTTCGGTGTAGGTCTCTGGGGTCCCAGGACAAAGAAGCCTCTCACATGTTCTTCCTTAGTTCCCCAGTATATTAATTAGGTCTTTAAACACTATTTTTTGGAAGCAGACTGGTAAAACAAACAGGACTGTTAATCTCTGCATGCAGTGACCCCAAAGAAGAGATAAGGAAAAGAAAAAAATTGGTAAGAAAGTTTTTGCTTTGTATTCCTGTGCTTGTTTATTCCTTTGTTTTTGATTTTATGCTGAAGCAATCCCTTTCCATTAAGGGTGTCTGAACAGTCTCCTTTGTCATTTAAATAGACAAATGGCAAAGGGATGAATTTGACCCAGTTGATTACCTGGGCACTGCCCATGGGGTCCTTCCTGCGAGCAACATGCTCCAACTCAACTCTTAGTCTCGTAGACTTTAGGAAATCTCAGGTCTTGGAGAGGGTGTGTAAGGAGAGGAGGGACTAACCCCTTTCATAGTATTTTGTGTGTGATGAACTATGATTTTCTTAATACTCAGAACATGCAAAACACCCCAGTGATTTATTATACAGTCGCACAACAACCCTGTAATGCAGGAAAATGCTTTTGTTTCCATTTTATAGATCAAGAACAGCAAGACAGAGAATTTAAGCAATACAGCCAAGATGCTGGTCTAACCTCCAGCCATGTCAACAGAGAAGCACACTGAAGGTTGTGAGAAGAGACAGAGACAGTTACATCTGCCCTACAGGTAGATGGAAACAAAAAACGCAGAAGGGAGGTAGAGGGTAGTTCTTTTAGAGTCACAGATAAATAGGGAAGATGGACAACATCAATGCAGGGAACATGTGCCAGTATGATAATATATAAAAAAAATGAAACCAAACAGTTCTCCAATTTGCACACCTAACATAAATAGGGCTCAAGTCACGCTTAATTGTGTTAGGAAACATCCTGCAAGGTGCTGTCTGGCACTGGAAAAAGGGTCTATGTGAATTTTGTAATCACAGATAAATAAGAATTATCAGACTAATACTCTCAACAGCCAATAGACTAAAACTACCAGACTGGATTTTAAATAAAGTATTTTACGTAGCTAACAAGAAGCTTGAGGCACTTTATCAAATTCGGCAGAGTAGAAAGTTACTTCCAAAAGGTGGCTAACCCAGTTTATTAGCAAGTTGATTATCATTTTAGTCTGAGGCACTGGCCCATGAACTCTAGTTGATGTTGAATGAAATAACTATGTGCTTGCCCACATGCCCATACATTTTCAAATGGTCAACTATTACTTAAAAGCAAAGCAAAAAAAAACCCAGCTCAATCAAATCTTTCAGATAAAACTCCTCAAAGTTACTACTGCCCATGTCTTGATTATTTTTTTAACAAACAATCCTTGCACATCTCAGTTCAGGTAGGAATAAGGACAATCACAGTAGCTTTTAAATAAGGACTGGGAGAAGGAACTCTTTCAACATTTCCTCCATGTGGGAAAATTTTGGATAACTGTCTCATAAAAATAAGAAGAGTTATCCTCTCTAGGCTGTATGAAGCTCATATGGGATGTGAGGTGATGTTCCAATTCTATAGACCCTACCTCTGTATCATTAAGAAAGGAGTGTTGGGAAGAGAAAACTGAAGATAGCAAACAGTTCCTTTAGCACAACCACGGCTAGAACTTCATAAAAACCATCAGTAAGAAGTGGTTTTATTCCCAATTACTCCCCATAGGGCACCAAACCCCCAAGGCCAGGTACACTTTTACCAAAATACGTAATCAGAAACCTGTCTATACCCGTAACAGGACAGAAGTTCAGCATACAGACTGATTAAAAAATGGCAGAATCCAGTCTAAGATTTGTTCCCCCCCCCACACTAAAGGGCAAATGTAATATATTGTTCGCTACCGATCTAAACTATACCGCTTACAGAAAGCCATGTTACTTCGATTGATTCTGCCTCAGGCTTTTTGAATGTCTGCACCTAGTCTCTACCATGAATCTGCTATTTTAAACAACCACTTTACAATACTAAAGATTTCATCTCAGTCCCAAATGATTTTTAGATGAAGATGTAAATTGAGCTAAACAACTGATCAAGCTTTCAAATAGGACTACATAAGACGTCTGCTCCACCCGATTAAATTGGTTTCACTGCACACTCATTTGATTCATCTGCACTTCTTATTACATCTTTCATTGGAGCAGCTCAAAAGTCTACTATGTTTAGCTTTAACTACTTTGTAAGTTGATAAGGAATATATACAGACTACTCCCCTCCCCAGAGAAACTGTAAGCTCTGAGGTCAACTGTTACAGAACATACTATCCCCGCATGCAATAGCTTGGGCAGGAAGTGAAGAGATCATATCCATTTGACATTGTAAGGTGAAGCGAGGGTAATGAAACAAACCCTCACCAAGCTAACTTATGAAAAAGATCTGGTGCTATGAGTTTAATTTTATAACCATCTTATTCGAAAGAAAGCATTTCTGGTAGCAGGATGCCCTTATCCCTGCTCTGGTGATCTTTTCACCCAAGGGAGAGAATAACCAACTAAACTGATGAATACCAGTAATTCTTGCAAAACTATGGAGCTCTTTCTATCCAGATACTGGAAAAAAGCTGAATACAGCTTAATTTATAAAATCATAAAAAAAAAAAGGTGACAAGGCTGTTGACATCAAACAACATTTTGGAGCGACCATCTATTTTGATGGTTCTTGAAGTGCTAATCCTTTTACTCACTATATAAAAACGGTAACAAAAATTGATACAAGTCATTTTTAGAGTGAGGTATTAAACATTAAGCAAATGAGTCAGACAAGTTATGACTTGGAAATACTCACTGGAGATTTAGAAATACAGGATAGGATTATAATTAGTTGGAGACAGAAAAAAAAACTTTAGGCAGACTGAAAGCAAATATTACAATACGCGACTTTTCTACCCTACCAACAAATATACATAGACATCTATGCAACAGAATAGAACCACACACCAAAGGAAGAGGCATCTGATCACTGCACTGCTTATTAGCTATGCCCTCTGAAGTGTCTTCCTTTCCACAAGAAAAGCTCTCACATGGCTTGCTAAGAAAGATCGAGTAAACAAGTCTGATGTACAATATGCAGAGCTGATGCAGCATTGCACCTCTGAAGTTTGTCAACAGCCTCATTGCTTTCCTAACCAAAATACAGTTCTTTGGCATGACTTGGAGGCAAACAAAAACAAGCACTCTGTGTAGCCTCCTGGTAGGTTCAGTACTGACAGAGAATCCTGTAAGCGATGCAGAGAGCATACTGTGCAAGCAGGCTCAGCATTTAAAGGCACCACCAACTGTGACACATACTTAGATTTATTGATAGCCCTTTTCAGTTTTTTCTCCAGCTGTTTCATCCGACCCATGGCAGCGTTGTACTTGGCTGCAGTCTCCTTGTGCACCAGCTCACTTCTTGTTTTCGTCTGCTCCGCCTCCATGACCTTCAAGAGAAAAAAAAAAGATAAGCATATGTTTATCCCCTTCATATCAATTGTAATTAACAGTACTTTCACAACCTTGTGCAGCAGAGTGGAGCTGGGGGAGGGGGAGATATATAGTAGAAACCAAGTCTCTTTTCAATTAATCTACTTTGAAAAGTTTTGGAAGGACCTACAGCATGTCTAGTTAACAAATACAATATTAATGACAGAAGCAGCATACTGTTCTAGCTAAATGTATTCTGGTTGAAGTTCCTTATCTCAAACCTCAAACCTCCCCATTAGAGCTCAGCATCTCCTCAATGCTCCTTAGGTGCTTATGACTGGCTTTACTAGCTCTGCCAGATAGGCTTTATCTTTTCACAAACCTTGTTCTGGCTGGGGCGATACTACAGAAGGGCTTACAATCCCAAATACTGAAAATCTCAGCAGGACTACTCAAAAGAGTGAAGAGCTGCAAGAATGTCCATGGAAGAGGGCCTTCGATCAATTTTAGCTTATCCATTGTCCCCAAGTAGCCAGCATCCAGCCAGCCAATAGCCCATCCATTACTGCCATGCCATCAATGGGAGCTCACTTCCACATTAGTGCCATCAGCCAGCTTCAAGCCATATTTACAAAAAATAGTAGCAATTCAAAGATAAAACTGACAGCATTACTGTCAGGACACCTATGAGACTTCTGAACAGGTAGGAGCCACCATGAATACTGCCTTACTAACTGGACGGAGACACACAGACACACATACATGCACACACAGATTAAGCACATTACATACTCCATGACAGGTCTCAGTTCCTGTCCCACTCAGGAAGGCAGTCTCATGTCTTGTACACAAGTCAGCAAATTGTTCAGACAAGCATTGATTTAAAGTTTTATAAATAATACTTACTGCCTTGTCCCCTTACAACTAAAACAAGATTTACAAGAAAAAAGAAAAGCCAAGTATCTGTCTTCTGTTGCTATGGGTGTTCAACTACATGTGCTTTTGCAAATCTGAAGAGCCCACAGTTGCAAGTTAGGATGCCCATTTCTGTTTCATGGTCCATGAAAACATTTCTTTAATTGTGAAGAGAGGCCCCAGCCAGGTCCCAGCCAAAGAGCAGACTCATTTGTTTAATACTCTGAACACTGTTGTCTTGTCTGTCATTCCCAACATTTTAGCAACTAGCCACAGCTCTCACTGTGCAGTGATTTTTAAGCTCTCCCACTCACAACAGAGCAAGTATTATTACAAAATATGGCTGGACTCAGCTCCCTCCAATACCCTGTTTCCAGAAGTTCTGGATACGTGTCGCTCCGATTACCTTCTATTATTTGAAACATTCCAACACCTGCAGCTTACCTTATCAGATCAAAGTAAGTCTCATCTCAGGAAAGATGAAATGCAAGCACTTTGGTTTTCAAATCATGTTAGTCTCATCATCATTGTTCTATTCTCCTGTGAGCAAATGAGCAGCATCCTTCAGAGTCTGAGCCTAGCAATTAAAGTGATATTCAAAACATGGCAAAGGGGACAGTTTACGGAAGCCGATTGCCCTTTACTTTCCATTGCATTGAGGGTAAACCACTACTTTTACTGCCTTTGTAGCTTAAAGACTAAAATTATAATACCCAGAGTAAAACAAAAGTTCTCACCCCTGTAATAACTAAAAAGCATGTTCCACTTGTCTGAATGCCCCAATTATTCTGCAATAAAAATATATTAAAGAACCCTGCAACCTAAAAAGATTACTATTAAAAAGCAATTTGATTATACCTGAAGGAATATATCCTGCTCCAGTGCCCCTCAACTGCCTTTGTGTATAAATAAGACTCCCATCTTTTGAAGAAAGCTCAGTATTTATAAAACATTCACAAGAGATTTTGCTCTACATCCTGCAAATTAGCTAATCTCTTTCTTACTCTCAGTTTGAAGAACTGTTAGAAAACTATAACGATACAATGACGTTTCCTAGAGCACTGGTCTCCAAAGTGGGATACACGCAAGGGGGTGCACAAGATGATCCATTGGGGTGCAGGAAGAAAATATTAGAACTTCTATTTATATTTATTTTTTATCTAAAAAAAAGAAAGAAATTAAGCTTTACTAATATTTAATATACGGATTGACACTGGTGCCTTCACTCGGTCCGTATGTCAAATAAATAAATAAATATACATATATTGAGGGTGCATGCTCAAAAATTTTTTACTGATAGGGATGCACAATCAAAAAAGTTTGGAGACCACTGTCCTATAGGGTGCATCAGGCTCTAGTGAGGAAGTATCTAAATTAAGATGTGCAATCCCAGAAGATGACAGCGAGGCTGGTTTGCTTTCCTTAGTGCATGACAAAAAATTGCAATTTAACTTTTGCTAAAAGCTCTCAAGCAATGCAGCTGCTTATTCCTTGATGTTCCAGAGTTGACTGAATGCCAAATGATTCTTTGGAAGAGTTTTTGGTAACTGCTACTGCTGGCTTGAGTATCTAGACTTAAAGGTTCCAACTCATGGTATGATGAACGTTGCAAGCCCAAGGCCCAGATTCTCAAGAAGTAAATACATCAAGAGGTAAAGACATCTAACTCCCATTTAAATCAAATACTTTGAGGATCTAGACCCACCACAGTAGTAGACTAGAGGCATCATCCACTTGCAAGAAGCTTTCAGGTTTTGAGAATCAGTGGCCATGTCTACATGAGACATTAACTGTGCAGTTGTCACTGCACAGTCATTTAGTACTTGCATACCCACAGAACCCCCTGTGCTTGTGTTTTTGTTTGCCTCCGACTCAGTGCCCAGCATATCTAAGAGGTGTTGGACAAACTCGGCTTCATGGTGACACTGACTGCGCAGTAGCTCATTACTACTGCGCAGTAGTGTCGCATCACAGTTTGCGCCCTCTGACGCTACTGTGCAGTAGTAACAACCTACTGCCAATAAGCATCTCATGTAGATGCGGCCACTAACTAAATAATAACTACCCAAAAATATTCAGAACATTCTACATTTATTTCCCCTCTGTCAAACCAGTATAATAATTTGAGTGGCTGTTTCTTCAAATCCTTCTAATTTCAGAAATAAATTATTTGTGGAACAGGGAGAACTTCTTCCTCCTTGCCTTATTTTTGTCTTTTTTTGGTTGTTTTTTAGGCGTATTATTTCTGAAAGGTGCCAAATTGACAGCACTGAAAATTTACATTCTCTCTCCAAACAACAGGTACAGGACAGACAGAAGCCCTAGAAGCAAGCCCCAGCCAACTAAAGCACCTCTAGTCCTGGCCTGGGAAGGAAGACTTCTATGAGGAAAAGGATCTTAAAATAAATAAATAAATGCCATGTCCATTTAACTCTTGATTTCTCCAGAACTGCCAACCAAGATGTGCTTGGGTATGCAATGTGGACCTCTGTTTACTTGGAACTAAAACTAAGATTGCCAACTAATCTCATAAACCATTGAACTGCCTGCAATGGGGGACTGTTGGTCAGCATGGCTGGATTATAATTAGTCTTAAGAATTTATTATCAGTCTCCTGACTCATCTAGTCTACCCCAAAGCCCTAAACTCCACACTTGTGTGTGAAGAATGATGGGTTTAACAGGTCCCTGAAGTGCCTGGTTAAGAGTGCTGGTCAGATGAGACCCTTCTGCCCACATTCAGTCTTTCATTATTATATTAAACTTTCTATTTGGCCCTTTCAGAAAGATGTCCAGAGAACAGCTTGATGCATCACAATCTCCCCTACACTGGGCTGCCCACCCACTGTTCTGAATATCTGTTCTAAAAAACAGACTATCCCAGTGGTTCTCAAACTTTCTGGAATTGCAACCCCTCTTTATGCTTTCTCTTTTCTTCTTCTCTCTCCATTTATATTTCCCCTTTCTCTTTTTCCACTTCCCCTTCCATCTGTTTGCACTCCTGCTAGAAGTTTGCCACACACATCCATTTGAGAAACAGCACACTAACGCATTACTAGGGATCCTGGTTTTCTCTGATTAAAAAAAATCCCGATTTTCAGATTAAAAGAAGTAACCCCACATGTACATTTTCCCCCGAAATGGAAAAATGTGGATTTTGGGTTACTTTTTTATCTGAAAATTTGGGCTTTTTATCAGAGAATTTAGATATAATTTAGATACTTTAGGTACACTAAATGGTGTTTCATTTTAATCATGGAAAATGGATTTTGTGT
Source organism: Gavialis gangeticus (assembly GCF_001723915.1). Taxonomy (NCBI): domain Eukaryota; kingdom Metazoa; phylum Chordata; order Crocodylia; family Gavialidae; genus Gavialis; species Gavialis gangeticus. The sequence continues at coordinate 13,479,790 of NW_017729006.1, read as the reverse complement.
TACTTTTTATCATTAAAAATTGGGGATTTTTTTTTAATCAGAGAAAACCAGGATCCCTGCTCATTACCAATACTAGATCAGACACATCCTCCAGGAATCATTAGACCAGGCAACACAAACATACCAACAACTAAAATGGTATTCCATAAAATATATATTTTGGGGGAGAACAATTCTTTACAAGTTGCATCATTTTCCCTAAGAAATTAGGGTAATCCTAAATAAAGAATGTACTCTAAGTACAGTTTCCAGGAGGAATTAAAAAAAAAAAAAGAGCTGATAAGGCAGCTACAAGAGGAAAAAGGAAAATCAGATACCTTCAAGGAAATCTTAATACCAATACCAAAAAATTATTGTAAAAGAACAGGAAAAGGCGACATTGCAAAAGGCAGTGCAAGATTATCATAACTTTTTCCTGGACTCCCCATACATTTGGCAGCTATGAACAACTGAAGTGTACAATACAATGGGATTAGAGGAAAAATTAAAGTCAAATTGTATGTGACTTGTGTTTCACCTAAATCTGAGACAAGTATCATTCTCTCTGCTTTGGTGAGGTCATGTAGACACACAATGGACCAGATACTTCTACAGAGACCTTGTTCAAATGGAGGGACCTCTTAGGAAAATTTGCAAGCAAAGCTATCTAAAGATTATGTAAACATGCAGACTTCTTTTGAAAAAATGTGGAAGATCTTCCTTCAAGCTCTATCTAATCTTGTTTCCTTTAAACCTTCCCCTCCTTTTGAATGACTTTAGACAACATGATTTTCTACAGGAGCATTAATGCCATTAAGTGCCCCTTCACCGCTTTAGACTCCATGCTTTGGAAGCCTACTTGTGCACATTATTGTGCCTGAAACTCCAAGACAGTGACATGTGTTTTTCAAGCTCCACTGTTGAAGACGACACACTACCACCTTCTCACATCCCATAAGCACTGGATTTGCTTTCTTCACTGAAAAAGGTACAAAGATGGCATTAGGAATACAAAACGTTGTAGAAACCCTTTCCCTCTCCAGCCACTTTAAAAGGAAGGTAAGTATCTTTATCTCCATTTTAAAATCAGGGAAAACAAAAACAGGGAGGTGAAGTAACTTGTCCAAAAGCCTACCCAACAGGTCATGGACAAAACAGGGAACAGAAGCCCAGTCTGACTTCCACGATCCTAGCCCCAAGACAACTATGTGTACGAGTGCTCCAATTTGGAGTTCAATGGAAGCCTAATACATACAAGTTTAAGGTGATCAAACAGATTTTACAAAAGCTTCAGGACCCAGCTCCCTTAGGCTGCTTTGAAAGGTGGCAACTTAAAAAGCAGGAGAATTATTCAGATCTCTCCAGCCCTCCCTGCAGTTACTCACAGAAGTCCAGTTTGTTGCACAGAACACCAAACTCTTTCATGCTATTTTTCCAACTATTCAGAAAAAGTTATATCCTTTCAGTAGCCCTTCAATTTTTATGGTCGTGGAAATGTCCAAGAGGCAAGAATTTTTTGTGGCATCTTTTATTGGACCAACTGTATAGTTGGGAGAGCTACTGGACAAGCTTGTGGGCACTGAGGGCCTTTGTCAGGTTCTGTGAGGCCCAAAAAACTAGTCCAGCACCTCTCAACTATACAGCTAGTCCAATAAAAGATATCACAAAAAGTTCTTCTGTGTTTTTTTCCTCACAATTTAAAAACAAATGAATTCATAACATGCTTCTGACATATAGTGCTGATAAATGCTTTTCAGTTCATTGTTACACCAACTCCTCTGCAAGGTTATTTTGCTCCCAATGCACTTGACATTTATTAGCCCAAAAGCTCAGTGCAACTAAAGCATTGAGTTGCAGGAGTTTTCCATCAGAGCAGTTCTGTACACAAATATGCCAACACAGGAGAGAGCGTCAGTATACTGGGAACCTATTTGCATTGCTGGTCACCTACCCCTGTCTTGTTCTGCAAATTGTACTTTTGTTAGGTTTTAATTAAAAATGGGATCATCACTGGTTGGTAACTTAAAAAATAGCTCTGTGTGGAACTAAATATGATCTTTTTGTTATATTGGAGGTGCTTGTTAACCTGGAGACTATACCGTATCTATTTACTTAAGCAACTATGCAGTTTTATATACAGTTTTATTCAGATTCTTCAATCTTCCATTTGTATTACTTGGTGAACAACATTTATTTAGTAGGGTTTTTTTAACAGATGATTTGTGTCACGCTGTATTTGAATGGCAAATAGAATTCAATAAAAATAAACCCAATAGTTTTTTAAAATTAAATAAAACTACTTTACATGTGATGGCTACACAAAAACTAAAATTTAATAAAAACAGGCGCTGCATTTAAACTCATTTATTAAAACACAGGAAGTATAAACTGCAGGTTAGTGGCTGGAACTGATGGTGACTAGAAACAATGTCCTAGATTTTAGAACCAGTCTATCTAATCCTCACACCTTATTTTTATTCATAGATTGGAAGGAGGAAAGAATGGTTTCCTGCTTTTTCAACTCTCAATTGGTTTCTTAACTGAATGAGCTTGTCATAGAACTAAAGTAGTTGAATAAACTGAAGTGAAAGAAATAAGTCTCTGCACCTGGAGAAATGACTATTGCTGCCAAACCTGTCTTATCACTTAACACACACTGACTCCAGATGTTTAGCCAGTAATTTGGCTTTCTTTAGAAGCTTAGCAAACCACATACTTCCTGAATATTTTTAAATTACTGTAATTGGTTATAATGAATTGAAATCCTAGATTATGGCCTACATTTCAAACTGGTTTATTATTTAAAAGAAAAATAGATTGAAAGTGCGATTAAAAAACCTCAAGCACTGCACTGATTATTTTCCATGCTGGATCTTACTAATTGATTTTAATTAGAATTTCCCATTTTAAAAGGCGCACACTAAAATCCCAGTGCAACTGTTCAGAAATAGGCGGTTACTGGAAACAGTAATATGCATGTTCAGTGAATCAGGATTGGTATAGATAACACCATTCTTACCTAGCTCAAGCTTACTAAAATGCAGATACATACTTTCTTCTAAAAACAATTTTGAAAATGAAATTTACTCAGACCACTATGTCAAGAGCTAGAAAGTACAGGGTAGAGCACTTCCCACTCAGGTTCTCAGCCAGTCTATATAGTATGTCAACGTGACCCAGATTATTTGATACTGGCATAAAACACACACAAAGGTCTCCAAGGCGCATTCAGCTCTAGCCACAGGTGACATTTCATTATGGGCAATTCATCTGATAAAAGTTACAGGGTGAGAACACAGAATGGTATAGCTACTATCATTATTTTTTTTTTGGAGAGCGCTATACAGCTACAGTACAGCTACATCTCAGGCACTAAATCCCTGGGTTTTCATCAGTCAGTTGTATTTTTATCCCTAGATTATTCATTAGGGAAGGATTAGAGGTTTAGATGGCCTCAGGAGAAACAATCATCTACGTGAGAGAGACCGAGAGAAATTTCACAAGGATTCATAATTTAATTGCTGACATTTCTTCCCCTATCCATCCCACCAGTGTTAAGTATGCCTACTGATTTTGTATTCAGTTCATCTCCCTAGAATACTTGCATTAAAAGAATGTAATTCCTTAAAAAAAACCAAAAGAAACACACTCCTCACACACATTATGCCACTGCTCTCTCCCACTAGGCTTCTAAAACATCAAGCAATTTAATATCACTTCTTTTTGGAGTTTGCCTTTCATTCATTTGATCCTGAGCCATCCTACTCCTCAACCTTCCCAGAACAGTTGCACACGTGAAAAGACCCAGATAGCCAGGCAGATGAAAGTCTTTTGTTTTCCATTGCTGGCAACAGCAATATGGACCTTTCCCCAAACCGTCTCAGAGCACCCACCTGTGAAGCTGGGCGTGTCCATCAGATTAAAGCTTGCATGTTCCGTGGCTTCCCTAATGTGAGTTGGCTACTGCCAAGCCAAGACTGGACTTTAATTAGTGGGTGAGCACAGTCAACTAAAAGTTTAAAACCCGATAAAAGCCCCAGAGGTTCCCAATTCCCCTCTCCACACCTCCATACTTCAAAAGAAAAAAGCCATAGACTGCTCATTCCAAATAAAGGTAACATCTGTGGAGGGTCTACAGCTGATTACTTCTGGGCAAGGAAGAAAACTACCCTCTTCCTGTCCTTTTGATTTAATGGAACTTCAAACACCTGGCAGTGGGGACAACAACATGAAGAATATTCCATTTCCAAATGCCAGGCCTCCCATTTCTTATTGCATTGTTTTGGTATTGAGTACCATATACGGCAGCACAGACTTACAGAAATTAGTTGTGAAGAACTTTTCCTTTTACAGTCAAGTAGCTTCCATAAAGAGCTGGGCACTGTAAAATAACAAATTGTAGGACGCAGCTAATGTCACAGTACTGTCTGGCCCCACTTGGAGTGAGTTATTTCACTTACATAGCTGGCAAGATCTGACATGACAGATTTTAACACTAGGTTGGTTTTTGTGTATTAAAAAGTGTTATTTTTGCATTCTGTTAAAGTGACAAAAAACTATAGAAAGTAGAAAAATTCTTCCAAGCACATGCACTACCATGAATGCCACTTTCATTTACATAGCACTTATCCTTCTCTAGATTTCAAAGGGCTAATCTACACCTAAAAGTTAAAGCAGGGTACGATTTTAAAGCATAAAGCATAGTTATTCCTGAATAACTCCAGTGTGGGTACTCTTATTCCAGAATCAGAGTGCCTTCTATAGTTCAAATCATTTTGGTAATGGGTTAGGCCAAATCAGAACAAGGCTTTCTTACTTCACAGTAAGATCATCCACACATGGTATTATTCAGGCTCTCCCTACACATGCAGGTATTGGATCTAATGCATGATCCACCAAATTGCACACAATCACGTACGTGTGGCAGGAGGTGCAACTGTGGGATCACGCATCAGATCCTATCGCGCCTTACTGCTGTCATAGCAGGAGACCAATCCTGGACTCCCCCTGCATTGGCAAGCAGCAGGAACCCACAACTGGGAAACCCTCTTTGCTAAGGGAGCTCCCAGGTGCAGGAATCACACAGACGAGATTCAGAACCCCGTCAGCTACAGGGTGTCTGGGTCCCAGCTGCAAGTGAGGCACAGCTGGGACTAAGAGCCCCGTCAGCTGCAGGACTCTTAGTCCCAGCTGTGGGCAAGGCACAGCAGGGACCAAAAGCCCATGTGGGCTCGGGGGCTTCTTGCTCCCTCGAGCCTTTGGGATCACGTTAGCCACAATCCCAAGGGCTTGGGGGTTATGCCCCTATGGCTGGGAACCCCATCAGCTGATGGGCTCCCAGCCATAAGGGAGACCCAGAATTTTTTTCTGCAATTGCTCAGTTGTTCTAATAAAAGGTATCAGTTCTAAACCAACAGTTCTAGATTTTTGCATTTCTTTTTGCCTCAGATTAACACAGCTACAAAATTCATCCCTCAAAAATGTATGCACTCTGCTCAACCAAAGGGGGCCTAGCCTCTCTCTTACATAACAACACACTAAGGGCATTCAGCAAACTGTTGGTGCCCAAGGAACTACTTCTGCGGGGCAGTTCCTACTCCAAGAGGAACTGTCCCTTCCCATCTTCAGCAAAGCAGCTGCCCATTTCCTCCCTCCTCTTTAATCAGTAGAGGCCGAGGTCTCGGTTACCATCAGGTTCAAGGCCCCTTTGACCCAATTTTCTTCCCACTCATTCATTCCAATCCTTTTCAGGGGCAAGGCTACTTGCTCTGGCACCTTCACCCTCGACAGCATCCCATCCCTGCCTTCCCCTTTCTCACTGCTCAGTCAGAGATAAGTCTGCTGGCCTCCAACTCAGACACCAGAGGTACAGGCACAGTAAAGCACACCCTGGACAGCTTGCATAGGGAGTACCCTCTCCATCCTTGATTCACATGAGCAGCAGGTCTTGTACCCATCCTAAATGACTCCCCTTGGACCTATCTATGGACACCAGAGTCTTATTTTATCTTTAATAGTAGAACAAGTACTTTTTCACAGTCCACTGCTACTCATGAGCCAATGTAGCATTATAGATGAACTTATAGCCCCTATGCATTCCCCAGAAGGGGGTTTAGCTCTTACAGTATGAAACAACTAGCTCAGTGAACAGACTGTGCAAGGCAGACTTAGGGCAAACAATCCTTCATCCGTCTTACCCTTTGAGTAGCATGGTTGAGCATCTCTTGCCAGGCAGAGTCAAACTGACGTTTGTCATCCTCCAGCAACCTCTGCTCAGCAAGTGAAATGGTCTCCTTGGCAGCACGCAGCACTTCGGTAGCCCTCTGGAAATCTTGTGTCGCTTTCTGAGCTTCCAGTTGTGCCTAGACAAGAGACACTGCAGTCAAGCTTCAAGGAATATCTAGCATGACAGATTTTAAAGACAGCTTGGCACAGACTATTAAGAGAGACACTCTGGTGCATTTATATCCCATCCTTTCATTTGGCAGTGACACTCCACCCATTTCCTTGCCTGGGTCACTGCTGGTCAGCAAGCTGTTCACACCCAAACAGGGGCATCTGTAAAGCATTATCATGCTGTTCATTCCCAATAAACCTAAAATGCAAGGCATCAGAGCTTTGCGTAATACGCATGTGGTTGACAGATGGAGGAATACTGTATGCACTAATTTTAATCAGCTAGAAACAAAAGAGACAGGAGGAAAAAAAACACTCATTATTTCTGCTCACCATAGCTTCTTGTGGTGTTATACTTCATAAGTATGCACTGAAATCCGCAACACTGTGAGTTCAGAGTTTAAGTCAGTATATAACAAACCAAGCTAAAGAAGATTTTTGAGGTATTATGTTATCATGCAGCATAACACAGAGCTTTCTGGTGAGAAAGCTTACAAATTACTACTCCATATTTCTCTTCAACCCTGTAAAAACAAGGGTATAGTCAGCAGCTCAAATCCCCAGTCCACAGGTGGGAGGAGAGAAGAATGAAGCTAAACCAGCTGGTTCAAAAATGCAGTAGGTTATGGGGCACTGAACAAGTCTTCAGTGGAAATGGATCTGGCCTATTCTCCAACCCTGGGTCAGCTGTTCAAGCCCAAGGGATTCTCTTAACAACAGTGCTTGAAGTAATAGGACTTTAAGAGCTTCGATTAAATAACTGACCTAATAACAACCAGAATTCTAAATGCATGAGCAAGCACTGGCACAAAAAACGCTGCTCACATATGAGCCTTTGCAAGGCAATTTATAATACTTCAATATTACTAAATTCACAATGTAGTAATGAAAGTCCAAATCAGAAGCAACTTATCACAGAAGACATTTATCATCTGGGTTTTCATACTCCAGGGCAGGACACCTAGAAATCCACAGAGATGGAGCCCAATGAAAACATCTGAATTTCAACCCAAAATATCCGAGGACTCAAGAGATTCAGGATTTTAGTTTGGGACCCTCATTTTCACTGACCGAACAGTGACACTAAATGCCAATTGTCAACAAAACCAGACAAAAAAGAGGTACTGGATGACACAGCAACCAATTAAAAAAAGCTGCCAGTACCATTGCATATTCCTATAGCATCCAGTTAACAGATTAAAGGGATTATAAAGTCTACATATAAATGCACAGGCTGCTAAATAATTTAGTACCAATGATTTGTGTTCAAGGTTGCTGAGAGATGGCAGGTTTTAAGATTGACAGATAGATAAGAAATTAAAGGTACTGAACATTTTCATATTTTGAATGGAGCACTCATTTTTATGACCACCACTGAATCATTTCACCTAGCAGAGGTTATGATCTTAAGGTTTCCCAATTCAGTTTTTTTTTTTTTTTTTACTTCTTTCTGACCAGCTTCATTACCAGAACACTTTTCCCCCCAACCAACGAACATCCATTTACTACATAACAGTACAACCCTTTTTAAAGTAAGAAACCCACGATGAGTTATGTCATTTAACTGGAAGTCACACACTTTCCTACTATATAGTAAGTGTTTCCAACTCTTTTGCCTGGAAGATCTTTCAAATACCAAAAAATGCATTAGATGTACTTAATATTCAGTACCACTTCAATGTTTTTTTAAATGAAATTATCAGATGCAAGAGTAAATCTCTGCATTGACTAGATATAATAGAACAACCAGAAAAACATCTTTGAAAAGCATGGCATGGCGTGAGGTGTTTGATCCTAACAGAATGCAAAGGATTCTGGGACATGGGACACAAAGATTTCTGCTGCATGATATCCTATAAAGGAAATCATGGGTAGGTATTACAGACACAAAAGATGGTCACTTGGGAAAAAGACTAAAATTTCAGCTATAGAATATGAAATAAATAGAACAATGAGAATATTCTGAGACATCTGTCTGCAGCGTGTACTCAACACCAGCTGCATCGAGCACCTTCACTATTTAAACATGGGTCAGGAACAGACAACTTTTCAGAGCAAAAGAACCCATGCCAGATCAGAGGCAACAGGACAGGCAGGCACTAGGAGCTGGCCACCGTCAGCATTTGTCCCCATTGGAGAACGACCACAGTCAGTGGCTGCAGTGTGCAGAAAGTGCCCTCAGCCAACGCTCCACGCTGCTGAATCCTGCCAAAGCCCCGCATCCAGAAGCCAGATCCAGTGGTTCTGCAGGCTGTAGGTTGCTGACTCCTGGCACGGATGATTATAGAAGCAAAGTATCCTTAGAGCAAAAAATATTACCCGATTTAAAAAAAGAGTTTCTCAAAGTAGTAAAATACTGTTTCCTTCCCAACCTTCAAAAAATTCTGCAAGCTGTTTAGATTTCCTCCCCTTTATCATACATCAAAAATATATTTCAGCCTACAGCTACTCTGGACAAATATATTTGTGTTGGGAGTTCCTCCCTTACCCCAGGAGAAATCCAGGAACAATCACATCTTCAGCCACAACAATACCATATTATTATTTTTTCCAGCTTGGCTAGCTGCCATCTTGCCTGCACCTGCTCTCATGCTGGTGTCCAGAAAAGAAAGGAGCCATAGGTAAATAAAAAGAAGAGACTTCCAGAAGTCAGGAAAGCAACAACAAGCCTCTGCGAAAAGTGCCGTCCCCTGCCCAAATGTTTCTACTTAGAAGATATCGTGTAGTGTGCTTGGCTGTCTGGCCGGAGCATGGGGAAGCACGCTGCCACACAAGACTGCTCTACAAGCTCCTTTACCAGTCCCTGCAAGGCAGTGATGGGTAACACTGCCTCCCCAAATGATGCACTTCTAATCAGGCAGCTGCTGCTCAGGGCCACATTGCTCTGCCTCCCAGCCCTCCTGCCCTGATTTCTCCAGCCCCAACAACCTTGCAGCCAGCAGGAACTTATTCCTCCTTCCCATCCATAACAGTCTATTCCAAGAAGTGGCAGTAGGTACTGACCTGACTGCAACCACAAACCTTTATGCACTCTCTACAACCAAGTCTGAATTTTCCAAACTCAGGTTCATTATTCTTGACCTCTTTTCTTCAGAAATTCTTACTCCATATTTTATTCCTTTTCCAGGTGCTCCTCCTCCTTGTGTGTTAAAGATTGGTGTGCTGCACTCCCTTCCTCTTTGCCAATTTACTCCCAAATTAAAAGACATCCCCAAAATAGTTCTGCTGGAGGACGCAGCTACTAGTCCTGGTACAACCCCCTCTTGACAAGTGACTGCTCTGCCATTTCAGCCAACACCCCCCACCCAGTATCACAAGAGACATCTCTTCCAGTTAATACACAATAATGACATTGCAGCAACTCCAAACCTAGACAGAGTGAATATATTAAAATTAAGCCAGCACATTCATTCCTTTTTCCCTTTCCTTCTATCAACACTCCCTTCTTTATTTTAGCCTGGTGAGCTACACAAGTCCACAAGCTGCTGAACCAATATTCATTTATACAGAGCCACAGTGCAGCACAGCTACAGCATTCCTTCAAGGTTAACAGACAGCTAAGAATACATTGTGACAGCTACTCCACCAAGCATCTGATCTCCAACTACATGTAGGGAATGAGTGGCAGGACTTGAGTTGCCAAGAGACGGCATAGAAAGTGCTCTGACTGTGCCAAGTCTGCTCACACTGGCTAGGGACAAACATTTAAAAAGCCAGAGCCCAAATTGATTCAATTTTTGCAGGTTAGTCTAACCTCTGTAGACTGAAGCAACTTGCAAGCGGACAGACGTCCACTTTTGACTCTGGAAAGGCAGACACATGCCTGCAGTAGCTCAAGCCAGAAGCCAGGGGGGTGCTAGAGTGAGTCCTTGGCTGCAGGGAAGCTATGCTGGGGTGGCCAGGCCTGGGCAAGCCCAAGTATGATTGGGGACAGGTTTAAACCCCCTCCCTGGCCTGCAGGGACCCCCACCCCCTGCCACTCTTAGTGGCAGCTGTAGAGCAAACTATCATAGAGGGCAAAGGTGAGGCACCTGTCGCCTGCTTGCAGCAGCACTGGGCACTTGGAGTGGGCTGCTGCACACAAGTCATGGGGCTGGGGGCTGGGCCAGACTAGGCTGCGGCAATCCATTGCCTCCCCCTGCCACTGCCCACAACCATGGCCCACAGAAGCCCTCCCCAAGCACCCAGGGCCACTGCGAGCAGGCAGCGGGTGACAGGTGTCTGACCTCTGCCCAGCTCTCAGCTTTGGACCCCAGCCAGGCTGTGCCTGGCACAGGGGATGGCAAGCCCACAATGGGGACTGTTTCCCACCCCCCACTGCCTCCTCAGCCAGCCTACCAGCTAAGCAGGAGGTGTGGGGGGAACAAATCGCCTACCCCGTGGCCAGTGGAGGGGGGAAGCTGGCAGTGGGGGCTTTACCCCCGACCCCCACCCCAGCTGGAAGCTGGGTCTATTCCACAGCAGAGGAAGGCATGACGGGAAACTGACCCTTATCTGACACCTTAGTCAGGAGGGATATGCGCCCCCCCCCCCAGCGACCAGGGTGGTCCCCGCATGGCCAGTCTCACCAACTGACGGGGGAAGTGTCCACGTTTCATCTGGCTTTCTCACTCCCCAGCTGGCCCTCCCACCTGCCCATCGCCTAAGCAGAGAGCTTGGCCTGTCAGGCGGTGGACCAGCGCACTCAGGGGGTGCACGTGCACCCCTTACGCATCACCACTGCATTTTGTTACAGGTTTATACCAGTTCCTGACCACTTAAACCAGTTTATGTGAAAGCCAAGGAGGAGAAAACCTAGCCACTGCCACAGGTTTTCTCCTCCTTGGCCAACTTCACTTATAAGAGGACTAAATGTGCAAACAGTTAGACAAAGTAACTGACTTCTCATTTAAGAGGTATCAACATTACTTGTACTCACCAGAATGTGCAGGACTTCATACATATAGCAACTGGCAAAATTATGGGGGTTTTTTCTTTAATTTTATTTTTAAAAGGATAGTAGGAAGTTGCTTTAACAGCACTTTAAGGTAAAGTCTGGAATAACTCAGTTACTTTAGACAAATTTGCAAAGCAGCAATTTTACCCGAGTTCCTAGAGCAGAGTATTCTCAAATACATGCTATGAACAACTTTAGTTTATAAAAAAAAATCCCTTGGCTAAAATACAATCAGAGTGAGGGTAGCTGCTATTCAGAGTAAGGAATGAAGACAAGTTACAGTCCAAGGTCACTATTCTAAAACAAATTTTGCTCGTTAATGGTAAGCCAGTGTACTTCTTGTTCATTAATCTTTAAACAATTTTTTTAATGTGACTTGCTACCAGCTAATCCTTTCCTACTACTAGAAAATTATTAACTGACTTCCAGCTAGATCTTTCACAGACAAATGGGAAGTTTCACGTTTCCCCTTGTTATCATCTCTTGTTCAATTAACACAGTCTTTTAGTTACAATTGTGTGCAATACAGCACAGAACAGGTTTGAGAACAGGAACTTTGTTGTATCAGTTGCCTATCAATATGGCCAACTCTAGTTATCTGAAACATAGGGAAGGGTTTTCCCCATTCAATTTGGGGCACTCCAACATATACAGGCTCTTACCATAGACACAATTCTGAGCACTTGCCACTCATGCATATTCTGGGAGTGAAGAAGAGTCTTATCCTAGTGTTCTTTTCCTGGTCATCACAGTGCTGGGGTTTATCAATTCGGCAGCCGCCTAATTCAAAGCAAAACGTATTCTTTCAAGATCCCAGTTTCAGGCTTAATGAAGCAGCTGATCGGTCTCCACTCTTTTAGCATAGAATTTCCCACTCTGACTCAAATGCTAATAAATGGTAAGAATACTCCATTTTGGTTATGCTTGAGTCTAAAGATATTTTAAAATGGAAGTACTGACACACTTAGCACTGGAGGTCATATGTTTAAATAAAATGCAATAGGTTTTGTATGGCATGCTTCATATCCTGCCAGAACACAAAGAGTTTAAATTATAACTAGAAGGAAAAGGAAAAATATACCCAGATCCAGATATTTCTCAGACCCAGACATAGTAGCATCTGAGCACCTAGAGATGGGCCTGAAGCACTACTTTTCCATAATCTTTGGTTTACCCAACTACTGTGCAAGAATCTGTCACATCAGGTCACAGGCAGTCACGTCTGGGGGCCACTTGGGGTTCAAGAGACTAACCAGAGTCCAAAGGAGGGAGCAGAATCTAGGTACTGGCCATGTCAGGAAGCCAGGAGGTCAGTCCAAGAACTGGGTCCAGGAACAAGCTGAGTCACATAGCTGGAGGGTCAAGCCAGGCTGAATAGCCAGGAGATCAAGCAGAGAGTAGGTTCTAGGCATAAGCCAAAAAGCATCAGGCAGAACATGTAGGAGTCAGAAGGCAAGCCAGGAGATCAAGCACAGAGTAAGCAGAGGCACAAACTGTAAGCAACAGCAAAGCAATCTGGGTAGTTTAGCCTTGTATCCCATTACAGGAAGCTTCCCGGGCCAGGGGCTTATATGGGAGAGGGTAAGGTGTCAACTGACTGACTGGCCATTCCAGTAGCAGGGAGTGGGCAGGCGGCTAGGCCTAGATGGAGATTTCTGGACACCTGTGGTCAGCCTAAATGGTCAGCTGGAGAGGTGGCAGACAGGGATGAGTAGCTGATATGGGTAGGCCAAGGTCCTGAGTTTGAGGTAACAGCCTAACAATCCCAAAATACCAGCAAGCATACCTTAAGAGTCACTCTCACTGCCTTGCACATCTGTCTGGGTGCCCTTGTCCTGCTCCCAATGCCTGCTTCATAGTTCTTCCACTTCCCCCAATTACAAGAAACCCTCTGAAGAAATATGTGATTAGCACCAAATCCTGTGGCTTTGGTGCATCTCTAAAATGTTCTTATGTGCATATTATAAAGGATTTCAGGGTGAGAGAGGAGAACAAAGAGGTCCTACCACTGTTCAAAATGCAAGGGTGAAAGAAAAAGTTACAGCACATTATGCTTATTTGTTTCTCTCCATTACATTCTACAGTGCATCTGAAGTTTAGTAAGTGGTATAGTTTAACATTTTGGCTGGAACAGTATAAAAAAGGCTAAGAATTTCCCAGTGATGTTCAAGGCACTTGTGTCAGGCAGACTATTTTGTTGATCCTTTTCCAGTTGCCAATGAACTCCTAGAAAGATCTTTTGAAAAGAAAAGAAATCTTAGCTGGGCAGCCCAGCAAGGAAGGGAAGTCCCAGACTCATCAGATGAGGCTCTATAGTACCCTTTAGCCCAGGGGTGGGCAATTATTTTGGACAGAGGGCCACTTACTGAGTTTTGGCAAGCCATCGAGGGCCATATGACAGGCAGCCCAGGGCAGATAAATATTAATTTTCTACATTTTTTAGGGGCCCTGCGGGCCAGACAGAATGGCCTGGCAGGCTGCATCCGGCCCCTGGGCTGCATTTTGCCCACCCCTGCTTTAGCCCAAGCAGATTTAAGCACAGCAATAACTGTTAATGTTACAGAAATACAAGCTTGATTGGATTTCACCATACATTGAAAAAAGCCACCAAATAGCTCTCAAATAACTGGAATAGATCAGCTCCCTGCTTAGAGTTAGTCTCCAGAAAAGAAGCCCTGCAATCTTGTCATCTCTGCAAGAATATTTTGATGTAGGATCAGAAGGAAGGAAAAGCGGGCTGAAAAAAAATGAGACATTGTTTCTAAGGAACTAGAGGAAGGGAGAAATACTGGGATCAACATGTTCATGGGAAAAATGTCAGGGACAAAAAATCCACTTAGTTTCCTGAGATCTTATTCTATGTCCTGGTACTCCTATGTCTATCCTCTAAGTTCAATGACTGGCATATAAAATGGAAAAAAAATTAAAGAACCAAGAGATGAGCTTGATTAATGCTTTATGTTAGATAGTGTTTAATTATGCAGTTATATCTTAAGGATTTTCCAAGAACCAAGCAGAATGTACTACATCCTTCTTATTAAAGTCCCATTCATTACTTGACTAGAGTGTGTATAAAAGTTGTATATATGCACAGACATGTACATGTACACACACACACGTGTGCACACATGCTTCCTTTTCCCTCTTCTCCAAATATAAGAACTCAGCATAAAATCAAAACAAAAATCAGGGACGAGGAACTGAGGCAAACCATCTGAAATGTAAGCCTCTCTCCCTTTTCCCAGGCTGCAAATATATGCTAATCAGGTACTTATAAAATTCAAAGCCTCTGCAGCAACCCCATTATAGCAGATTTATGAGACGCTCAAGATGAGCTATATATAAATCTACAATTATTCTCTGCATTACTGTCAGAACATCTAATCTCTCTGCCATTCTTACCTGGAGCTTGAAACTCCTCTGTATCTTTGAAGCTACCATTAAAGAGAGATTACACTTCATGGAAGATAAACTTGCCTTCTCAAAAGTAGGTTAGGGGATTTTAAGCCTTTTCAGATGAACTGTAAAACCTCCAACATTTGGAGCATGAACTATTTCCTCCTTGCACCATAAATAATTAAATGTCTGTGTAATGCAACGATCAGAAATCTCTAGATCAGGTAACTTGCTTCTTTTTCCTTCTTCTAGAGGCTGAATTGGTCAGGAATCTACCTCTTTATTTATTTTCATGGTGGATTTTTGGAAAGAGGGAAGAGAACGTAAGACTAGGGCAACATGGCAGGCTTGGAGAGACTTCTAGCTCATCTTATAGTAATGTTCTCATGCAAAAAGTCCCTTTCCCACCACACACACATAACTTGTGCAGGCAAACACATGAAATGCACACTAAGAAAAGAAAAAACACTCAAAACCTTTGTCACCTAACACACATCTAAAGCCCCTTTTCAGGGGCTAAAATGAGATAAAATGCTCAGACCTAACCCCATGTGGCACTTCACTCAGCCTACAGCCTCAATTCGTATCATGTATGCATGTGCTTTGTTGTCACAAAGGCAGACTATAGCAATCACATGGCATTGCTAAGTGCCAAATAAAGGAGACGACCTTATAGACTGGAGACACTTCCTCCCGTGACTGTTTCTGTAGAGAGAACACATTGGAAACTCTCCAAATACTGTACATGTATTGCCAAGAAGGCTGTAAAGTCTCCAGTCCTATTCTTGTAGGTGATAACCAGTCAGAGCTGTTCTCCTTCAATATATTTCTGGTCATCTTAAACTGTTGAGATGGTGTGATAGTTTGCCCTACTCCACTGTCTTTTAAACAATGATCTTCCAGGCATCTCCATAGGATGCATAGAGATCTCACAGAACTCAAATCACATGCCCAATCCCTACCCGTTGTTTCAAAAAGAATACGATTTTAAATTAGACTAAACTTGCTCCCCTTCTTCAGCACATCTCTGGTAGTCGGGTATGCCATGCTGTACTAATTAAAAATGGCACAGGCAGGCTTCTCATGCAGCCAACACCATCTGTTAGTGGTATATTTGAATACAGCCAAAAAAAAGAGAGTGAGCTGTCCATCCCCTTCTTCTGCTAGAAAATGAGATTACAGGAACACAGCCAGTCTGAATAAGATGCTCTGTTTTAAAGAGCGTCCAAATAAAATACAAAAATGCTCGACTAGAGTCCAAGACCCTGCACAACTATGTCAGCAAGTAGCACATATACCAAGTTTGAGGTTATATTTTACAGTTGTTTTCTAAAATCACAGGAACCAACCTGGCAAACATATTACTTTACAACTGACAGTTGCCTTCCCTGATGAAGTACAATGCAGCTACAAGGGCCAAAATCCTAAGGACACAGGCTGGAAGATTGAAGTGTCCTACCATTGCACATTCCTCTCTCTAATTATTAGCAATAATAAGCATTCAGTGAACCAGGCTATAGACCAGATTCATGTCCCATTTAATCAGCATCAAAGCATCAGTATTTATTCCTACAGATTCTCTAAGGGAATAGCATTAAGGTTATGTAAACACCCTCCACCCCTTCTTCACAGACAAACACATAAGTAAAAGAAATAAATGAAGATGTGATTCCATTTGTACATGCAATGAGCTGTTGAGGATGCTCATTCAGCCACTGGTCTGAATCACCACCAGTTGCCCAAACCATCAGCCAGGTAAGGGACAGCAACAATGCCCTCTGAGAACAGGGTTTAGCCAGTCTTGTCTAACTGAAAGGAAAGAGACTAACACCACAGAAAAGATGCAACAGAAAAGGTACACAAGGGCCAGGAACAGCCAAGAATGCAGGCAATCACACCTCCAAGAAGCAAAAACCTGAACAATAAGAGTGCACTTAGAGAAAAAAAATATTAAAGAAACAACATCCAGAAGCATGCCCATCAAACCACAAGTAAAAAGTAGACGGGGGTGGGGGGGAAAGAAAAACAAAAACCACACTTGCAAAACCTCTTCTATGGTCTTCTCAGGAAAAATTTTCCTCTCTTTAATACAGAAAACTAGCTACCAAGAGGCAGTGATACTTTTCTTACCAGTAGTATAACTAAGAATGAAAGAGAAGGCCATGAGCTCAGGGCACAGACTAAGAAGGAGTGCAGAATGAAGGTCCCCTAGAAAATCTGCACCTTTCTCTGGGCAGTGGTGCTCACAGTTCTGGTGCTCATCAACAGCTTCCTGTAGGGGAGGTGTACTGCTTTTAGGAATAACCACTGCTACAAAAAGAGGCATCATCACAGCCAGCACCCAATGGGTTAACACAGCAACCACTGCCCTCTACCCCCATCCTTTTCCTGACTCCTTTTTTGCTGCTGAATTGACCATTTCTAATTTCCAGGGACACACGTCAGTGTGGGTGATGAAGCAGCAAAGACTACAACAGGGGAGGATGAGAGGGTCTCTACATCTACAAGCTGCTGCACTAACCTCCTGGGTACTGGCAAAGGCTGGCCTAAGAAAATAAACCACACCAGTTACACCTCCATTTCTTAGAGGGCAAACTAGCCAAAACAGGCAAGTCTCATTACTACAGGGAATTTAACCTCTTCAGATGATCTTTCCTAGAAACTGACAGTCAGGATATGTATATTAAAACTAAGTTACCATGGGCTTAGAGGGGAGTTCTGCCCCCACTGTGTCCTGTGGCAACTTGTTCCTATGTATCCAAGAGTTCATAATGCAAACCACTGCACTGAAAGCTTTAAACAAAGCAGGATGGAGGTAGCAATTGCCAATAACATCAAGGAACAGTACATGCATTAGGGTAGCAACCACTGAAGCGAGCATTCGTTATTTCATTATGAGCTTTCTCTTACCAAGGTCATGGACAATAAGTATATTTACCCATCTTTCCTCATAAAAATATAACTGAGATACCTGCACTCACTTTGGCAGTAACCTGTGCCAAACATACAAAACAGGTACACAGCATAAAACATATGTACAGTTATCTCCTGTATACCACTCTCACCAACTTAGTGTTTGAAATAATATATTTGCATAGTTTGCAGCCTGTTAAAAAAAAACAACAACACTTGAGGTTGACCATACAAGAGGGGAAAAACAGGAAGGGAAAAGACAGGAAAGCAGATAAGAAAGAGCAGCAAATGAAGGGAGAGAGACATTAACTCTGTGGCATTTCCCTTGGGCTTATTTTGATATTCAATCCTCCACCCAAGTTTCCTTTTTTAGCATGTGTAACATTTTGTATTGGCAACACACCTGCACTGTAGCTGCCTCAAGGGAAAGTATAGGTATTGCTGCTTTGGGCTTTTGATACATGAGACTGCGTAAGAGGTGGTTCAGAATCCAAGAGGCAGCCAGCAAAAAGAAGGTGGCCAATAAGTGGAATTTGCCTCCATTTAACATCCCAATGATCCTCAGCTACTTAGCCACCACCCCACTCCAGCATCTATAGAGGAGCACAACAGCTTGGTGAGATGAAGCCACTAAAAGTGACCAGTAGAATGATTTTTACCATATCTTCCCACATAACACGCACCTTTCCCTCAAGAAAACAGCTGGCGAAAACTGGAGTCTGCATTATATTCCAGGAAAAGAGCTCTCCACAGGTTCAGAAATTTGATGGGGGTTGGAGCAGTGGCAGCATTAATTGTTAGCAGGAATTCTTCCAATTATCTACGTGAATAAAGATCATTATCCACTTCCAGGAAGTAGGGTAGTCATTGCAGCAATACAGTGTTAATTAACAACTTCAGATGGTGGAATATCCCAGGGAAGACTTTTGTTGTTCACAGGCAGTAATTTACACAAAATACACATCTTTCATCAGAACAGTTTGTCTTTCACCAGTCTGTCTGTGAAAGACGGAAATGTGGCAAACCACCACTCCTGATTAATTAGGCAATCAAAATAGCAACTACATCACCACATCCCAAACACAAAGGGCTTCTATAGATATGCAGGGAGGATGCTCCAGTGTGCTGTAATTACACTGTGCCAAAGCAGACATGATTAATCGAGTCTACTGGAGCATGGTAACTACCGCACTCCAACAGATTCCAGCTCATTCGACAAGCTCTCATTAAAGTGCCCTGCCACCATTTTCCAGCGCAGGGAGACTGATACACATGACACTCTGGGCACTTAAATAAGAGCAACTCTCGGAGCTGCTCTAATTAAAGTGGCCCCTTCCTTCCCCATTCCCGGAGCACATCTATAAACACCCAAAAGGACACAGCACACCAAGTCTAATTGCTTCAGCATTAGAAGAGGGATGATATAAGCACAGCATGCAAAATTCTAAATTACATAGGCAGAAACTTTACTCATAAACAGGGATCCTGGTTTTGTCCATTTAAAAATCCCAAATTCTCCCATTAAAACCCCCAAACCCACATTTTTCCGTGATTAAAATGAAATACCACAATATATATAGGTATCAGTTGAACACAATGTTTTATTGATATAAATAATGCTTTGTGGCACAGAGAAGCCCCGATATCCTGGTGCCCTGCCCCTGCCCATGCTGCTGGCCTTCATTCCCAAGCCACAACCCTGCTGATGCCCCTTACTCTGGCCCAGCTGCAACCCTGTGCCCCATTGTGAGCACAAATCTTGGGGGCATATCCCCCCCCTTACATCGCCTGTGCCCCCTTCTGCCCTGCCCCCACTAGATTTACTAGAGGGAACTGAGCAAGCTGCTCTCCACCACTGCCTGGATGCCACATGCACGTGTGCATGCGCTTATGCACATGGAGCCCTCTGTCCTCTGCATCCTGCTTCCCCCAGCCCCAAGGAGCCCCTTGTAGGCTGAAATTCTACGCTTTTCTCCTTTAAAGGGGAAAATCCACATTTTTCTCCACTAAAGAATAAAAATCAGTGTTTTTCTGCTGCAAATAAAAAACCCAGATCCCTGCTCGTAAGATGGCTGAAATTTAGTTCTCACTTCCCAGGCCTGTCCAGACCCAAGCCACTGTCTGGAGCATAGTTTTTCATATGTTTTACTACTGATTCTTTTCCTCCTGTAGCAATTGATGGAAAGTCTCAGAACCCTAAACTTTGGTCATGCCAGGTAAGTATTTAGATAGATAAGATAAAAACTACAAACTGCTGATGTTCCAGTTGGAAACTAGGGGAACACTGAGCGAAGTGGTAGAAGAGGGGATAGGATGAAACACCATAGGAGCCAGCTGCTTGGGATTTAATGAATAAATGAAATTCGCTTGGCTACTTGTATACTGTTGCATAACAGGTTGAACAGCTGTGACAGGAAGAGGAGTAGTACATTCAGAATCTTTACATCACAAATCTGATCTCTGGCCCTAACTTTTCAAGTCTCACCAGGTCCCATGTACAGTTCTCCCAGTGGCTTTGAACAGTTTGTCTAAGACCCTTAACTCTCCCAGATGACAGACTCGACAAATAAATTGTAAGCCGGGTTCTAAAATTCAGTCACCCAAAGCCTGTTTGCTAAATGAGTCAAGTCTTCCTTGTCTTCATTCCTTCCTAGTTGTATTCAGATCTTTGGCCTAATGTACCATACTGAGAACTGAATATACGGAATTAAAATAGGCTTTACCATTTTTTACTTGTTTTTTTCCTTTTTTTTTTTTTTTTTTTTCTT
>NW_017729006.1:13456131-13459210 GCF_001723915.1 Gavialis gangeticus | reverse complement strand
TTTTTTTTTTTTTTTACAAAAGCAAACAGAAGGTTATGGAGGAGTGAACTATCCAGTGACTGTGCAGGTCTTGCTTCATATACTTGAAAACAGAGAGGGTGGGAACCATGATACACTGACAACAGTATACAGGGGTTTAGTCACCATTGATCAGATCCTCAAGTGACAGCACAAAAGACACTCCACAATTTAGATTATGTGAAAGATTTCCTTTTCCTAACCCAGTGGATATCCTGCTCTAGAAATAAACATAATTCTTGTGGCTTCTAGAGTCTGCAGTGGAAAAGCAGGAAGCAACTGCCCTCCCTAAATAGTTATAGCATGTCAAACTCCCTCCCTCTTGCTATAATTCATGCGAGGCTTCAACTTGGATTTGTGCCCAGTCACACAGCCAGAGCATACACCATATTTCAAACCCCACAAACAAGAAGGGAGACCAATATATTTTGAAGCTTCCCTTGTAGTCAGGCCAAGGAAACTCCATGTTTCACAGCAGAACTTACGTCACGCTGACCCAGCTTCCCCAAGATGATGGCAGGAAGGGAGCATCAACAGATTTAATTATGTATTTCACCATGAAAATTAAGTGGTCACCAGGGAAAATGGCTGACATAAGGAGCAGGTCCCTGGGGAATCAAATACTGGGAGGGCTGCAATAAAGGCTCTGAGAAAATAAATAAGTGTCACAACCCACAGCCTCCTCCTGCTAGGCTTGCGTAGAGCTTTAAGGTGTCTGAACAATTCTCCTTACCTCCTTCTCATGTATTTCCTCTCATTTGAAATTCTCACAGGTTGTTAGATGGCCAACTTCCAAGTCTCTCTGTCCCAATCTGTCTTCTTTTTCCTTCAAAACTGCTTTAGTCACTAACTCCGTAAGAGCTTTGTTCCATGTCAAAAACACTATGACTGCATTTCACAGATGTCAAGTGAGGAAGCAGAATGTGAAACAAGCCCAACCCTCGTCCCAAATGAGCCTGGGATTCCCACCCAGGGTCCCTAGCAGGGAAGTGAAACCAGAGCCTTTTCACTACCCCCACCCTGCAGACTGTGGTAAGCAGTACAGTCCAGGCTTCATTCCAGAGCAGCCCCTTGCCCTGCATGTGTTTGGGGATGGGAGGTGAATAGTGGTGCAGTTTGGGATGCCTGGAGGACTGACCAGACACTACTCACAGAATGCTCTGTCTGCACATGACACTGAGCCAGTTCATGAAAGAGCAGCTCAAAACAGTACTTGATTTTCCCAGGGTGCTTTTGAAACTTTCCAGGAAGTTTAAACCTGTCTTAAGTGATATGCACTTCTTGGGTGCCTGAACACAAGTGTGGTGGCTGCTCTGATATGCTGCAATTAGAGCGCATTGGAACAGACTTGATTAATCAATTAATCAAGTCTGCTGGTAATGAGCCTGTGGTAATTACCATGCTCCCACAGCCTCCTGCATCTCATGTATCAGCATCCCCACCCTTAAAAATGGCAGTGGGAGAGCTTGAGCTAAAGCTCATTGAATGGGCTTTAGTTCAAGCACTCACACGCCATTTCCAAGTGCTGGGACACTGATTCACAAGATACTGCGGTGCTCCAGTAAAAGTGCCACCTGCTCCATTCCTGGAGCACATGTAAAAGTCCTCATGAGTTTTAAAGTGCAATTAGAATATCCTAAGCATGACATCTGTCCACCTCCTAAGAGACCAGGATTAGAGTTCGCTAGCAGCAATACAGCATCTAAGATTAATGCCATTTTCACTCATAGCAAGGGTTCTAGCAATGATCCAAACACAGTAGAGCTCACATTAACAGTACAGCACTGTGCACCATCACAGGCTATGGTTGTAGGAAGCTGCTATTTGTATTTTATTTGAAAGACTTGCAAAAAAAATTAAAAGATTCACTGTATCCAATTTCCTTCCTTTAGAAACATACCTCCAAACTCAACCAGGTGTAGGACCTGCCCAGGTAAGAGCTCAGGTATATACCAAGGGACCAGTTGTCTCTCAGGAAGGGGGGGTGCCCAGGGCTCCCACGGGGGGATTAAGGTGTCTCTTCACTAATGCAAGAAGCATGGGGAAGAAGCAGGAGGAGCTTGCTCTCCTGCTTGCAAGTAGTAAAATCGACCTGGTTGGTGTAGTGGAGACATGGTGGGATGAAACATTTGACTGGGCAGTAGACATAGAGGGCTATAGGTTGTTTAGAAGAGATAGGAAGGGGAAAAAAGGTGGTGGGGGGTGTTGCGCTTTATGTTAGGGAACAGTATACCAGTTCTACCTTCCAAATGGGACCAGAGGAAGGCTTAATTGAGACCCTGTGGGTCAAACTTCAAGGAGGGCAGGGGGAGAGGGATCTGGTGGTAGGGGTTTACTACAGGCCACCCCATCAGAAGGAAGAGCTGGATCTGGAATTCTCCAGGCAGCTTGGGGAGGCCGTGCGTGCAAAGGATGTTGTGGTCATGGGTGATATGAATTACCCTGACATCAACTGGGAGGAGCAGTTGGCCAGATCTAGCCACTCACGAAGGTTCCTGACGTGCATACAGGACCTACACCTTGTGCAGGAGGTACACGTCCCCACTAGAGAAAACGCCATACTGGATCTGGTGTTAGCCTCCGGGGACGACCTGGTGGGAGAGGTGCTAGTACAAGGGAGGCTAGGGGACAGTGATCGTGAAATGATCCAGTTTGCTATCCAGAGAAAGGTGGGGAGGGTAACTAGCACAGCGCAAACACTTGACTTTAGGAAAGCCAACTTTGATGTGCTCAGGGCAGTAGTCAGGGAGGCAGTCAGAGCCCAGCGGGTAGCTAGTATGAGGGTCCAGGAAAGGTGGTCCTTCCTCAAGGAGGCTATCCTCGGGGCGCAGCAGGATGCAATTCCTCTGCACAGAAAGGCGAGAAAAGGGTCCAAAAAACCTTCATGGCTGAGCGCAGATATCCGGGCTGGCCTGAAGGCAAAGAAAAAAGCGTACTGGCGGTGGAAGCAGGGGGCAGGGACAAAGGAGGAGTACACCTCCCTGACCCGAGCTTGTAGGGATTTGGTAAGGAAGGCTAAAGCAGCACTGGAGCTTAGATTAGCTTCTGGGATTAAGGATAA
>NW_017729006.1:13453684-13455561 GCF_001723915.1 Gavialis gangeticus | reverse complement strand
GGTGCTGTTCAACATCTTCATTAGCGACCTGGACGAGGGTGTGGAGAGCACCCTGTTCAAGTTCGCTGATGACACCAAGCTGTGGGGTAACGTGAATACACTGGCAGGCAGGGACCGCATCCAGGCAGACCTGGATACGTTAGAGAAGTGGGCGGATCTGAACAGGATGCAGTTCAACAAGGACAAGTGCAGAGTGCTGCACCTGGGGAGAGGGAACCAGCATTATGGTTATAGGTTAGGGGCAGAGAGAGATCTTGGAGCCATGATTGACTCCAGGATGAATATGTCACCAATGCAACAAAGCAATAGGCAGAGCCAACCGCACCCTTTCATGCATCAACAGGGGCATCACTAACAGGTCCAGAGAGGTCTTGCTCCCCCTCTATGCGGCGCTGGTCAGGCCGCAGCTGGAGTACTGTGTTCAGTTCTGGGCGCCGCACTTCAAGAAGGACGTGGAGAACCTGGAGAGGGTCCAGAGGAGGGCCACTCGTATGGTTGGGGGCCTCCGTGACCAGCCCTATGAGGAGAGGCTGAGGGACCTGAATCTCTTCAGTCTCTGCAAGAGGAGACTGAGGGGGGATCTTGTGGCTGCCTACAACCTTATCAGGGGCCACCAGCAGGGACTCGGGGAAAGTCTGTTCACCAGGGCCCCCTTGGAGTCACCAGGAACAATGGCCACAAGCTGAGGGAGGACAGGTTTAGGTTAGATATTAGGAAGAACTACTTCACTGTAAGGGTGGTCAGAGCCTGGAACAGGATTCCCAGAGAGGCGGTGCTCTCACCTTCCCTGGAAATCTTCAAGAGGAGACTGGATAGGCACCTGGCCAGGGTCTTATGACCCCACCCCCACCCCCAGTGCTCCTTCCTGCCCATGGCAGGGGGTTGGACTAGATGATCCGTCTAGGTCCCTTCTGATTCATTGATTCTATGATTCTCCATTAGCTTCTCAGGTTCTACCTGGTTAAACAAACATTTCTTCAAGCAAAAGAGGTCAGTTGGTTATTTTACTACAACTGTGCCAAAAAGCATTGCTTTTCACTAGCTCTGTGACAGGCTGCCAAATATGAATATAAGTTTGTCAGTTTTGCTGACATGTCATTTTTCCTTCTCAAATCACTCTTCCTTCACTGTTTATCAAGCTACACAAAACCATCACTCCTCACCTTTACAAACAAAAGGTTTTGGCTGTTAAATGCAGAAAGCAAGTACAATTCCGTTACTTGTAAGTGCTACCAATGTACCAGTTGGCCATCTATTTAGTATCTAGAAAAAACTGGGATGAAGATTCAGTTACTCAGTGTAGGGCTGTTATATCTGGACCAAACAGATGTTATCAAACACATTGCCTAAGAATATTTCAAACTGGGCCACTACATTTTTGCCTACCTAACCACCAGCGTTTCTACAGCATGAACTGAATGAATTACTCTTCAATTTCCATTATCCTCATAGTCTATGGCACTTTTAAGTGGTTGCATGACATCCCAGGGGTGCATGCCATAACATTCCCAACTCTAGTGAAGCAATCAACATGCATATTGTTTTTGATGTACTTTAGGATCTTTTGCAATAGAAAGCTGCTACATAGAATATAAGAATATTAAAAAGGATCTGGCTGTGGAGATGTGTCATCTAAGACTACTTAAGAGGAAACAAATATGCATTCATTTCAATTATCTTTGCTGTGGGTGCAGAAATCTCAGGGGGCATGATCCTCTCCCTTCCCCCCCCCCCCCCCGACATGTTGCTTGTGCCCTCTGCCCCCACAGACTTACCTGGAGGGAGCTGCTTTCCACCACACTGCCTGGCTGCCATGTGCATGTATGCACACACACATGCACATAGTGCCCTCCTTTAAAGGAGAAAATCCACATTTT
>NW_017729006.1:13429271-13448684 GCF_001723915.1 Gavialis gangeticus | reverse complement strand
CCCCCCCCTTCCCCCCCCCCCCCCCGACATGTTGCTTGTGCCCTCTGCCCCCACAGACTTACCTGGAGGGAGCTGCTTTCCACCACACTGCCTGGCTGCCATGTGCATGTATGCACACACACATGCACATAGTGCCCTCCTTTAAAGGAGAAAATCCACATTTTTCATGGCAAACAGAAAACCTGGATCCCTGGTAATAATGTATGATGGACTGCAACAAATGGCAGTGGTGACCGACTACCAGGTGATATTTCCAAAAAACCCCTCTAAAAACAAAAAAAACCCAAACAAACCACATAAAACAGTAACAAAATGGAGGCTGCTATCATAGCCAGTTTCTCTTCTGAATACAGAAGACTGGAGAAAGAAAACTAAGCCCTTTTATGTGCTCAGCTTCCTAGGCAGTATTTCCCTCACCAAATGCATGCCTCATTAAAATATATATTTTAGTAATGAATATGATTGTAGGACATTGCACAAAAATATTTAGTACTCATCCCTTTCACATATGGTGAAGGTTTTATAGATCCTGAGAGCTTGCCAGTCTAAAGTGAATGCCTTGGCGATGAGTAGTTTCTGTCCCAGCTCTACTAAATGGACAGGGAGTAGAAGATAAAAGTCCTACCAACCCAGGAACCATCCTCACATTGTAGAAGAGTGTCTGGTCTCCAGCCAAGCTGATACTTCCCTGCCCTGGCATGAGAAGATGTTACAAACCTCTCACTTTGGACCTTTATTTGTTTCAAGTTCACAAAGTTTTCCAGCCAGTGCACTATTGCATAAAATAGAGTAAGAAAAAGGACAAGAAAAGCCTCAGTTCTCAAGCTGCCCTAAAGAATGTATTTACCTTCACCTATAAGCCTGGTACTTTCAAAGTTTGTACTTTAAAGCTTCATAACACTTTTAATTGGTCTCACCTTAACAGATGCAACACAAAATGTTTTGCTAGAAGAACCGTACTGGTGCATTACTGAAGCCAACCATCTTGGTATGACTCAACACAGTTGGCATCAAGACACCCAGCTTAAAGGAGGCAAGAATTCAACACTCTGAACCTGAGTTACTTGGGACAGCTTTGGCATTTCAGCTAATCTAACTGACAGTAAAAGCCAGATCTTCATTCCCATAAATTTGTAATTTAGACTTCTCCTTACTGAGCAATAAATAAATATGTTAGTGCTTATGTGGGTGGCACAGAGTAGTTTGGGAGATTTTTCTCTCTCTCCACACATACTTTAAAAAATAGTTTGGGAAACCACATTTTTAACCACATTATTTCAGTTGCAAAGGACCTTATGCTTGAAAGTTAAGAAAGAACTATACCAGTATTTGAGCAAAAAGAAAGCTGAAATAAAAACTTAAGTAGGATATTTCTATATTAAAAGGTAATTAGAAAAATATGAAATGGGAAGTGCAAAAGATAAGAATCATTTTGTCACTTCAACAGCCATGCAGTTTTGAGAATCAGTTAAAAAATACGACAGAAAGACAAGGCATGTTTTCTACCTAGTTTACACAGTAACTTTTCTTGTAAATCTTGTTATGTGAAGGCATGGGTGGATCTAGGATTTTGAAAAGGGGGGAGCAGATGGTTTGGTGCATCATCACATACAACACATTTTTCCCCAGGTAAAAAGAAACTAGAAGCTTTACTAATATGCTAGGGGGCTACACCTGTATTATTCAGTTTAAGATAGAAGCAAAAGCAAATATAACTTTATTGGCATGTGCATTAATTTGCTTATTATGCATTATGTATTAAAAACCACAACTAGGCAAAAATAATCAAAAGATGTTGTTTCATTAGTCCTGTAGTCATTAGAATTAAATGTACATCTCTCAGATTCATAAGGCAAAATCAAGCCTTCCTGACCACCTTGACAGTGCAATCCAATGCCTCATTGAAAGTTAATTCCATACCTGAGTTAATGTTTTTAGTTAGAGTTGAAAACAGTCTGCAGGGCTTTGAAATAGGAACTACATTACCAGGAGCTCCTAACAGACAGCAGAATTGTAGAAGAAAGAATAGTTTGATAAGGGGAACATTAAGACCATTAAAAAAAAAAGGAGAGAGGGTTGTTAATACCTGTGGAACAAAGAGTTTACAGGGAATCAGGTAGATTTCAATAAGCCATGGAGTCACGTGATCCCCTTCACTGCTGCCTGGATAGAAATACTGCTACCACTGGCAGGAAGTTTGTTTTAAACTTTGGCTGGATCAGAAATCAAAGGGGATGCAACTCCACCACTGCATCATCCTCTGTGTAAAATTCTATATATAGTGTGAACACTACTGTATTCTCCTTGACAGTAAATATTTTTATGTCTCAAGACCTGAGCCAACAATCATGAGAAATATCTTTTGCTTTGTAGCTGTACAGTTTTTAGCTCAACAGGACCTCACAATGATTTTTTTTCTGGTGATATTGTTTCTCTTGAGCAACAGCACACTAAGAGAGCTAGAAGTCCACCAAAAAGAGAGATGGTGTGTCCTACAGCTAAATAAAGCTGAATGGCATTAGAATCCAGATGACCAAGACATCTGGAATAAGGGATCTTTTTAATTTAAAACATTTTAAGTATTTTGAAATTTACAAATTATTTATTTTGGTGGAATTACAAAAACATGCTTCATGTATACATTAGTCACATGCTATTAAATGCAACAAATACAAAGTGCACATACACTCAAATGACTCTCAGATCTTGTTTTGTCACCACCAATCTCTTGTTCCCTGCTGCACTGCTGTTTTGTTAAGTCTTTTCTCTAGCATCATCTAAGCTTTTTGTGGCAGAGATCACATCTATATGGCAGCTACCACATTTTTAAGCACACAAGCATTCTGCTTATAAACACAACTCAAATTTTTGCCTCCCCCCATCTCCTAGCCTGACCACTAAGCCTACTAAACCCATCTTTACTATTCCAACCAAAAGCCTTGATGCCAAAGTCTCGCATTGGTAATTAACACAGATGTGCTATTTATTGTGCAATTGTCTATTTAATAAATTTGAATTTGTTGTTTGGTCCATCTCCTGTGCTTTATCCACCCTTGCCTTTTTCCCCTTGACAGAAAATATGGAGCACTTGCTACCTTCTTTTAAGAATGTATTTCATCTTCCCTTTGTATATTTTCTTCTTTCCTTGCATTCATTCTCTCTCTCCCCTTCTGCACTCCCAAAAATGTACCTGATCTTTTTATATTAAAAAGGAGTCTCCCCTATCATTCTCTTCGTCTCTCACTTCCACTCCCCATTAACAGGCATGGCCTTGAAATCAGAATCACGCCTGGCTCCTTTCCTTCTGAATCCTGACACTCTGCTCCCTATTTCATCCCCACCCACATTGAGAGCAACCAGAAGAGAACCATATGGGTTGGTCTCCTCTCCAATTACACAAACACACAAGCTGAAATTAGCACCTGGTCTGGTAGTCTGCCAAATCCTGTCCCCTGGCTTCTTCAAAGAGAAGTAGAAGCTTTGCACTCAGTCACTCACCCCCTGTATAGCCACTGCTCCCGCACCCCTCACCTGCCACAGACAAGTGGGTTTTACCTGACCCAAATGAAGTGAACAATATGTATTGAGGTACCTAACTTTAGACACCCAAGTTTTACAGTTGCAGGCAACATGAACCAAGTGATACTGCACCACAAGAACGAGGATTCACTGCCTACTTAAGAGTAATATATTTTAGGTTTCAGCAAGAAAAATCAGGACAGAGTTCTCTTGGTGACAGGGCAGCAGAAGCAGGATTGAACACATCCAAACCCCTTCAATTTTTGTAGCGCAGCCACTTAGCATTTAGCTCTCTTTTTAAAGACAAGAAACAGAAATCCAAGTTGTGTAATTGGTTTTGAAGCAATTACAGCTGCTGAGAGGGGGGAGCATGAGTGGGTCTTTAGTGTCTGAAAGGCCATCATTAGCAGAGGAGAATACAATATGCCTTTTAACTACTGATGTCTTGTGCCCTATGTTGTTGCTTTTGGACTGAAGCACATCCACAGCTGCCAGGGGTGGGGAGAATAGAGTTCATCATCAATTCATATTGCAAGCATGCAACTCCACCAAATGTCTATGCTTAGGACACTATTAATAGCAACATGTGAGGCACTCAATCCATATTTCACAATTAGTGTCATGCCTCTGTGCAATTACCAGTGTAAGCTTAAAAACTCTCTCACCTGCCTGGCTACTCTCCGGGCTTCCCAGTAAGGTTTAGAGTCTTCCACAGCTTTTCCAATCTTCTTTGCCAGTTCATCTAGTTTCACTGTAGCTTCTACCAGCACTGAGCGAAATTTCTGGCGGGCATCCTGCAAGAGATTAAAAAGACAGAGAAAATTGGAAGCTTTCCACAATTCAGTGTTTCCCCCAATCTCTTAATATCCACTTTAAAGATGTTGTTTAAGGTTAAACAGTGAACTTTGGACAGATGCTGTAATTAATACTAAGTTTGAGCTATTCAGTCATGGTAGCGTCCAGTATCCAGAACGGCATCCAGAAGCTAACGAGTTTGGACACCCTGCATGGAGCTCGCTTTAAAAAAGCAACTTTTGTGTCTGTAAGCCAAACATCCTGAAAAGGAATTTTTAACAGGGCCATCCTTTGGGAATCAACTACCTGGAGAGGTTGAGAACAGTATACCAAGTTCAGTGGAAGTTCAGTGACAAAATACCAAGCCTATCATATTAACCTCTAGTACTAATGGGTCATTCAGATTCCCACACTGTTCTAGAAATCTAGAAACGTGGGCTCAGACTTTTGTTTTTATGTGTCCACTGAAAAGGATATCTCCTAGTATTTATTCAGATAATTTGGATAGCTATATGTGTTTATTAAAGAACTATCCAACTGCCCATCAAGAATCACAGAGGGCGGGAGGGAGCGAGCGCTTCCCCTGGCCCCACTATCACTGCCAATGCCACAGCGCACCCAGTCCTCCCCCACAACCATCAGGCCCACTCAGGGATGAGAGAAGTGAGCTCGGAGCCAACGCTGGGGAGGGGGGTGGGACAGGAGTGGGCCCAGGCCTGAAGGGGAGGCGGGAAGGAGACCTGCTCCTTCCCTCCCCCAGCCGCAGCTGCATCAGACCAGGCCCGCTGTTCTCCCTCCCTCCCCACCCTGCCATGGGCCAGCTTTTCCCCCATCTCAGGCCCACTCCCCACCCCATGTTGGGCCTGGGGCTGCTCCCCCCCTGCATTACCTGCAGGGAGCAGAAGTGGGGAGTGAGGCCAATTCTGCTGGCTTTGCACCCCCTTTCCATCTGCTCTGTTGCGCCCCCCCTCTGTCCCATGTCCCCAGCATCATGGCAGCAGGCTGCCTTCTGTCAGAGAGTGAATAAAGTGTTACAGACCAACAGACAGACTTAGGCTTTTATAATATTAGAATTTAGAGCAGAATCCTGGTAACTTCTTGAGCACCTTCCTTTTGTATGTGGGAGTTAGCTCACAAGGCAACTAACATCTGAAAACCCAATCCCACATTATGCTGGAAACTTTCACCTGTTATTGACTTCAACAGGAACCAAAGCCACTCAGTTCTTTGCAGTTTCAGGCCCAAATGATATTTTCCCTATAAGGGCACTAATTCACAGTATGAATGAGAATTGAAAAGACCTGCTTTCCCAGCAAGAAAAGACTGGAAACATTCAATCTGGCTGTACTGTAGTTCAGATTAAATCCCCTTTTTTTTATTCTAACATTCATCTTTACAATAGCTGAGAAGAGCTTTCAATTCCACAGTTTTCTACAACAAAGGCCAATCTTTTCAGATCTATTTTCTATCAATTAGAGAAGATGGCTTCTTACCATTCAACTGTGATTATTTTATTTAAGGAAAACTCTTCCTGTCACTCACTGATGATTTATATGTTCTCTTTGTACCAAGCCAAGGTGATTAGAACCTCTCTCTTATCCCACTGGCAATTTTTCTTTTTAATAGAATGGGTCCAACTCCAAATTCAGCATCCAGAATAATTCCTAAACTAATAGCATTATTACAGAGTGACACACGTCATTGAAATTGGAATCTGACCCTATATGTAAAGGGACCAAGAGTGATGGTCACGTGGATTCATGACAAACTCTGCACTTCTAATTAGGGAAACAGATTCAGGCACACTGCTAGTAACATTTTGATTAACAGAGCAGCTGGCTGGGAGCAGTGCTCTAATTAGAGGTTGGAATTTTTTTCTTCGCCCTTTTTTGAAGCAATTGTTGAGATTTCTAGAACACAAAACTGTTTTTTTATTGCCAGCATTAAAAAACACTACACCCTAACATTCAAAAGTTGAGAGAGAGAGAGGAGAAAAAATATATATATATCATAATATTGGACCGATGAAGGAATGCATTCCAGTATATCCAATTTCCATTAGTATTTTAGATAACACTGATAATCAACCAGGATCAATAATATAGTTTTTGCCCCACGCTAACAGCTTTGGTCTCTTAAAACGTATTGTGGGGTATTCACATATTTTGTTACATAACAATAATTTACATGGATCATACAGGGGAAAAATGGATTTAACCAGAGCTGTTGGATGCAAGTGGCTACAAAGTGTTGGATATAAGGAGTTAACAGTTCCATTTGATTTTACAGATGAGCTGATCTAGCTGATCTCAACTAGAAGAGAGCTCATGTCAAACTGTACCCTGAGATAATAAATGTTCAAACATGTAGAAAAAAAGAAAACAAAACATATTTGGTGAGTCTATGAATCAGAAGAGTTAAACAAATTAAAATGCTTCTAATTAAACAAATGGATTGCATATAATTCCATGCTCAAAACGAGAGGTTCACAAGAACCTGAAATGAATTTTTTTAATGACAAAGATGAATTTAGTGCAATTTTTTTTTTTTTTTTAAAAGAGCAAAGCACGTTCAGTGAAAAAAAGAAAAAAATACACAACAGTTTTCTGCAAGGGCAAAATTGATAATTAAACCCTTATTTATAAGTAACAGCATCTGTTGAATTGTTCATTTTTGCCTTCCCCAGATTTTTAGGAATGGAGGAGGGGTGTGAAGGAAAAAAAGTGAGACATTTTTAATGTCCATGAAGAGACCTAAATAAGCAACTAAGCCAACCATAATTCCAGAAAATACACACCTGGAAGGAAAAGACCTGTCAGTGGCAACTTCTTACAATTACTAGCTAATTTAAGTAATTGAGGTGGTTAGTTGTGTTAGTCTGAAGTCAAGCAGAAGCAACTGGCAGGGTGAGTGGCACCTCAGAGTAACTGGTTCAGGTAGGCATGAGAGTTTTCATATGCAACAATCTACTTTGACAAGTGCTGTGAACGGACTTCCAATTCATAGGTCCATAGTTGGTAGGGTCAGAAGGCACCTGAGCAGATCATCAAGTCCGACCCCCTGCCCTGGGCAGGAAGGAATACTGGGCTCATATGACCCCTGGTAAGTTTAAGCTCATATGACCCCAGCTAGGTAATTATCAAGCCTCCTTTTAAAGATCCCTAAGGTAGACAGCCAGCACCACTTCCCTTGATGTAGTATAGCGATACCTATGAAGCTCATGCCTCTTTGAACCTGTCAGTCTCCAAGGTACCACCTTCTCTACTTTCTGCCTAGTCCGCGTCTTGAAACCTTTCCCAAATTTATTCATGTTCTGATGATATACTTCTGTCCCACAAGAAAGGGAAGTGATTGGTCTCCAGGTGGAATAAAACAGAACATGGAATAAAACAGAACTCCCATTGGACGTAAAAGTGGCAAGAACCCACAGATACTCAGTGAAGCATATCCTAGTTACTGCACTATAACTTAAATCCTAATTGGCACCTTAGGCATGTAGTTTGCCAGCATTTAAACAAGCGCTTAAACTTTACTCATGGGAGTAGTCTCACTCCCGTCAACAAGTAATTACACAAATTACTAGGACTGAGGTCTTAACGGAGAGGGGAGAAGAGGGGAAATTATGACTCCCCACATCTTTTCTAAAATAATTGCCTACTTTCTTACTGTCCAAACTTTTAAAAGCCGTTATCATCAGACACCTCATTTTTAAAACCATCCTCAAGTTACTTCTTAATAGTAAAAGGAGATCCTAATTATGCACATTTAGTTTTCTTCTGAATACTAGGATAAACTGACACTCCTCTTTTTGTACTTCAATCACTAACCAAGGGTCTTAACCATTTTCATCACACAGATGCACTGAGTTAGATCATACCAAAGTAATGGCAATACAGACAAATATCCAAGGAGGCACCCATATCTCCCAGAGAAGCTACCACCATCCTTTTCCTCTCCACTTGTTCTGCCTACTCTGGTGGATCGAATCATTCATACTGAACATCTTAGATAACAAACTCTAGCCTTTTTGTTCCTGTAGCTGTCTGCATCTGAGCTGAAGAGCCTAATTAATGTAAAATGAGTCCACTCCCTTTGGCAGCTTCTGCACCCAGGCACTATGACACTTCTCCCATGACTACAGGAACAGAGCTGGCCCATACAGTGACAGACTCACATTCTGCAGAAGTGCCATCTCCTGCTGTCAAAACTGAAGACAGCACAGATGAGCACTGTGCAAATATACTGGAAGGACCAACTGAACTACTGCAGCTGCAGGATCCACACCTCCCACCTATTTTAGCTCTGCAATAAGTTAAACAGAAGCAAAAACAGATGCAACCCAAAAAAAGGATGTAGAAGGTTTGCTCTATATATAGTAGGTGTGCTCAGATCTGTAGGGTGTCAGGACAGTCCTGTAGCAAAGGCACTGGCCACCAACTAATATACTCACTTGCTTGTTGTCACAGCTTCCTGGTGTGAACCTGAGCAAGTCACTTAACCTCTTTGTGCCTTGGTTCCACATTGGTTCATTAAAATTCAAAGTACTGACATATCTCACAGGAGCATTGCAAAGACAGATTTATGAAAGATCATGAGGCATTTGAATACTATAGTGAATGGGCCATAAATCTTAGGCCATTAACTTAGTAAACTTACTAAGTAGTGCCCTCACACACTGTATTGTACCCAGAGAGCTGCCTCCTAACCTGGAAGGAGTGGAACTGTGTCCATACAGCACAAGGGAACTAATCAGTCACACCATTCAGCAGTGCTAAAACCACTTGTAATGCCTTTACAGTACAGCTCCCCTACTTCCAGTTAGGAGCCAGCACAAATGGGACCGTGTGGCATACTTGGGGGTGCTGCTGCCAGGCACAGTGAGGTTACTATATAAAAAGAGCCTTGGAAAGATGTCTGACAGGCTTGCTATGTGTACCAGAAAAAAAAAACTCTTCCTCACCAATATCCCCGAATTATCCCAATCTCACAACTATGATTCACTATCCTGTGAGTAGTTGTGTTTTGTATTTACTTTGTCCAGTGCTATGATACAGCTACTGCTTTGTTTATACCCTGTATCTAATGTCCTAAATATGTGTTTGCTGGAGAATAGAAGGGAGACAAACTCTGTAATACTGCACTACAGGGGCTTAGCAACAATAGTACATCTGAGCTCTGTAAACTGGATAAAATCAAATATTTGGAGGATTAAGGATTCAGTCCCCTTTAATACTGCCTTTCAGTTCCTGCTTTTTAAGTATATATATGTATAAGTAAGTGATTTCCCACCATTAAATGTAGCCAGTTACACTAGAAAGTGAGTAGTTTTAGGTACTATCTGGGCCTGAGTCACCCTGACCATTTTTGTGGTTTAAAAATACCGTTAACATATTTTTTCCTCTCCGGTGCCAGAGTGAAAGTCCCATGTACAGAGTGAACTATAATGGGAAAAAACCATGAAACTGACTATGCAAAATGCTGTCAAATGCACAAAGCAAACAATAGTCTTCTTACGTGTTAACATGTAAAAAAATGCATCACTTGGAGAACATGAGAAGAGCTCTGCCACCCAAAGCAGATAAAAACTGAAGAGGGGTCAGTATCAGGAAAAAAAAGAAGACCAGGTTGGTTGTGAAACAAGATTAAAGAGCAGAGACAAGTGTATGGAGGGGACAGCATGACAAAAAGGGAAGTTTTGGTTCTCTAGTCAGGATGTGTGATGCAGGGACTTGAACTTGTAGGTCCCAGGTTACAATGAAGAGAAGAGGGCATTATATATCTTTTGTTTGCTTCTGGACATTCCTGGTTGCCAGATTGTGGCTGGAAAGAAATTTTTCCCCTCCTGCTGCAACAGGTATTAGGGGCTTTTCCCCCACATCTTCCTTACACGCATTGTGTGTTTACTGCAGCCAAAGCTGGGGATTTTGACTGGGCTGGGCCAATGCTCCAGCTGGGACTTCAAAAACTCTGAGGTTTCTGGTTAATGGGTCTTGTTCTGCTGCTCAGGAACAAGACTGATCACCACACTTGTTTTCAGGAAGGAATTTTATCCCATGGACAAACCAGCATGAACTGGAAATGGGTTTTGCCTTCCTCTAGTTGGGATCATGGACCATTTCCTTTAGATTGTTAAAATAAATGAAACCAGTGGTTTTCAAACTTTTTTCATTTGCATACCCCTAAAAAAACTTCAAATGGAGGTGCTGGACTCCTTTGAATTTTAAGTGTAGGTATTCACATACTTTTGATTGACCATAGTCATCTTTTTTCAGACCCCTTGGACAGTCTGCAGACCCCCAGAAATCTCTGGACCACCAGTTTGAAAACCACTGTTTTAAACAAATTACTTCCTGACTTTGCAGTGGCAAGACATTGGAAATATCCTTGTCTCCCTGCTCTACCTGTGGCAAGTTAAGACTGTTTTTCAGTGTTTACAGCCATCGTGCCTGTAGTTATGCCACAGTATTGTTTATGCTGTTTTAAAACATTATACCAACACTCATGTATGATGGTTTAGATAGGGATGATCTAGCCTACAGCACTGGACTAGATCAGTGGGAGCCAGGAACAGATCCAGGGGGCACGCAGTGGTGCGGTTGCACCCCCTTCAATTCCTGGTCCAGCCAAAGTTTAACAAACTGTTGGCCAGCAGCAGCAGCATTTCTATTTAGGCAGCAGCGAAGGGGGTCACACAACTTCATGGCTCATTACAATCTACCTGATTCCCCGTAAACTCTTTGTTCCACACGTGTTAACAACCCTCTCTCCTTTTTTAATGGTCTCAATGTTCCACTAGACAAACGACCCCTTCTTCTGCAATTCTGCTGTCTGTTAGCAGCTGCTAGTAACATAGCTCCTATATCACAGCCCTGCAGACTGTTTTGAAGTCTAGCTAAAACATTGACTCAAGTATGGAACAAACTTTCAGCCAGGTATTGGATGCACTGGCAAGGTGTTCAGGTAGGCTTGATCTTGTTTTATGAATGAGAGATGTATATTTAATTCTAATGACTACAGGATAAATGAAAGAATCTCTTTTGATTATTTTGGCCTAGTTTGTTGTGTTCTTTAATACATAACGTATGTTATAGCAAATTAATGTACTCCAAATCCAATAAAGTTATATTTGTTTTTGCTTTGATCTTAAACTGAATAACATAGTTTCTATTAGTAAAGGTGTATTCAGCATATTAGTAAAGCTTCTAGTGTCTTTTTACCAGGAAAAAGTGTGCAGTATTATATATGATGATGCACCAAAACTTCTTCAAAATCCATGGTGGGAGGGCCAATATTTTTGGTAAGTGTGCCACAAATTACTCCTACACCCTTCCCTGAATGCCCCTTCCCCTGACTGATCTGCTGCTCTGCTTTCTAGTTCTTTTCCTGTGCCCCCTGCCTCATCTCCTGCTTCGCTTTTTGCCCAATCCGCCATTGTGTTATCTGTCCCTGGGGAGTCAGCTCTGTGCCATATACAGAGGCTGCCCATGCCCCTTCTAGTACACATGCTACAGACTGGCCACCCCTCAACTAGATGATCTCCAGGTCCCGTCCAGCCCTACATTTCTATGATTCTAACAGCAAGTAAAAGACATTCCAAATAGGAGTGTAATGTTTAAAACTGATAACTTCTAATACTTCAAATTCTTTCTCCCTATTTTTCCAAACAAAAACAGACATACAGAAAGCAGCTCTACAAAATGTAGTTCCTATCACCTGGACAAGTGTTAGCACCTCAAATGCAATTAGAGGAAGATCCTGTTAGCACACAGTGGGCCAGAAAAAGGCTGAAGCTGGCAGGGGTAACACCTGCACATACCAAATGAAAACAACTGTAATTTACTCTTTGGCAGAGTATTTCTGTGGGTTGGATTATTTATTCTCCTAGCAATTTCCTACTTGGGATGCCTTAGTTCTCTCCTCATCCATCCCCTGCCCAAAAGGCAGATTCCAAAACTGTAGTTTTAGGGAGCCAGCCAGTTTTGTACCCAACACATGCTTATGTTGTAATAACCATTTATGAAAAGCAGATTGTTTCCAATAGCTTACTTTTGAGCAGCATTCTGCTATTGAAATACAAAGGACCATATTCAACAATAGACCATTCATACAAAAGCATTCTGTGTTTCTCTTCCGAACTCGGAAAGAAATAAAACACCATTTTGCAATTATGTAGCACCTGTCAAAGGATCACGTATGCTTGTTTTTCCCTTTCTGACACAAATGCCATCAAGTGAAGCTTAGAGAGAGATTCTGAAAGAAAGGAAAACCTCTGCTCCCACCTTCACAAAAAGTGAATTTTCAAATGGAACACTCTGAAAAGCAGACCTTAAAATCCATGGTTTTGTAGAATTTAGCATGAAACAGCTAATGGAAGAAGGGGAAGCAAATCAATTCACTTCTGGGTTGCTCAGTTTCATCTGGACTTCCTATTTTACAGCCTTATGGGCCATATACTACAAGATATGTTCCCATTAGAAGAGTATAAGTTTCCAAGAGCCATGAGAAGCATTCATTCAGTTTTCCCCTGCTACAGATACATAAAAATTGCTATCATGTTCAAGATCATAGCTGTAGAGTTAGGCAGCTATTTGAAGGTGCCCGTGAGTTTCACATGTACCCACTCTACATGTGCACCCGGCGTTTGTGCATATATGCAAATATTCTTAACTTTAAAATCTGGTTCAGAGTGGGAAGGGGACACCCTTGTTGTCTGCATTTGTATTTGATTAGATCAGTTAGAATGTATGGATCCAGCAGGGACTTAGAAAAGAAAACGCCAGAGATTTGGAGAAATATTCCATTTAACTTCATAGAAAGTCACCCGAAAACCCCTTGTCTTGCCACCCAAAAATAGGTGCTTGGGAATCACAACTACTATATCATTCAATGAATAAGATTAGCAGTGGTCCCTGCCTATAATAAGATCTTAGTTCTGAAAAAAAAAAAAGAAAGAAAGGATAAGAATAAAACACTTCTTTGATTAATTGCCTGTGCTAGTGACACATTTCTGCTTCAAGAACAAGTCAGCCTGAAATACTCTCTCTCACTTGGGCAATGGTTCTTTCCCAAGCCAGACTGAAGAAAGAAGGCACTCCTTTCTTATACACGGTCAGAAACGTGTTGCTGAAGTGCAGATGTCTAGCCACCATCTTCACTGCAAACGTGGATTATCAAGAACAAGCTGGAATAGGTGGCTGAAGATGAAACTACGTTATCTACAGTTCCAAGCAAACTGTCAGCACATGCACAACCAAATAATCATCCTCGTTTTCATCTATTGCATAACTAAAGACAGATAAACTTTTCCCAAATCCTAGTCACAGAGAGCCATGAGTCTCTGCTTCATGCTTACAAGGAGACAGCTGACGGTACCAGGGACTCAAGTTATACCTGCTGAGTTCCCACCCTGGTGCTACTGCTTAAATCCTTGGAAAATGCTGCAGATGACTACTGATAAGAATGCTACTGTCCCTAGAGTCACAAGCTCTTACAGTATTATTGTATATGCTCTGCATATTAATGAGCCTGCCACAGCTGACAAGGCATTTTTCTAAAATGTGGAGGATTGGGGTGGCTGATTCTGGTCTAAAATCTTGTATAGGTCCCTCTTGAAGAAGTCCAACGTTCCCTACAAAAAGCTGTATATACATTTTCTCTCCCCGTGTATAAAAAAAGTTACTGGCAAAAGGTTCCCCCATGCACACACACACAATTCAAGGCACAAAATCTAGCGCTCTAGCTTTTCATCTCTGGAGAGGAGTTCAAGTGCTGACAGACTTCATAAATGAAAGCAAATTTCATGATGTGCACCCTAGTTCTTCAGTTGTGCACAGTACAAGCCAACATACTGTACATTTCAGGATGACTAGCAGTCTCTCTTTGAGAAGCCCAGGTCTAAAAATAGCAAGGAGTCTTGTAGGTCAAAATTAGAGGACACTGGTAAACTTGCATAAAGGAGCCTGTTATTTTACTGGCTTGTAACATGCATGGGGGAAAGCAGTGCTATTAATCTCTCCTTTTCATGGACCATTAATTCCCCCACAAAATTTAAGAGACACTGACAGGATTATTTTTGGTATGGCTGTAGCCTTTACTACAAGCACAAGCAACAATAAAAACTGTTGGGATTGTAGGGTTATTTTATTTATGCTGTACTGCTCATGTAGCATTGGTATTATCATGAGTCAGTTATAGTAGACATGTATGTTTAAAATGGTGTCCTTGACATGCTTCCTAGTATTAACATATTCATTACAGTCATTTCTGGGGACAGAAGGAAACTAATTCCAAACACCAGGAAACAAGTCAAAACAATAAAGAGAGCATTGACATGTGTTCATTCAACACAGACTTCTGTCTCTGCTTTAAGATGCTTACAAGAGTTTCCCCCATCTTTTTGCAGATGTTTCAAACGAACAGAAATAGTAGAAAAGCCAAGCATTAAAGACCTTTATGGTCATCCTTAACCCTATATCAGTAATACTTAGTATTCCATTTGGTACCAGATGAGTTATAGATTTTAAATCAAAGAGTAATCAAAGACTCATTAACAGGCAATACATTAGTGCAGCACATAGCTATCAGCAGCCTGGTGGCCTCAATAAGACTCCAGAAGCCCTGATGAATGCACTACAAATGTCATTAGGTCAAGATATTTCTCTTGGGTTTAAATGAGGTAGGTTGAAAGAGCAACTGGTACAATTATTCATAAAATTATTCACAACCTAGCAGAATGGATGAGAACATACCCACCCACCCACATGAGACTTATAAATCCATACCATCACATGCTTGTTTGGATAAATATTTATTTCAGTGGAGTCCAGAAAAAAAGCCTAAATAATGTTCAACTGCCAAAATAGACCAGATGCTTTAATTGCCACTATGAAAAGCATGTATACCATTGTCTCCTACATCAGAAATCATCCACATCACTATCATGGCTAAGCACCTCAGAGCAGGACTGGCTCAACCCCCAGCCAGCAGAACCATGTCATCCAGCCCACAGGGATTCCTGTGGTCCAAAAACTTGGTGGCAGTGGAGTAGTGGCAGCTAATTGCCATTCCCCTGCTGCCAAATTTCCAGACCCATGGAGAGCTTCAATGACATGGCCCTGCATCCTGAACTGGTCACACAGGGCCAACAGGGGTATGCAGGGCTGGGCTAAAGTGGTGCAGGACCCGATTCCAGTGCATGGGGCCAGGCAGAGGTGGTACAGGGTCCAAGCCAGTCCATGGAGCAGCTCCATGCTATGCTTCTGGTCCATGAGGCCAAAGTTTTGAGCACCACTGCTTTGGACCAAGTTAACCCTCTGAGTTAAAACAGCTTTTCCCAACCAGTGTGCTGTGGCACAAAAGCATACCGTCAGAAACGAACAGGTGTGCCACAGAATTTTGCCATGGCAATGAGCTACAGTAGGTATGAGGATGGGGGGATGCCTTAACAGGTGTGCCACAGAAAATTTTTATTAATGTAAGTGTGCCTTGGGCTGGAAAAGGTTGGGAAACACTGAGTTAGAGAACACTACTATTTCCATTTTATAGGTGTGGAATTGAGGCAAAGAAGTTAATGACTGATTTTTGGAGCTAGTTCTTACCTATAACCTCCTTTACAGTCATCAGGGACTGTAGTTGGTCAGTGCTCCTGAGCAAGTCACTTATAGTCTGACTTCTTAAAACACAACCAGTTACAAAACCCAATCTCATACGACCCCAGCCTGACCCTCACCCCTCAAATCCATTCTTCATGTTTATGAAGAGGATATTAAATTACACAACAAAACATTTCTACTGAGGTTCCTAAAAGAAAGGATACTCCACTAAAACTCTCAAATGGCCTTTGCAGATTATTTTGTGAGTGTTTAAACACAGTGAATGTTGTTAGTGACACCACTTAAAAGATTAATTTCACCACATGTCAAGTGACCTTCTAGTGTTGACTCAACTAATAAAAAATACGCTACACTCCAAAATTAGGTGCTTCCAGTAAGGACAAGATTTGTTCGTCTGTCTGTCAGTGTCAGGAGGACTCTGCACAGAATACAGATCCACCTGCATGGATCCAAAAGTGAGATCTGGACTTAAATATACAAAAGGAAATAGTCTAACTATTG
The DNA here is from genome assembly GCF_001723915.1 of Gavialis gangeticus. Lineage (NCBI taxonomy): Eukaryota > Metazoa > Chordata > Crocodylia > Gavialidae > Gavialis > Gavialis gangeticus. The sequence continues at coordinate 13,432,257 of NW_017729006.1, read as the reverse complement.
GACGAAAAAGGAGACTAGGGAAATTGTAGACCCACTGCTCAACAGCGCGGATGAACTATTATCAGAAGACATAAAGAAGGCAGAGTTGCTCAATGACTACTTTGCTTCAGTCTTCACAATGACAACAACAATGAACTGTGACCCGACAGCTAACAATATTAATATAAACAAAGAAGGGGAAGAGCTGTTGATTGTGGTAACAGCACATCAGAGAGCTTTTGAGAAATTAAATTGAGTTTATGTTGTCAAAGCCTGACAAAATATCTCCCTGGGTACAGAAATAAATCTTGGAGCCACTAGCAATAATATCTGCAGCCATAGATGACAGACAAGTTCTCAGAAGACTGGAGAGAAGCTAACAGTGTCTAGCCTTAAAAAAGAAGAAAATGGAAGACCTGGAGAATTACAGATGGGATTAGCCTGACTTAAATATGCTAAAGTAACTTTTCAGAAGTTATAAAACAATCAATTTCTGAACCACAGGAGAAGAAAGGGGTGATCACTAGCAGTCATCATAAACTCATTAGGAACAAAGCATGCTAAACTAAGTTGATAACCTTCTCTGACAGAGTAACTAGTTTGGTGGATTAAAGAAAGAAGTGGGCATAATATTACCTGAATTTCAGAAAGACTTTTAACATAGTTCCACAATACATTCTTATAAGTAAACTGAAGAAGGGTGGGCTAGGGAGAATTACTGTATGGTGAATACATATTGCTTGAATTAACTGCAAGCAAAGAATAACTATAAAAGGATCAATGTTAAAATAACATGATGTCTCAATTCAGGTACCACAGGGGGTTCTTCTGGGCCCAACCGCCATGTACTTTTTTATTGCTGAGCTGGATGCTGAAACAGAGAGATTACTGATTACGTTTGCAGAGAATATAAAACTGAGAGGGCTTGCAAATACTTGGGAGGACAGAAAAAGAAATCTAAATGATCCTACTATATTGGAGAATTGGTCCAGAAAACAACAAAACTGAAATTCAACACAGAAAATCACAAGGAGCTAATAGGGAAGCAAAACCAAAAGCACAAATACAGACTCAGGAATAACTAGCTAAGCACTGCCGAGAAAGATCTAGAGCTCATGGTATATCGCCAATTCAATGCAAGTCAGTAGTGGGATGCAAGAGATAGAGCAAGAAAGATACCAACTGCAGGCTGCATTCACAGCACTGCCGTATACAAGACATAGGAAGTGACAGTGCCACTACTCAGTGCTGGTGAGGTCTCAGTTAAATCACTGCATACAGTGCTGGCCTCCACATTTTAAGGATATAAGGAAACTGGAGAGGAAGTGGAAGTGGGTAACAAAAACAAAATAAAGGGATTAGAAGGCAGGCTTTATTAGATGCGTTTACTCTGGAAAAAATTAGATTAAGAGAGACAACGGAAGTCTTAAAATATTTGAAAGGCTGCCATGAATAAGAGGGAGAACAACTTCTCTCTCTTGCCAGAGTGGGCAGGGCACAAGCCAATGGGTTTAAACTGCAACAATAGAGATTTGGATTAAATCTCAAAGGGGAAAAAAATCTTCCTAACTGTAAGAACCATAAAACAAAGAAAAAAGTTGCCCAAGGAAGTTGTAGAATCCCTTTCATCAGAGGTTTTCAAGAAGAGGCTGAACAGATATCTGTCTTAAATGGTTTGGGAATAACACATCCTATATCTATGCAAGGTGTTAGACTAAATGACCCTAGAGATCTCTTCCAATCCTATTATTCTATGGAGAAAACATGAAATATCAGTTCATAAGGACAGAGAGAAAGACTCAAGCCATTTCTGTTACGAATGCTATTCAGGTATAGGGTTTTACAGAGCCAGAAAACCCTAATGTGGATGCATCCTGTATCAGCAAAACTATACTTGATATACTTACAGCTCATTTTGACCTCATGCAAAATATCCCAGGTAAAAGGAGGGTTTATCCAGCAAAACTCCATCCACAGTAGGAGCTTTTGCTGGCACAAATATATTGGTCAGAGATATGAAGAGCTGCCAGCCCTGACCAACATGCGGCTTTTTTAAAACCTTTAAACATTCAACGTATTTTGCTGAAGGAAAAGCAGCAACCCTTTCTACAGACACAAACTAACACTCCAAAACTCCACTAAGGCTAGGTACAGACATTCAAAAAGTCCAAAGCAGAATCGATGCAAGTTCCTCAGCTTTCTTTAAATGGCATAGTTTAGATCAGTAACAAATCGAACACAAATATGCCCTGCAATGCAGTGGCAAATCTTAGACCATGTTCTGCCATTTTAAAACCACAGTGTGCACACCAAACTTCTGGTCTCATATGGGTATAGACACATTTCCAATCACTTATCCTGGTAAAAGTATAAAACCTGTACCTGGCTTAAGTTCTGCTACGATGAAAAAGTCTGTGTTTGCTGCAACTAAAGTCATTAGGAATACAGCTTGAAAATGTGAAAAAAAATGAGTGGTGGACTAGAATAAATATGAACACATTGTTAAAGCAGAAACTTCTTGTCATCTTTCTCTTAATTAAACAACTGGTGAGATCATAACTACAACTGCAGCAAACTGTTTAATCACAAATTAAGCAGCAGCAGCAGCAGCTATCAGTGTGATAACCTACCCACCCATTCAAAAGACAGCAAAAACAAGAATTCCACATGCAGTTTAGTCAAATGTAGTGCTTTCTCTCGGTCTTACCCCATTTTGAAGGGTTCCTTAAGCAAAATGACCTCAAATTGTTCTCATCCAGGATTTACAACTACCAAATTACTTAGTAGATTTCTCTCTTTTTTAAAAAAAAAATTCTACCACATCTTGTTCTTTTAGATAATTTTAAATAAAAAATATCAGTGGGCATAAAATCTATCAATAGGAACTTGCACTTGCAATTCAACTGCCATAGTCCTTAAAATTTAAGTAAATCAATGGCAGACAAGGTTATTTGGGTACATGTGAAATCTTTTATTAGACCAACTAAACAGTTGGAAAAATTGTTCT
>NW_017729006.1:13427329-13429260 GCF_001723915.1 Gavialis gangeticus | reverse complement strand
TTAGACCAACTAAACAGTTGGAAAAATTGTTCTTTGCAAACTTTCGAGCACAAACACCCTTCTTCAGGCACAGAGACAATCTGCTGGTGTTATGCGTTAAGCAGATCAAAAGTTTCCTGGAAACAAAAATTATTCAGTGGGATGTATCACAAACTGCCCTCAATGTCAGAAGGTTTTTACTGAAAGAGAAGAGCTCAGAAACCTGATTTGCAAGATTGTCAACAATACTTGCATCAAAAATTGCTTTTTAATTTTAATGGAATTACAAAGAAGAATTCAGCATTTAGAACTCAGAAGATTTGATTACATGCAACACACATGCACACACAAGCAGCAAATTTCTAGGTTCCATAGATACTAAAACACATGAATAATCAATCAAGTGAATAGTTTCATTGAGTTCAATGGAATTATCATCACAGGTGTAAGTGCAAAATCAGGTAAAATATGACTATAATATGCCCACAGTGAAGGATACCATGGGATTAATGAAATACAGACAACCAACCATAGCGAGGTCATTCAATTTCACTGTCTCAGCATGAAAGAGATTGAAAAAAACCAACCTCTGTTAATAGCCAGTGAAGAGAGCTGGAGACCATTTAACTGCTAAGCAGACTGCTAAGATGAATGGAATCTATTTATATATTGATTTAAAAGTTCACTCATGAAACATAAACCAAGTTACATAGATACTTAAAAAGTATTTTTCAATTGAATAATTGACAGTTGTAATATTGTAAACAATTGTCTCTGCCCCAGATTATATCTGCCAATGAGTTCTTCATGATCCATACACTTGTTAGCCACAACAGTGGAAATGAAAGCCTGGAAAAATAATTGCAAGATGGCTTTATAGAGCAAAAAAAATTGCATACTTTTTTTGGATAATGATAATCCAAAAAAGGGTCACTTAGCTTCAGTGGGACACAACAAATCTACTCAATGCCAAATGACATGTCTAATTAATTGTGTATGTTCTTACTCAAAATTTAAAATACAACTCTATGCACCATCCAGTGCTCTGAGCACCTTCCTACGTTAAGAATACCACAATAAAAGATTTGCCCCATCTACTTATTCCAGCTGTTAATACACTTACTAGTCTTCATCTACTTAACAGCAACTATTTTATGTTGCACTTTTTAATTTGAAGGGTAGGTATCTATAGTTATAGTGTAAAAACTTAACACTGATGTACAAGATTAGAATAGAATGACATTCAGCTCAAATACACTTCAAGAGTTCTACTGAAATGTAACTGATTTTTTATATAAGCAAATAGTTTTAAACTGATTTATGGAAATCTGTATAGCCATCTTACTTTGTTTTTCAGGTTTCATTTTCCCTATTTTGTGGGTAATAAAAAATATTTAGATTACATACAAAGGAACTCAAAACATTAGCTCTGTCTTGACAATATGTCAATAATTCCAATGTGCAAGACAAGTAGCGTAATTCCAAAGTTAGATTTTAAAGAGCGTATAGTGTCCTAACACTGGGGATTTTTGGATTTGTTTAGAGTTAAAACATTTCCATCCAATGTTTGCAACCTAAATACCAAAACATTCATCTGCACAGAAGCCAGAAAACATAAGACACATAAACTAGTGGTGAGAAAGGGAAAAACAAATGGACAGACAGACCACAGCTGACAACTGCAAGACAGTCTTCTCTACTAGATGGATTTGTGATAAACAAAAATACAAAAAATGGTCAAGTTTTTAAATGCCTATGTTCAGCTCTAATAACCTAAGTTAAAATTATCTTTCTAAACATATGGGGTTTTTTTAATAAGACTGCATCTCTCTGTTTGATCCACTATTCTTCCACCCCTAAGCTCAAATCAGATATTCTATAGCCCACAGTCATTCATCAAGTCCCTGGTGTCAAGCAACAAAAAAAAAAAAAAAAATCAGACAATCCCACAA
>NW_017729006.1:13424498-13427318 GCF_001723915.1 Gavialis gangeticus | reverse complement strand
AAAAAAAAAAAAAAAAAAAATCAGACAATCCCACAACAGTTAAAATATAAAAAGTAGGCAATTTTTTCACATAAACCTTTTTTGGACCAAAAAAAAATAGAAGTTCTGTACCTCAAGTTCAGTTTCTCTTCGATTGATATTATCTGTGGATTGATTTAATTTTTCCAGTTCCCCCTAGAAAAAAAAAAACAGGCACACTTGAGAAATTGGAAATGAACATCACTGAGAAGGAAAGGTATTATAGCAATGCCAGATGATGCTTAAAAGCATACAAGGCCTCTGTGTGGAAAGTTAAATGAAAACAAAGATCCAAGACCTTTAGAAGAATCTGCCACTCAAACTCAATGTCTAACTAGAAAAAAGATATAAAAGTACAGAAACATTTTTTAAGTATTCTAATTTTAAGAAAGTACATGTCTTTTCCTGGGTAATTTTTATGTAGTATAAATATTGCGTATAATAACCTTTGTCTCATTATATAAAATTTAGTTAGCTCCCAGGGAAGCAGTTTTTAGGACGAGGCCATTTGCTTTCACAGTAGTAGGGAAGGAGATATTACATGTGCACACTCACAAAATCTTATGACAACATTCCTCACAAGCATGTATAGTAATTTGCAATACTGTACCTCAGAGGCCGTTAGGTGGAGATTTTGGTTAAAAGACAACTGTTTGTAACACCAAGTCAATGAGGCCAGACTTTCTTTGGTTACCTTTTATTCCAAAAATTGCTTGTCCAAAAAAACAAAAACTAAAGTATCAGTCTGTAAATTAAATATTTGCTATTGGCTTTACTATGAATGAATAGGAGGCAAGAGTTATTACACAACCACAGATCTTGACATTCCTCCCTAAGAGATATCCCTCTAGGCCATGTTCTGATATCCTTACTTATCTGAGCAATAACACTTACTCCTTGCATGGCCGGAGCATGACTCTCCAGTCAAGCACTATTCTCTATGAATCCAAGTATCAAAACCAGGTCTTGAATAGTCAATTTTATCAATTAAATGGCATCATAAATTGATCACCTTTTTTTTTTCCTTTTTTGTTTTTTAAACAAGAATTACTCTGGTTACAACCAAAAAACTAGAAAGGTTGGTTCTGACAATTCAACTGTCAGATTATGCCAGACTACCAGCACTTTAAAGACAATTTCCTTCTATTAAACAGTTTATTGACACACCAACCTCACATAGCTCTTTCATGATAAAGAGTTGTTCTAACATTTGGGAGACAACAGACATTTAACCAGATGACAAAAATTTAACCAGATAATGAAAAAAAGCATGCAATTTCATTAACAACATTCAATCAGGCTCCCAGGGATCTGACAAATGGAGGCATGTTCCAAATCAAAGAACCCAAGGCTAAAATTGAAGTCAATGGGAGCTAGGGGAGAAAATCAAGCCATTTACACACGCATGCTGAGAGGGGCTGTAAGCTTGGACCTATCTTTGGGCAATTGTGCTTGCAAATTCTGCCATAATTCTGAACATCTCTAGGGAAAAAAAAGATTTTTTTTTTATCTCTATCAAGGCCAAATGAGTTGCAAATTTAAATGGGCAAAGTCCAATACTCAAGTTCCAAAATTCAACTGAGCAGAACTCATTCACCAAGTCTGTGTGGCTCTACCACCTGGCAAGTATCCTCTCTCCCAGTCCCCTCCGTCTGGGGCTCTGGAGACCCCTCAAATCCAGGCAGGCATCCTATATACAAGCCCTAGGCCTATGGGGGGTTGGGGTGCAGATGCCGCTTGTCTTGCTTCATCTTAGCCAAAAGGCCAAGACAATAGTAACAATGGCCCATGATACCCTGCAGCTAGGCCCCAAACCTGCAAAGACTTCCAGGGGTAGGAAACCCCCCGCATGGGTGCCACAGTGCAGCATGCGAAGGCATTTTGCTTTGGCACGCATGCCTCTGGGTGGATGGTGGGGAAGGGGCCAGGGCTGCGCTGCCACAACAAGGATCAGGCCCCTCACAGCTCCCCCACTATCTGCCCTGGCATGCCAACATCTGACAAGCCAAGTTTGTGGGCATTTTTGGCACTGTCCAAAAACACTGTCGACCCCTGACCTAGGCCTTCGCAGGCACGGCAAGCGATCCGACTAGTATCAGCAGGCCAGCACATTTAAGCCAAGGGGTGGCTTGTTGTAGGACCACGACTTGCGCAAACCTCCTGCCAGGCAGGTGGCCAGCATACAGAGCTGAGGTGACCTGCTCTGCGGAGAGGGGAGGGGAAAAAGGAGAAAAAAAAAAAACCAAGAACAGAGGAGCATTTTAAGGACACCCCAAGAGAGCCAAGCCAAAGGGCTTCTTCGCCCTGAAAGCGCCTTAACAATGTAAGAAATTCGCTTGCTAAACGTAGCAGATTGTGGGGGGAGGGGGGAATATACCCTATTTCATACCCTGCTCTGCCACCCCCCAGCTCCATGCTGAGCCCCTCTCGGGTACTGCCTGCCCCGGCGCTGTGTCGGGCAGGGAGAAAGCGGCAGAGCATCTCCGCCCCAAGGAGATGTCCACCCAAGGCGGCGGGAAGGGACCGCAGGCAGGGCCCGGGCAGAGGAGCACTGCAGCGGGCGAGCGCGGGGGCGGTGCGAGGGGCCGGGGCCGGGGCCGCAGTGTGTAGGTGTCAGCTCCGCCGCCCTACCTGGATCCTGGGATCCACCTCCTCCTCCTCCGCCGCTGCTGCTGCCGCCTCCTGCGGGAGCTCGCCCTCCTCCCCCGGCCGGCTCCGCCGCGCTGCCGGCTCCATGGGGCCGCCGCCCACGCACTAGCACCACCGGCAGCAGCTCGGGGGGAAAGACGCCGCGCCTCGCCC